>NC_088363.1:4173473-4208473 GCF_034508935.2 Berghia stephanieae | reverse complement strand
TTGTTGTTGTTGTTGTTCTTCTTCTTCTTCTTCTTCTTCTTCTTCTTCTTCTTCTTCTTCTTCTTCTTCTTCTTTTTCTTCTCATCATTATTATCAATTTTTAATATTATCATCATTATCGTCGTCGTCGTTGCCGACGTCATTATCATCATCATCATCATATAAATGTTCATTTTCACCTTATTTATGTATCAAAGACAAAATTTTCATTATTTTGTTTTAAACTCCAATCTTTCTACACATGCATGATTTGTTCCAACACCAGACCGTATTGTCACTGTGAGTCACATATTTTCAAGACTAGACATGAGTTTATTGACGTCACTAAGCACTTTGTCATTGTTTTTCAAACAGCCATTTTAATGATTAGTTCTCACTAAATTATATCACTTAAACAAATAAAGTTGTTGACCATAATATATGCTTAACCCTCAAGCTTGGAGGATAAGGATTGAATTTGGAGTTATCTCTCCTAGACTATTGGCTTTCCAGCCTTATGAATCTAGTCTGCCCAGGTTTTAAAAATTTGAATGCAGAGTTTTCTTCTCCTAGACTAGTGGCTTTCAAGCCTTATGAGTCTAGTCTACCCAGGTACGGTTTTTGCTTTGTACCCAAAAGGTACCGAGTTCGATCGCCCGCCGCTGCGCTGTTGACCTTGAGCAAGTTTACTCGCCCCAGCTCAATTTGCGGCGCTGCACTACGGCTGATGCCTGGGTTATTCCAGTCTTCTCTTGGAATAGACCCTAGAGACAAATTTCCCAAAGGGATGAATAAAGGGAATTTTATCTTTATCTTTTTTAAAAATCTTTATGAGTCAAGTCTACCCAGGTTATTTGAATGCAGAGTTGTCTCTCCTAGACTAGTGGCTTGCAAGCCTTATGATTCTAGTCTACCCAGGTTTTTTGTTTGAATGAAGATTTATTCTCCTAGACGATTGCCAACTGAGGCTGCTGAAGGTCGCCTCTCAATAGATAGAATGCGCTTGGCCAAGGAGTTCAAACATTGCCATCCGGAAGTATAACGGACCAACACACAAACTCTGTGTAACCATGAACTTTTATAGTCTGGTTAATACAGTTTAGTGAGATCAACTCACAAACGTGGATGGCAAAAACAATAACAAAGGCCTAAGTGACGTCATCTTCGAACTATCTATAGATAAAATGCGCTTGGCCAAGGAGTTCACAACATTGCCATCCGGAAGTATAACGGACCTACACACAAACTCTGTGTAACCACGAACTTTTATAGTCTGGTTAATACAGTTTAGTGAGAACAACTCACAAACGCGGATGGCAAAAACAATAACAAAGGCCTGAGTGACGTCATCTGCATACTATCTATAGGTAGATAGTATGCGCTTGGCTAAGGAATTCACAACATTGCCATCCGGAAGTATAAAGGACCAACACACAAAACTTTGTGTAACCATGATCGTTTATAGATAGTTCGAAGATGACGTCACTCAGGCCTCTGTTATTGTTTTTGCCATCCGCGTTTGTGAGTTGTTCTCACTAAACTGTATTAACCAGACTATAAAAGTTCATGGTTACACAGAGTTTGTGTGTTGGTCCGTTATAGATAGAATGCGCTTGGCCAAGGAGTTCACAACATTGCCATCCGGAAGTACAATGGACCAACACACAAACTATGTGTAACCATGAACTTTTATAGTCTGGTTAATACAGTTTAGTGAGAACAACTCACAAACGCGGATGGCAAAAACAATAACAAAGGCCTGAGTGACGTCATCTGCATACTATCTATACTTCCGGATGGCAATGTTGTGAACTCCTTGGCCAAGGGCATTCTATCTATAGTCAGGCTAATACAGTTTAGTGAAAATTACTCATAAACGCGGATGACAAAAAAAAAAACAATAACAAAGACCTGAGTGACGTCATCTTCGAACTATCTATAAAATGAAGATGACTTCAATCAGGTCTTTGTCAATGTTTTTTTTTGCCATCCGTGTTTATGAGTAATTCTCACAAAACTGTATTAACCAGACTATGTACGTCCAAGGTTACACATAGTTTTGTGTGTTGGTCCGTTATATTTCCGGATGGCAATGTTTTTACTTTCTTAGCCAAGCTCATGCTTTCTTATAGATAGTATGCACTTGACTAAGAAGTTCACAACACTGCCATAAGGAAGTATAACGGACCAACACACAACACTATGTGTAACCTTGAACGTTTATAGTGTGGTTAACACCGTTTAGTGAGAATTACTCACAAACGCGGATGGCAAAATACAATAACAAAGGCTTGAATGACGTCATCTTCGTTCTATCTATAGATAGTATGCGCTTGGCCAAGAAGCTCATAACATTGCCATCCGGAAGTATAGCGGACCAACACACAAAACTGTGTGTATCCATGAACGTTTATAGTTAGGTTAGTACAGATAAGTGAGCATTACTCATAAACGCGGATGGCAAAAAACAATAACAAAGACCTGAGTGACGTCATCTTCGAACTATCTATAAGTATGAGTTATTATATTGTGTGTTCGGTATAGATAGTATGCGCTTGGCTAAGAAGCTCATAACATTGCCATCCGGAAGTATAAAGAACCAACACACAAAACTGTGTGTATCCATGAACGTTTATAGTCGGGATAATACAGTACAGTGAGCATTACTCACAAACGCGGATGGCAAAATATAACAACAAAGGCTTGAGTGACGTCATCTTTGAACTATCTATAGATAGAATGCGCTTGGCCAAGGAGTTCACAACATTGCCATCCGGAAGTATAACGGACCAACACACAAACTCTGAGTAACCATGAACTTTTATAGTCTGGTTAATACAGTTTAGTGAGAACAACTCACAAACGCGGATGGCAAAAACAATAACAAAGGCCTGAGTGACGTCATCTGCATACTATCTATATTATATACAGCTGACGGATTTTGTGATTAAATTACCTCAACGCATAGCATCAATAGAATGAACGCAGATTACGCCGCTCAGCTCTTTGTTATTGTTTTTAGACAGCCATTTTAATGATTAGTTCTCACTAAATCATATCAATTAGACTATAAACGTTTAAGCTTACACATTGATTTGTGTGTTGGTCGGTACGTTATATCCGGATGTTGTGAGTATTTTACCCTAACGCATAGCATCATTTTTTTTTCTTATAGACGAATTATTCATACATCGTCATTTGAATGGCCACCCCATACGCTTTGCATGACGGTTTTAATTAGTCTTGGGATGCACTAAATAACCGATAAATTGAATAACTCGTAAATCGATTTAATTTGTCCAATAACTCAAACCAGCCATATCGTCATTAATCAAAATTTACGAATAGAATATCGATTTCTTAATATCGTAATATCATTTATTGCTCAAACGGTTTCGTTCGACATCGCAATATTATTATTATTATTATTATTATTATTATTATTATTATTATTATTATTATTATTATTATTATTATTATTATTATTATTATTATTATTATTATTATTATTATTATTATATTATTATTATTATTATTAATATTAATATTAATATCATCATCATTATCATCATTAATAATTATTATATTTAAATTATTATAATTGATAATAATAATAATAATAATAATAATAATAATAATGATGATGATGATGATGATGATAAATAATAATAATAATAATAATAAATAATAATAATAATAATAATAATAATAATAATGATAATAATAATAATAATAATAATAATAATAATAATAATAATAATAATAATAATAATAATAATAATAATAATAATAATAATAATAATAATAATAATAATAATAATAATAAAAAAATAATAATAATAATAATAATAATAATAATAATAATAATAATATAATAATAATAATAATAATAATAATAATAATAATAATAATAATAATAATAATAATAATATAATAATAATAATAATAATAATAATATAATAATAATAATAATAATAATAATAATAATAATAATATATATGAAATAATTATATTGTAAATTATTTTGTAATAATTTTGTATTTTACTGGGTTTAGCAATCACCGCCTTATTTTTATTTATCTTTTACTGAATATAAACTGAACTGTTCGGAGAGTCCGACTCCTGTGTTATCTATGGTCCGACTTGGATTAAGGGGCGTGGCTATGTTCCTTTCCGCTTGGAGTCAATTCCAGTTTACCACCGATTTATGAGCTCATTATATTTTTTTTCAATAGGGATTGTTGAAGGCGAGGACCAGACCCGAGAATTCCTCGTGATGTTCCCATATTCCCGTGATTCCCGCTCCTACATCCTTGCCGTGACGCTAGTGGGGAGTGAGCCTGCGAACGTTGCCGTTATCACAAGCGAGGGTGTATTTTATAAGGAAGTCGTTGGTGGTAACGCTAATCTCACCTTGACTGCCCGGTAAGTGTCATGAAACAAATCCAAGTTCAAGGTTGTATTTAAGGTGATTTGCCAATAAACGACGTATGTATATATTCAGGTCTGACATCCTAACGCAATTGGATTCAATAGGCTGATGTCACGCCGCCCGGCAACGGCGGCCATCTTGGTTCTAAACAAAGAAAATCATTACTTTTTATTCTTTAAGCTGGCTAGAACTTTTCATATGCCTTGCGATCAGAATGTGTAAAAGTCAAAACATGATCAAATTTATGTTTTTTCCCCTCTGGATACGCTTTTATGCTCGCCGGAGAAATATTTCATACGAGCGTCCGCCATTGTTCCGATAGTTTAGAGCCAGTGTTACTAAGTTACCATGCGTCATTACGACTGTTGAATCCTATTATGGGCCTAGTTTAACAATGTTGTAATGGATAATATTGTGCGTCATTAAAAAAAATATTCCATTGCAATAATGAGCCCATAATAGATTGCGTTATCAGACCTGCAAATAAGTACACGTCGCCAAAAACCATAACGTCTCTCTGAAAAAAAAATAGTTATTCTAAAGTTTGATAATGATAAAGGAATACCATTCTTTTAGTAATCACTTTTGGCTAAAAGCGACGTGTACATATATGCAGGTCTGACATCCGAATGATTAGAAAATATAAAAGTAATAATTTGAAAAATAATGATGTATATTTTCTTAATAAAATCTGATTTAAAATCAGTAAGCCCTTTAAGACTTTTCACTGACATAAGAATTTAAAAAATAATTTTCACATAAATAAAATACTAATATAATATATATATATATATATATATATATTATATATATATATATATATATATATATTATACATAAAAATTGACAGGTCTCACCGTTTCATTTAAAATGAATATCAGATACGCGGGAACATAATTTATTTTAGTGATAATACTATTATTAAATACAACTCACAATTTTTTTTTTTGGTTGTCGTCCGCTTGTATGTTGACGTCAATTGGTTTTTAAGTAAATATTTATGGGTTCACTGTTTTTTGTTATTGGCCGAAGAAGGGGTTTGAGCCCAACACATTGTATATTCAGTATTTTATCTTTAGTTTTGTTTATCCTGGCAACGGTAGAGTCAGTGCTTCTATATGGAGCAACGACATGGACTCTAACTTAAGCCCTTGAGAAGCAACTGGACCGCTGCTACACCCGTATTCTGCGGATGGCATTCAATGTAAGCTGGAAAGAGCACATATCAAATGAAGAGCTGTACAGTGACCTCCCCCCCCCCCCCAGTGACCTCGAAGATGCAAAAAAGAAGACTGAGACTTGCGGGGCACTGCTGGAGACGCAAGGAGGAGATTGCAAGCAGTCTTGTGCTATGGGAACCACCTGAGAGAACCAGAAGCAGAGGCAGGCAGAAAAAAACCTACATTGACTGTTTGCTAGATGACACAGGAATGGACAACACCCGGGAGCTGCGTACGCTTATGGAGGACAGGACAGAATGTCGAAGACTTGTGGCCCATGTTGGGCGCAACAAGGGGCGGTCTAAGTAAGTTGTTTATCATCTAATTGACGTATTTCTCCACCGTTTCCAAATCTCACAGAGTGGTCGAAGGTCACATGAAAACCTCGAGATTACACCGAGAATCGGCGATACGGGTCGTGGCAGATAAGGATATTGTAGTTCATGCAGCGGCCAACTTTGCCAAAGAGAAAAGGTAAAATTAGTATCATTCCTCTTCATATGAAGAAAGTTGACAACAATAACAACAACAACAACAACAACAACAACAACTACTACTACTACTACTACTACTACTACTACTACTACTACTACTACTACTACTACTACTACTACTACTACTACTACTACTACAACTACTACTACACTACTACTACTTCTACTTCTACTACTACTACTACTACTACTACTACTACTACTACTATTACTACTACTTCTACTACTTCTACTACTACTACTACTACTACTACTACTACTACTACTACTACTACTACTAGTTACTAGTGCGGCTATGTGGTCTAGTGGTATGACATTAGCTTTCGGATCGGAAGGTCCTGGGTTCAAGCCTCGCTCGGCGCATAGTTGAGTCCTTGGAAAAGACTCTTTACTCACATTCTCTCACCGTACTCAGGTGTAAAATGAGTACCTGGCCGTTAACAGCGTTGTATTTGTCCGAAAAATTGTAATATCGCCTAACAGGCGTCATGTCTCGTCCTACATGTTAAATGTTGCTGTTGACCAGGGACCCCTTGTAAAGCGCATTGAGCACGTTAAGTGGATATTGCGCTATATAAATCTCAATTTTTTTTTACTACTACTACTACTACTACTACTACTACTACTACTACTACTACTACTACTACTACTACTACTACTACTACTACTGTTACTAATACAAATACTACTACTACTACTACTACTACTACTACTACTACTACTACTACTACTACTACTACTACTACTACTACTACTACTACTACTATAACATTATCACACCACAGCAATAATAAATATAACTTCTACTACTTCAACAATAATAACTAATACTACTATTTTGACAACAACAGCAACAACAGCATCTACTACTACTACTACTACTACTACTACTACTACTACTACTACTACTACTACTACTACTACTACTATTGCTACTACTACTACTACTATACTCTACTACTACTACTACTACTACTACTACTACTACTACTACTACTACTACTACTACTACTACTACTATAACATTATCACACCACAGCAATAATAAATATAACTTCTACTACTTCAACAATAATAACTAATACTACTATTTTGACAACAACAGCAACAACAGCATCTACTACTACTACTACTACTACTACTACTACTACTACTACTACTACTACTACTACTACTACTACTACTTCTACTACTACTACTATTACTACTATTTCTACTACTACTACTACTACTACTACTACTACTACTACTACTACTACTACTACTACTACTACTACTACTACTACTACTACTATTATTACTTCTACTACTACTACTACTACTACTACTACTACTACTACTACTACTACTACTACTACTACTACTACTACTACTACTACTACTACCACTACCACTACTACTACTACTACTACTACTATTACTACTACTACCACTACAACTGCTAATCCACTACTTTTAAAATTCTTACTTTTAAAATGGCTTCCTTCCCAGGCAAAAACGGAGCATGTACTCGTTCCTGGTTTTACCAACTAGCCAACTTTCGACCTATTACGTTGTTCTAACATCATGTCAAAAACAACACTGCTTTGTAGCTATCGGCACCATCCATGCCACCCCCATACATGTGACAGCAACTCTCAAACTGAACTCTACTGATCCGCAAACTACATTCATCGAGTTCCACAACAAAACGTATTTTGACGGAGGCATCATCACGGAAGCTCTGAAAGGTAATGTAATATTAAAAAAAAATTAATAAATTATGCCCTTCCGCCACGACATCAGGAGATATCGTCGCCTAGGCATTCAACCAAGGAATAGGTGTAAAATGAATACTTGGCCGTTAACAGCGTTGTCTCTGTCCGAAAAATTGTGATATCGCCTAACAGGCGTCATGTCTCGTTCTACATGTTACTTATTGCTGTTGATCAGGGACCCCTTGTAAAGCGCTTTGAGCATATTTAGTGGATATTGCCCTATATAAAATCTCAAGTTAAGTTCATATATATATAGTTCATCAAACAAGATGTCTGATGCCAACAGGAATCACCCATGTTGTCCAAATGAGATGAGACCAATTCTGGTCTTCCCCTGAAATTTAACTTTGAAGTTAGTAATATTAATACCACTTTGAAGAAAGCAACGAGGATGTTAATTTGTAGAAAGTATTGGTAATGTAACTTTGAAGAAAGCAATGGAAATTTATCTTTGAACGAGGAAATGTTAATGTATAGCGAAAGAAAGAATGGTGATAAAAACTCGAAGAAAGAAGTAGTAATCTAACTTTGAATAAAGCTATGGTAATCTAATTTGGAATAAAACTATGGTTATATAACTTTAAACAAAGCTATGGTAATCTTGTTTTTTTTTTAAAGAAAGCAATGGTAATCTAACTTTGAAGAAAGCTAGGGTAACATAACTTTAAAGAAAGCTTTGATAATATAACTTTGAAGAAAACTATGGTAATCTAACCTTGAAGAAAACTGGTAATCTAACTTCGAAGAAAACATGGTAATCTAACCCTGATGATAACTGTGGTAATCTAACTTCGAAGAAATCAAGGGTAATCTAACATTGAAGAAAACTGTGGTAATCTAACTTCGAAGAAATCAAGGGTAATCTAACATTGAAGAAAACTGTGGTAATCTAACTTCGAAGAAAGCAATGGTAATCTCATTTTGAGGAAAACTGTGGTAATCTAACTTTGAAGAAAGCAAGGGTAATCCAATTTTGAGGAAAGCTATGGTAATCCGTCTTCAATAACTTTCCACAGAATTTGATGCCATGTACATACGATCCCGTAAGATCGACCTATCTGGCACGGAGATCCGAGCTACCGGCCCCATAGCAGTCCTATCTGGCGGCGAGTCTGAACAGATGGGAGAAAGAAATACAATGGTAATGTAACAATAAATTGACCATAGCCAACCTACGTCCATGCCTGCCACCCGAACCAATCAGCTGAACATTAGTCACAATTATTTGAACACAGGTTGTCGAAACATGTCTTATCCCATGGTGACTTCAAGTGTGGCAATGCGATTCCTTTCGTTACTGTGTCAAAATATTGTGATAAAGGCTCACAAACTGGGAGGCTGACTTATTCGGTTGCTTGGCATGATCTAAAGAAGGCTATAATAATAATAATAATAATAATAATAATAATAATAATAATAATAATAATAATAATAATAATAATAATAGTAATTAATGATATAATAATGATAATAATAATAATATAATAATAATAATATTAATAATAATAATAATAATAATAATAATAATAATAATAATAATAATAATATAAAAAAATGATAATAATAATAACAATAATAATAATAATAATAATAATAATAATAATAATAATAATAATAATAATAATAATAATAATAATAATAATAATAATAATAATAATAATAATAATAATAATAATAATAATAATAATAATAATAACAATAATAATAATAATAATAATAATAATAATAATAATATAATAATAATAACAATAATAATAATAATATAATAATAATAACAATAATAATAATAATATAATAATAATAACAATGATAATAATAATAATAATAACAATAATAATAATAATAATAATAATAATAATAATAATAATAATAATAATAATAAATAATAATAATAATAATAATAATAATAATAATAATAATAATAATAATAATAATAATAATAATAATAATAATAATAATAATAATAATAATAATTATGATTATTACCCCGTCTAAACAGGCACAAGCGCTTTACATTGACAAAATTGAAATAAACAAATACACAAACAAACAGATCATCAATTAATTACATTTGAAACAAATGGGTATTAGTTGAGTTTTAAAATAAAGAAGAAATGAAGATGACGTAAAGGATGCTGGTAGAGAATTCCAACATTCAGGGGCGGTAAATTGAAAGAAATGTTTGAAAGCCTCACCAATTAGATCTTATCATCACTCGATCTCAACGTTCTATCTAGTTGGAGCATATAGATAGTATGCGCTTGGCTAAGAAGCTCATAACATTGCCATCCGGAAGTATAACGGACCAACACAGAAAACTGTGCGTATCCATAGATACGATATGCGCTTGGCTAAGAAGCTCATAACATTGCCATCCGGAAGTATAACAGACCAACACACAAAACTGTGTGTATCCATGAACGTTTATAGTCGGGTTAAGACGCATTACTCATAAACGCGGATGGCAAATAAAAACAAAACAAAACAATAACAAAGACCTGAGTGACGTCATCTTTGAACTATCCATACCTTTGAAAGATTGTTAATATGCAACGGGGACCCGTATTAAAAAGTTTCAAAGTTTCAAAAGTTTATTATTAGGCAAGTTTTTATTTACTACATACATACAATCCAGCATCGTCCTCAATGACGTTGGCTGCTTGCACTCTGTGATGACAAAAGTCCGCCCATTTCCTTCGTCTGTTTATGAATTTTTACATGCAACAATAAATTCATTTTATGTTTTAATGATAACTTTATATTTATTTATTTATTCATATGTTAGTTTAAAATGAGACCGTCTTTTTAAAAATCTATTTATTTATTTATTCTTTCACAAAACTGTGTGTATCCATGAACGTTTATTGTCAGGTTAATACAGTTCAGTGAGCATTACTCATAAACACGGGTGGCAAAAAACAATAACAAAGACCTGAGTGACGTCATCTCCGAACTATCTATAGAATATCTCTTTTTGCATCTCTACAGGACGCTGTTGTGGAACAGATGCCACCAGTACGCTCCCTTGGAAAATTCTATGTGTTGACAGCATTTCCACGGGTACATTACACAGTTGTGTTCATAGTCCTCACTGCCCCGAACACAACACTACACTACGACCACCGTAAGCTTCACATCGTTTCCAAGAGCGAATCAAGACTGGTTCTCCATCTAAAAGCCAACTTAACAGTTCTCGAATCCAACGAAAGAATTCTTGTTTCTTTGCTTCTACCAAGTGTAAAAAAGGACGGTAAGTCGAAAGATAGAAATTTCACTCCCCCCCCCCAATCCCAAAAAAAAAAAAAATAAAGAAATAACACACACACACAAAAACAACAACATATAAAATAAAGTCAATAGAGAAATGACAGAAGACATTACATGAAAGCAATATGGTTCAGCAGTCGTGGCGTCACTTCCCTCGTGATGACGCATAGTAACTTAGTAACTGGTTCTAAACTATCGGACGTCATTATCTCCATCGCCGCCCTTATATAATACTTCTCCGACGAGCATAAAAGTATATCCAGAGGAGATAATCATGATAAATCTGATCATGTTTTGACGTTTATACATTCTGAGCACATGACATGTGAAAAAGTTCTAGCCAGCATGAAGAATAAAAAGTATCCATTTTCTTTGTTTAGAACCAAGCTGCTGGTTGCTGGTGGACGTGACATCAGACTATTGAATCCTATCATGGGCTTGGTTTAACATTGTTCTAATGGACAATATTTTGTGTTGGTTTGAGCTAATACGATTCAATAGTCTGATGTCACGCTGCCCGGCAACGGCGACCATCTTGGTTCTAAACAAAGAAAATCATTACTTTTTATTTTTTATGCTGGCAAGAACTTTTCATATGCCTTGTGATCAGAATGTGTAAAAGTCAAAACATGATCAAATTTATGTGTTTTTTTCCCCTCTGGATACCCTTTTATGCTCGCCGGAGAAATACTTTATACGGGCGTCCGCCATTGTTCCGATAGTTTAGAGCCAGTGTTACTAAGTTACCATGCGTCATTAGGAAGGACGTTACGACTGTTGAAGAGTATTTCCATTACAACTTTGAGCCAATAACAATAGACACCGAGATAACCACGCCTCTCGGACAGTCGTCATAATGTAAACAACGGCAGTGATTGATAAAGATAGCAAACTACACAGGTTTCACTATCGATGATATATGTCTAAGTAAAATACCCACTGTTCTACCGCTTGATCAATAGAATCAACATAGAAAACTATGTGTAAATTTAAACGTTTCTAACATTATTATGATCGAGAAAATTGTGTGATAACCCATCAATATCAACCAATATCAATGATCAGAGAGAGGTCGATTCATTCAAGTGATTGTTTATAAACAACCAACTATGTTTGTCCGACCACGTTTTGAAGATGTGTCACAAATTCCATGTTTTAATTAAACAAAAATCTACTGGTTCATACTCTTCAACAGTCATGACGTCACTTCCCTCGTAATGACGCATATAACTTAGTACCTGGTTCTAAACTATCGGAACAATGGCGGACGCCTTTATGAAATACTTCTCCGACGAGCATAAATGTGTATCCAGAGGAGAAAAACATTATAAACCTGATTATGTTTTGATTCTTTAACATTCTAATTACATGACATGTGAATAAGGTCTGGCCAGCATGAAGAATAGAAAGTACCGATTTTTGTTTGTTTAGAACCACCATGGCAGCAGTTGCTGGGCGACGTGACATCAGACTACTGAATCCTTTTGGTTTTACTACCGATGGTATGTGTCTATATAAAATACCGACTGTTCTACCGCTTGATCAATAGAACCAACACAGACAAAGTACGTGTAAACTTAAACGTTTATCGAGAAAACGATCGAGAAAATCGTGTGATAACTAATCCCCCACCTCGTGGTATGAAAACAATAACAATGATCAGAGAAAGGTCAATTTTATTCACGTTCTTGTTTATAGAAAGAACGAAGATGATGTCACTCAGGTCTCTGTTATTTATATTTGCCATCCACGTTTATGAGTACTTCTCACTAAACTGTATGAACCAGACTTTAAAAGTTCATGGTTACACATGGTTTTGTGTGTTGCTCCGCTATACTTCCGGTGGCAATGTTGTGAGCTTCTTAGCCGAGCGCATGCTATCTATAAACAAGCAGCTATGTTTGTCCAAGCTCGTTTGATGGTGTGCCACAAATTCTGTGTTTTGATTGGTCAAAAATCTAATGGCTAATTGGATTCAATAGTCTGATGTCACGACGTCCAACAACGGCGGCCATCTTGGTTATAAACAAAGAAAATCGGTACTTGTTATTCTTCATGCTTGCTAGAACTTTTCATATGTCTTGTGATCAGAATGTGTAAAAGTCAAAAAATGATCAGATTTATAATGTTTTTTTCCCTCTGGATACGCCTTTATGCTCGTCGGAGACATATTTCATAAGGGCGTCCTCCATTGTTCCGATAGTTTAGAGCCAGTTACTAAGTTACCATGCGTCATTACGAGGGAAGTGACGTCATGACTGTTGAAGCCAATTACTCTATATTGTTTCGAGAAATCATCTTTAAGGTTCTTCCATCATGTATTAGACATCCGGTGGAAGGGAATATAACCACGCCTCTCGGACAGTTGTCATGAAATAAAAACAATGGCCGTGATGGGTATACATCGCGATATTGATGGCATGTGTCTATGTAAAATACCCACTGTTCTCATGGTTGATCAATAGAACCAAAACAGACAAGTACGTGTAAACTAAAACGTTTATGATATTATGATCGAATAAATCGTGTGATAACTAGTCCCCCACCTGGTGGTATGAAAACAATAATAATGATCAGAGAAATGTCGATTTTATTCACGTTGTTGTTTATAGATAGAACGAAGATGACATCACTCAGGTCTTTGTTATTGATTTTTGCCTTCCACATTTATTAGTACTTCTCATTAAACTGCATGAACCAGACTATAACAGTTCATGGTTACGCACAGTTTTGTGTGTTGGTCCGTTATACTTCCGGATGGCAATGTTTTGAGCTTCTTAGCCAAGCGCACACTATCTGTGTGTATCCATGAACGTTTATAGTCGGGCTAATACAGTTCAGTGAGCATTACTCATGAACGCGGATGGCAAAAAACAATAACAAAGACCTGAGTGACGTCATCTTCGAACTCTCTATAGTCTGGTTAATACCGTTTAGTGAGAATTACTCGAGTTAAGTCAACTTCATTCTATCTATAAACAAACAGCTATGTTTGTACAAACACGTTTGATGGTGTGCCACAAATCCTGTGTTTTGATTGGTCAAAAATCTACTGGTTAATTATGGGCGTTTTTCTTTTCCACAGGGATATCATTCGACCCAGCAATGACGCTTGCCATGCCCATCCATATATGGAAGTGTGAATACACTCTCGCATACGATTGGATAGATCCGAAATCCGTGATCTTCTTAACCATCGTCACCCACAGAGGATGTAACACTTTTCACTTACTTGTAAGTTGTGTTGTCAATGAAAATAAGTAAGTTTTTATAATATTATTGTTGTGCTAGTCGTTATATTAGTGTAATACTGCCGTACTCCGGAAAAACCCATCTTTTAAAATTTGGCCAGAAAACTCGTCCTTCAGATATCGAACGATCTAAATGACCCTCATCTTGGTAAAAAAAAAAACCCAAAAACTCTCGAACCTGAGACTTCACAAAGTCCCAGGTTTAAGAGGTTTTTTTTCCGTAGCCTTCGTTAACTTCAAGCCTGACACTAACCAAAACATTGTCATAAAAGAAGATGAAGATCACGGAAAAAAACTAATTTGTGAGTTGTCATCAATACCTCAGCCAATGGAATCACTTGTTTCCTGGAACAAAGCTGACAACTACTCACTTTTTACTTATATTTGCTGATCATCGTCTTCTTTTGTGACATCATTTTTTGGTCAGTATCAGGCTATTTAGTTTACGAAGGCCACAGTTTGAACCCAGTACTCGATTGTTACGGCACCTCCTCCTCGTCACGAGATTGGTGCTCTACAATCGACGCTATCTACCACTCCAAAAGAAAATGACATCAAACGTTATTTACTTACATTTATTTTTTTATTCACTTCGTTATCTATTTAACTCTCTCCTTACCGACCAGTTTCAGAATTTTCCCCAACTTCACATCCAACCAACACAAAAATAGATTTTTCTTACTCAAACAGAAGTTTAACAAGTACATTCTATGCATAATATTGTTCAGCAAAATGAGCTCCATAATACAGTGTCAAGTTTTTTATGGCTATAATAAACACATTTTCTTCAAATTCTACGAGAAACAAAAATATCAGATGAGAAAGTTGTTGGGTGCATCGCAACAAATATGACGCTTTTCTTGTAGTTGGTAAGGAGAGGGTTAACTATATTTTATCAATGAATTCTGGAACTAATATTAAGAATTATCTTTGCAGCTACACAAGTACTTTACGACAGTGCTAAAGAACCTGATCTGGCGGTCTGATGAGGACTTCCAGGTGACCCACTATCTGTTGCCAGCTAACTTTGCACCTGCGATAGTCATTTCATCCCATGACTCATGTGTTTTTGGGGGTTACGTTACAGGCGTGAATATAAGGTATCCCGTCGCCTGGGCATACCCATTCGGCTGGCAATTTGTAAGTTATTTCTAAGTTATTTGTAAGTTATATATGTGCGGCGATGTGGTCTAGTAGCATGACACTCGCTTTCGGATCGGATGGGCCCTGGGTTCGAGCCTCGCTCGGTACATAATTGAATCCCCGGAAAAGACTCTTTAATCACATACTCTCACCGTACACAGGTGTAAAATGAGTACCTGGTCATTAATAGCGTTGTCTCAGCCCGAAAAAATCATAATGTTGCCTAACAGGCGTCATGCCACGTCCTACATGTTAAGAGTTGCTGTTGGCCTGGGACCCCTTGTAAAGCGCTTTGAGCACGCTTAGTAGATATTTCACTATATATATATATATATATATATATATATATATATATATATATATAGATAGATAGAATGCGCTTGGACAAGGAGTTCACAACATTGCCATCCGGAAGTATAACGGACCAACACACATACTCTGTGTAACCATGAACTTTTATAGTCTGGTTAATACAGTTTAGTGAGAACAACTCACAAACGCGGATGGCAAAAACAAAAACAAAGGCCTGAGTGACGTCATCTGCATACTATATATATATTATATATATATATATATATATATATATATATATATATATATATATATATATATATATATATATATTAAAAGTCAAAAAAAAGAAAGCACAAAAATCGTGCCCAAATTGATATCTGAGTCATGACTTAGGAAGCAATCACTATCAGTCATGCAGGTTGGATGGTCACTTCATTCCTGGAATTCTCTATCTTTGGAGGTTACATTACAGGAGTGGATGTCAATAAAATAAATAAAATATAATAAAATTCCCTTTATTCACCCCATATGGGAAATTTGTCTCTAGGGTCTATTCCAAGGGAAGACTGGAATAACCCAGGCGTCAGCCTCTGTGGAGCGCCGCAAATTGAGTTAGGGAGAGGTGACTTGCTCAAGGCCACACAGCGCAGCGGCGGGCGATCGAACTCTGTACCTTTCGGGTACGAAGCAAAGACCGTACCGCTGAGCCACCACATTGATTCCAGTTGGCTGTGCATATCCGTTTGGCTGGCATTTTATGAGTTAATACAATGTAACTCAAAGGCTACAGCTATGGATTTCACGATTTATATCGATGAATAGATTGCAGAACTTGCTTGATGCATTAGGAAAATATAGATAGAATGCGCTTGTCCAAGGAGTTCACAACATTGCCATCCGGAAGTATAACGGACCAACACACAAACTCTGTGTAACCATGAACTTTTATAGTCTGGTTAATACAGTTTAGTGAGAACAACTCACAAACGCGGATGGCAAAAACAATAACAAAGGCCTGAGTGACGTCATCTGCATACTATCTATAAACAGATCCGTCAAAGTGTACGGCTCTGTGGTCTTGTGGTATGACACACTCACCTTTGGATCGAGAGGTTCTGGATTCCAGCCTCGCTCAACGCAGAGTTTGAGTCCTTGGAAAAGGGTCTTTTGGTCTTTTTTCACATTCTCTCGTCGTACTAGGGTATACAATGAGTACATGGCCGTAAACAGCGTTGTCTCTGTCCGAAAAAATGTAATATCACCTAACAGGCGTCATGTCTTGTTTACATGGTACACATTGCTGTTGGCCAGGGAACCTTTGTAAAGAGCTTTGAGCATGTTTAGTGGATATTGCGCTTTGTAAAAGCTCAAGTTTTTAAAATAAAAAAAATCTCTTTGTTACTTATTTTGAATAAGGACAAAGTTTTTTCCCTATATATCTTGATGTAAATCACAATAAAAACATTATCATTCTATCCATCTCCAGAACCCAGATTATGAAAACATGACTGTTGAATGTTTAAAAGAAAAAAGTTATTGTGAGAATGCATGGAAACGGAAAGAAATATTCTGCAACGACACGAAAACAGAAATGTCTCCATCGACTATGCATGTTCTGCCAAAGATTTTATCAACTAACGTGCCAAATCAAACTATTCATCTGGAACCAACCACAGCCTCAAGCTATTTGAGCGCCTTATCGGACGTTGAAGAAACAACCTTGATTTCATCAGAGGCAAATTTTTTCGAAGCATTGTCAACACCGTCCCAATGTCATACATGTGATAGCGACCATCTTTCAAGTCTTAAAATCTCGACGGAAGTGACGTCCCATTATTCGTTACTTTCAAATATAAACATTATACATCCGTCTCCAGTAGACGCACGTTTTCAAAGTTTCTCATTTTTCAAAACAACCGTTTTACATTCACAACCTGGGCATAACCCGACAATCCCAGAATTAAACCCCAGCTCTTCAACTGCTTTCTCATTATCTTCGGAACATTTTCCCACACTATCCTTATCAAAATATGACGAGTTAATTCAAACACAAAGTATGATAGACCATACTGATGAGAATACGCCCGGTGTTAAAATTATGCCCTTTTCTTTTTCCTCGCTGACACTCGCATCCTTGGAGACAGACCATTCCAACATTCCTAAATATATCTCTTATAAAGATCCGTCAGAAGTATCCACTAATACGCTAGCGACTAAAAACTCAGATGTTTCAACATCCCAAATTGACAACCCATCAGACAATATCATTTCCTCCAGAGATCGAGAAAGTTTTACTTATTACACTGACTATCTACTCGAGATAGATTCAAAAAATCCTTCACAAAATATCTTGGAAATAACGCCCTTAAAGTCAATCTACACCAACGTACATTCTGAACCTAATCTTGAGACCTCAAAGTTAATCTACACCAACGTACACTCTGAACCTAATCTTGAGACCTCAAAGGCAATCTACGCCAACGTACATTCTGAACCTAATCTTGAGACCCCAAAGTCAATATACACCAACGTACATTCTCAATCCAATCTTAAGAGCTCAAGCGCAAATAACAACGAGCCAGTGAACGACTATGGCAGTCTGTTCGATTGGAAGGGAATGGCAGATTTATCTGAAGTAGAGACAAATGAGAAACAGTCATCAACGATTACACCTTCCCTTGACGTGAACCAACAACCCTCTACTAAAACATCCATTCTTACTCGACCAACATCGCCACCCATAATATATGGTATTTTAAAACTTTGTCCTTGTTCTTGTAAGCGATCTCTGGCAGGCCTTAAAGTCAATTCGTCCAATCCTAAAGAAGAAGAGCAACGAAAAGAAGCGATACAGAGAGAACTACGAGTGGAAGAAACTCAACTTTCAGCAACTATAAGGCGAAAGACTTCAGCGGATAACAAAGAATCGTCCTCCAAATACCTCGGGTCATTTGTTGCTATAACGGTGTGTACCTTAGTTACGGGTATCATCGTTGTGCCCGATCTCATGGCGTTAGGTAGATATTTATATAGTCAGCCATATTTTACAAATATACTTTAGACCGTAGTGGCCGAGTGGTTACGGCATTGCCCTGTGACCCGAAAGGTCCCGGGTTCGATCTTCCTTTCAGGTACTTTTGTTTTTTTTTCCTTGGGTATAATTATTGAGATTTTGAGCTTTTTTATATAGCGCAATCCATTAAACGGGCTCAAAGCACTTTATAAGGGTCCCTGGCCAACAGCAACATTTAACAAGTAGAACGTGACATGACAATTCTTTCTGGACAGAGACAACGCTGTAAACGGCCAGTTACTCATTTTACACCTGAGTACGGTGAAAATGTGAGTAAAGAGTCTTTTCCAAGGACTCAACTATGCGCCGAGCGAGGCTCGAACCCAGGACCTTCCGATCAAAAAGCAAGTGTCATACCACAAGACCACATAGCCGCACATTAACCCCCGATTTGCTCACTTTGGACAACATGGGTGATTTCTGTTGACATCAGACATCTTGTTGCCAAGGAGACGGAGGAAATGAAGATGGGTCGATCCGTCGCCATCGTTAACTTATAGATAGTTTGAAGATGACGTCACTCAGGTCTTTGTTATTGTTTTTTGCCATCCGCGTTTATGAGTAATGCTCACTGAACTGTATTAACCCGACTATAAATGTTCATGGATACACAGAGTTTTGTGTGTTGGTCCGTTATTCCGGATGGCAATGTTATGAGCTTCTTAGCCAAGAGCATACTATCTATAGCCTGACACTGACCAAAAATGACGTCAAAAGACAAGTCTTTGGCCGCAAAAGAAAACAAATCATGAGTTCTATTCAATAGTTCAACTAATAGAATCACTTTTTTCCTTGAGCTCAACTAACGACAACTCACTAGACTCTAAGACTTATAGTTTGACGTCATTTTTTCGGTTTTTGCACAGTCCAGTGAGATGTTAGTTTAGCCGTAGCCATCGTTAAGTTATAGCCTGATACTGAAATCCAAAAGGACTGGCAGTTTGACGTCATTTTTTGGTTTTTGCACCGCCTAGTGAGTTGTTGTTAATAGTGTTCAAGGATACAAGCTATTTCATTGGTTGAACTATTGAATACAACTCACGATCTGTTTTCTTTTGTGGCCAAAGACTGGCATTTTGACGTCATTTTTTGGTCAGTGTCAGCAAAGAGTGTGTAGGGTAACGTAGTTACCAAGAGCTCTCACTTCTCTTAACCGCAATGCTATTGTCGCGTGCCAGGCGAGACAGCGAGGTGGGTGTGCTCCGCGTGTATCATGCGCGCTAGGCTTACTGATACAATGAAGAAAATACGAGTAGAAGACGGAAGATGCATGGCTTCACCAAAAGCGGGAAGTGAGAGCTCTTGTTAACATAACAATCGTTACCTACACGCTCTTTGGTGTCAGGCTATAAGTGAACGATGGCTACGATTCTAGTGTCAGGCTATAAGATAACGATGCCTGCGATCCGTAGCCATCGTTAACTTATAGCCTGACACTGACCAAAAATGACGTCAAAAGACGAGTCTTCGGCCACAAAAGAAAACAAATCATGAGTTGTATTCAATAGTTCAACCAATGGAATCACTTTTTTCCTTGAGCTCTACAACGACAACTAACTATAGATAGAATGCGCTTGGCCAAGGAGTTCACAACATTGCCATCCGGAAGTATAACGGACCAACACACAACTCTGTGTAACCATGAACTTTTATAGTCTGGTTAATACAGTTTAGTGAGAACAACTCACAAACGCGGATGGCAAAAACAATAACAAAGGCCTGAGTGACGTCATCTGCATACTATCTATACGGAGCCATCGTAACATATTATAGCCTAACACTAGAACCCTATAGATAGTATGCAGATGACGTCACTCAGGTCTTTGTTATTGTTTTTTCCATCCGCGTTTGTGAGTTGTTCTCACTAAACTGTATTAACCTGACTATAAACGTTCATGGTTACACAGAGTTTGTGTGTTGGTCCGTTATACATCCGGATGGCAATGTTGTGAACTCCTTGGCCAAGTGCATTCTATCTATAAGGCTTATAGATAGTATGCGCTTGACTAAGAAGCTCATAACATTGCCATCCGGAAGTGTAACGGACCAACACACAAAATTGTGTGTATCCATGAACGTTTATAGTCAGGTTAAAACAGTTCAATGAGCATTATTCATAAACGCGGATGGCAAAAAACAATAACAAAGACCTGAGTGACGTCATCTTCGAACTATCTATAGTTTGACGTCATTTTTTTTTCAGGTTTTTGCAGTCTAGTGAGTTGTCGTTAGTAGAGCTCAAGGAAACAAGCAATTCCATTGGTTGAACTATTGAAGACAACTCACGATTTGTTTTCTTTTGTGGCCAAATATTTGTCATTTGACGTCATTTTTTGGTCAGTGCCAGGCTATAGATAGAATGAAGATGACGTCACTCGGGTCTTTGTTATTATTTTTTGCCATCCATGTTTGTGAGTAATTCTCACTAAATTGTATTAACCAGACTATTGGTAGAATGAAGATGACGACGCTCTGGCCTTTGTTATCATTTTTTGCCATCCACGTTTGTGAGTAATTCTCACTACATTGTATTAATCAGACTATAATCGTTTAAGGTTACACAAAGTTTTGGTTTACTTCGTGATGTGTGCTCCGTATATCAACATTCCCTGTTATTAGACAATGTTGTGAACTACTTAGCAAAGCGCATACTATCTATGCACTCACAACATTGCCATCCGGACATATAACGGACCAATACACAAAGCTATGTGTAACTGTGAACGTTTATAGTCTGGATAATAAAGTTTAGTGAGAATCACTCATAAACACGGATGGCAAAAACAATAACAAAGACTTGAGTGACGTCAACTTCGAAATATCTATAAGTTAACGATGGATACGACCAGATGGCATAGAAATATAATTCAGCACGTCCTCTCTGATTGAATGAAGTTGACGTCACACGGGTCTTTGTTATTGTTTTTTACCATCCGCGTTTATGAGTAATTCTCACTAAATTGTATGAACCAGACTATAAAATGTCAAGGTTACACACAGTTTTGTGTGTTGGTCCGTTAAACTTCCGGATGGCAATGTTGTGAGTTTCTTAGCCAATCGCATACTATCCATAAAAATATTGGAATGTAAACAAAAAGAAGTGTTGTGAAAAATACTCACTATAATGGTCACCGTTGTGTGTATCGGAGTCGAATGAATGAGTGTCGGCTGTGTGTGTAGTGTGTAGTTGGTGAGAGAGAGAATGGGAGCGATCTATAGATAGAATGCGCTTGGTCAAGGAGTTCACAACATTGCCATCCGGAAGTAGAACGGACCAACACACAAACTCTGTGTAACCATGAACTTTTATAGTCTGGTTAATACAGTTTAGTGAGAACAACTCACAAACGCGGATGGCAAAAACAATAACAAAGGCCTGAGTGACGTCATCTGCATACTATCTATATTCATGTTTTGATAAAGGCAGGTCATGGATCACATGATTTGTTGCTGTCCAATGATGGGATATTTCTTAACAAATGTAAACACGCTGCTTTGTTTACAAATGTGAATGTGATAAACATACCCATGTGTCAAGCTGTATCAAGTGACCAATCGTAATGTTAGATATTTAAAAAGCTGTGAACACTATTCACTAAGTGGGTCATTTTAAACACATTTTGCAATGAGACCAATGACCTCGAGCACATGGAAAGGTGATATAGATAGTATGCGCTTGGCTAAGAAGCTCATAACATTGCCATCCGGAAGTATAACGGACCAACACCCAAAACTGTGTGTAATCACGAACTTTTATAGTCTGGTTGATACAGTTTAGTGAGAATCACTCACAAAGGCGGATGGCAAAATACAATAACAAAGGCTTGAGTGACGTCATCTTCGTTCTATCTATAGGATGAATAAAGGGAATTTTATTTATTTATTTATTATTTCAAGGGAAGACTGGAAAAATCCAAGTCCCAATAGATAGTATGCAGATGACGTCACTCAGGCCTTTGTTATTGTTTTTGCCATCCTCGTTTGTGAGTTGTCTCTCACTAAACTGTATTAACCAGACTATAAAAGTTCATGGTTACACAGAGTTTGTGTGTTGGTCCGTTATACTTCCGGATGGCAATGTTGTGAACTCCTTGGCCAAGCGCATTCTATCTATAGGCTTTCAAGGCTCTCATACATTTGTTATTGTTCCCGGTCATCTACATCATGGGAAGTTTTCATTACAAATAATTGGAAGAAAAGCAAATGTAGTATAAAAAATAACAATAATGATAATAATGATATGAATATAAAATAATATAATAATAATAATAATAATAATAATAATAATAATAATAATAATAATAATAATAATAATAATATAATATATAATAATATTAATAATAATATTAATATAATTATATTAATTATAATATTATAATAATAATATTATATATAATCAATAATATAATTATAATAATAACATATTTATTATTATTATTATTATTATTATTATTATTATTATTATTATATTATTATTATTATTATATATCATTATTATTATTATCTTCTTTCTTTCTGTATTATTATTATTATTATCATATTATCTATATAATAATATTATTATATTATTATTATTATTATCATCATCATCATCATCATCATCATCATAATCGTCAACCTCATCATCATCATCATCATCATCATCATCATCATCATCATCATCATCCTCATCATTCCTATTATAAATATCGTTGTTGTTTTATAATGCGCTAAAAACCAATACTTTACTGCCACTATAGCCACCACTATTACCATTACTGTACCATCTATTATCATCATACATCCTCCTCCTCCTTCTCCTCCTCCTCCTCCTCATCATCATCATCATCATCATATCATTTTCTTATTATGTTTTAAAGAAATGTAATATAAACATAATGTTAATGACAATAATTCATGATGTCAATTTTATTATGCGGCAACATCAGCGTCTGGATGAGACTTTTAGGTGATCTCAAACTAAGTACATTGGTGGTATGCTCTTGGAATCTACATCTGATCCCTGTTTGTTCCCAGTTCCCCTATGTCTTACTTTTTCTTGAGTGCTTTAATTGTAATTCTAGAACTTTTTACTATCCCATTTTCTTCCTTTTTACTGGCGCTGATATAACCTTAATGTGTTGCAAGCGCCGTAAAACCCTTAAAAACAAAAACAGAAGATGACGATGACGACGACGACGAAGATGATGAGGAAGAAGATGATGATAATTAGGTTTAATGAGGCTAATAAAAATCAACAATGAAAGTGATAATAATTGTGATATGATAATTGTGATATCTTTGTTATATTTTTATGTGTTATAATTTGGTTGTTATTATTGTTACTGATGATGACAATAAACTTACAGCTATCGAGCTGTTCTCAGATTTGCATTTTGTTTTGTTTCCTTACAAAAATTATAATAATGAGATATAAAGATAAATAAAAAAGAATAATTTTTTTGTATTGGGAAATGTCTTTTAAATATGCTAAAATGCTTTTGCAAGGAGTCCAAGAAAGCAGCAACACTTGATGTGCTGGACAATGTTGTGAGTTTCTTAGCCAAGCGCACACTATCTGTAGATAGTTCGAAGATGACGTCACTCAGGTCTTTTTTATTGTTTTTTGCCATCCGCGTTTATGAGTAATGCTCACCGAACTGTATTAACCTAACTATGAACGTTCATGGATACACACCGTTTTGTGTGTTGGTCCGTTATACTTCCGAATGGCAATGTTATGAGCTTCTAAGCCAAGCGCACACTATCTATATTGCAATATCCACTAAACGTGCTCAAAGCCCTTTGCAATGTGTCCCAAGCCAACAGCGACACTTAATATTTAGGACAAGACATGACGTCTGTCTCAGGATATTGTAATTTTTTTTAATGACAGAGACAACGCTGTTAATGACTGGTTACTTATTTTACACCTGAGTACGGTGAGAGAATGTGAGTAACGACCAATATCCAAGGAATCGATCGTGTATCGAACAATTCAAATTCGTTACATAGAATATTGTGGAGTGATTATTATAAAATATGAGACCGAGGAGGATAAAAAAAACAACTTTTTTTTTTCTACAGGATTAAGATCATTGAAGTAGTCCTTCAGAGCCATTCGGCCCATGGAGCAGGAGTTTATCCCGGTTTCCATAGCGTGCAACGGACAATAGCAATAATTATTTTCTACCCTTTGGATAGGACGATATAGTCTATCGCAAAGTACTTTCCGCCAGGTATAAGGGACCCAGCTACCCAATCAATCACTACTGGTTGGACAGCGGGGGTCAGGGAAAAAAAAATCTCGATTGCACCCGGGATCGATCTCGGTCTTTTTGCATGTGAAGCGAGTGCTCTACCAACTGAGCTATCGGGACCTCCATTAATATAATTGTGTTTTATAATTAATGATAATGAAACATTGCGTTGCGTTAAGCAACATTCTGGTTCATGTCGATTCATAGTGCATAAATTCCACAGGCGAATGGTCTTGATACAATTACCTATTAGTTTATGTAATTGTATTTACGTCTTTGGGAGGTCGCGGTTTAATGGTCTAAGTCCTCCAAGTTTAATGGGTCAATTTCAACAGTAGGCTACATGATCTATCGATTCACCGTGAATGTTGTCACGCTGTAATTGGGAAACCGGTTAAATGGCAATAGATATATAGTTGTTATAGCATTGCCATTAACTTGCCCTCTTCATTTAATTTTGTTAACGTGTTGAAGTTCTGAACAAACGAAAGATAATCAAAAGACAAAACAAAACAAACAAAACAAAAAACAAAAAAAACCAAAAAAAAAACAACAAAAAACAAAAAAACAAAACAAAACGCAAACAATAAAAAACAAAACAACAAAAAATAACAAACATACAAAGAAAAAAAGCAAAAGAACAAACAATAAACACAAAAGATAAAGAAAATAAACAAAAAACAAACAAACAAAAAAAAACAAACAAACAAACAAATCCCCAGAAAAATAAGACAAACCCCCCCCCCCCAAAAAAAAAATAAAATAAAATAATACAAACAAAGATTTTAAAACAACATTAATATTATAAACACTGTAAAGAACGCAATTCTATTTTCGCCCGTCGGGATGGAAGTTTCATGATTTAAATAAAAAATGCACACACGTCAAATCGGGAAAATCTTTATAACTGAAGAAATGGATCTAACTCCTGGGTTTCTAATTCCCCCGTAAAACAGACGTGAGGGTTTTTGAAGGAATTACGGGCACGGCAATGAAACGGATTACAATAATTGACCAACGCTTCTCTCCCTTACTCCCCCTGTCGATTTTTTTCACGCCTGGGCGATTTTTAAACAGTCGCGCGCGTCAGAAACGGATCGCCCTTAATGCGATTGGGCCGCTAAGAGGGGTGACCAATGACAGAAATTATCTAGATGAAAAGATAATCTTTAAAACAATATTAACGCCGACAAATTGGATAAATGCTAAGGCGTTTGAGGTCGCGGCTGCCAAATTAGTCGTTTTTTAAATAAAAATAAATATGGTGGTTAACCATTCGACATTTGGTAATTTGTAAGCTTTTATAAACAAATGGCCAAGGGAGAAGAAGTTAAGCAAAATAAAATGATAACACACAGATATACACTCACACACACGCTCACACAACACACATACAGAAACATACACACACACACACACACACACATATATATATATATATATATATATACGCATATATACATTCATAATATGTATGTATATATGTATGTATATATATATATATATATATATATATATATATATATATATATATTTATATATATGAAATGGCATATATATGAGTATAAAAAGATGTTTCGAGCCTATAGTTTTTAATCAACATATACCAATACAATAAAAACAGTATACACTCTTTATTTCAATCATCCACTGTCAAGAAACTCCTTTGAGTAAATTTCAAGTTAGCAGCGCCGGTCATCGGGACAGTAAAGTTGGTGCAATCCCCAATTACAAGGGAATCGAGGTCACCAGATGACCTCAGCTGCACCCTGGGTACTTAAACACCATATTCTTTTTTTTTTTTTTTAAGAAAAGAAAAGAAATTGAGCTACCTCTACGAGGTGGCCCTACCAACCATTTGGATCCAGGAGTACTTCCGACCAGGTTGTAATATTGTATGGTTATCGTCTCCTGACAGTGTGATCGCAGGGTGAGTTGGAGATTTATAGATTTGGATTTAGACTAAAATAAATTTTGATTACAATATATGATATTAAGATGGTAAAAAATAGTTGTACAAAACAACTCTCACTATTACTACAACTGTTAAGATAATATAATAATAATAATAATAATAATAATAATAATAATAATAATAATAATAATAATAATAATAATAATGATATAACAATAATAATAATAATAATAATAATAATAATAAATAATAATAATAATAATAATAATCAATTAATAATAATAATAACAATAATAATAATATAATAATAATAATATAATAATAATAATAATAATAATAATAATAATAATAATAATAATAATAATAATAATAATAATAACAATACTAAAATGATAACAATAATAAAATAATAATAATAATAATAATAATAATAATAATATAATAATAATAAATAATAATAATAATAATAATAATAAAATAATAATAATAATAATAATAATAATAATAATAATGATGATGAAGACAACAATAAAAAAAATAATTATGCCTTTTCGCCACGATATCATAAGATGGCGCCTCGGCATTCCGAAGGAATATAAATAACTCATCAAACAAGATGTCTGATGTCAACAGGAATCACCCATGTTGTCACAGTGAGATCCCGTCGGCAAGGCATTCCATGAAGGAATATAGATAATCCATCAAACAGGATGTCTAATGTCATCAGGAATCACCCATGTTGTCCAAGTGAGCAAATTGGGGGTTAATAATCTTGCTCCAGGAAAAAAACGAAAGTGCCTGAAGCGGGGCTCGAACCCGGGTCATCCGGATCACAGTGCAACCACTCGGCCACTTCGCCCCCCTCATTATAATAATAATAATAATAATAGTAATGATAATAATAATAATAATAATAATAATAATAATAATAATAATAAATAATAATGACAATAATATAATAATAATAATAATAATAATAATGACAATATAATAATAATAATAATAATAATAATAATAATAATTAATAATAATAATAATAATAATAATAATAATAATAATAATAATAATAATAATAATAATAATAATAATAATAATAATAATAATAATAATAATAATAAATAATAATATAATAATAATAATAATAATAATAATAATAATAATAATAAATAATAATAATAATAATAATAAAATAATAATAATAATAAAATAATATAATAATAATAATAATAATAAATAATAATAATAATAATAATAATAATAATAAATAATAATAATAATAATAATAATAATAATAATAATAATAATAATAATAATAATAATAATAATATAATAATAATAATAATAATAATAAATAATAATAATAATAATAATAAATAATAATAATAATAATAATAATAATAATAAATAATAAAATAATAAAATAATAATAATAATAATTCACGGCCATTCCATCCAAACGTTCACACAAGCTCTAAATGTACCGGTTGCTCTTCTTTTTGCAAATGAATTAATTATTTATTTAATTTGCTTCTTTGGCGCCTCATTTGTACCTGACTTCACATTATTATTTATTGTCCTAAATTCCGTTGTCTTTTTATTTCAATCTTTTTTGTACCTGCCTCGAAATATCATTATAATTACTTTTTTCTTGAGCTTTCTTGAGCTTTTAAATAGCGCGGTATCCACTAAACGTGCTCAAAACGCGTTACAAGCGTCCCTGACCAACAGCAACATTTAACATGTGGAACGAGACATGACGCCTGTTAGGCAATATTACATTTTTCCCCCGACAGAGACAACGCTGTTAACGGCCAGGTACTCATTTTACAACTGAGTATGGTGCGTGAGAGAATGTGAGTAAACAAACAGCCTTTTCCAAGGACTCAACTATGCTGCGAGCGAGGCACGAACCCAGGACCTTCCAATCCGGAAGCGAGTGTCATACGACAAGATCACATAGCCGCACAATTATCTTTAAACTTTTGTTATGATCCTAATGTATTGCTGTCCCAGTTAAACAATTATTGATGCTATGTGCTTAGCTAAAAAACTCATAACATTCGCCAGCCGGATATCACGTGCCAAGACATAAAACAATGTGTGACCTTAAATGTTTATAGGTCTTTGATATTATTTTTTGCCATCCATGTTTATGAGTATAGTAATTCTCACTAAACTGTATTAACCAGACTATAAAAGTTCATGGTTACACCGAGTTTTGTGTGTGTTGGTCCGTTATACTTCCGGATGGCAATGCTGTGCGCTTCCCACCCAAGCGCAAACAATCTATACTAAATATTATTCTTTACGCATGTCGGATGTGGTAGTATAATTACCATAATAGCCATCGGGGTCATAACATGTCCACATTATCACTTTCATATAATCTTTCTGAGTAAAGAATTCGGAATCACGTAAATAAAATTTCCGTATAACTTTCTTTATATTAAAACTGTCAAAGAGGGCACCATATGTATTTATAATGGCCCCACATTCTGTATTAAGATCTTTAAGGTGGCAATCATTTTTGTATGCATGGGGTTTATCATCTGCAGTTATTTTAAACCAATCGTTATAACGAAGTACGATTGTAACTGGCTTCTGAGCGCTGATACGTCGACGCCTATAACGACGACGATAACGACGTTTTAAATTCAAAGTTTTGCGCTTACTATTATATTTCCTTTTTCGAAATTGGCGGGTAAACGGCATGGTTGAGCGATTCCAAGGTTGTCTATTGTTCCAATTATAATTGTAAATAAAAGGATAACCAGATGTCCCAAATACTGCAGTTGCTAGACCGTGACGAGCTGCTGCACGCCACATTATGAATGAAAAAAGAGTAAAGAGTTTAAATAACAAAAGAGTGTGCCAGTGTGCCAGTGTGCCAGTGCTCAGCCATGCGATAAGTGTGCCAGTGTGCCAGAGCGGCGGTAATACTTACGCCGCTCTGAGTGTGCCAGTGCTGTTTTGATTCTCTAAGGATATGTCAAATAATCCCTGCAAACGGTGGTGTTTTACTATTAATAATTTTAATGATGGGTCTGTTCAAGCAGCGAAGAATTTGGTCACAGAAGACAATTGCTCTTACGGCATTGTTGGGAAGGAAGTGGGAGAAAGTGGGACACCTCATTTACAAGGTTATGTCCACCTTAAAAAAAAAATTCGTTTCTCTGGACTTAAAAAAATCCTGGGCAATAATGTCCACTTGGAGAAAGCTAGAGGAACAGATAAGGATAACCAGGCATACTGCTCAAAAGAAGGGCAAATTGTATGTGAAGTGGGGACCCCTCGCAAAACTGGTACAGAAAATGGTGGTGGAAGCAGACTATTGGATGCAGCAGCTAATATATATAGAAAAAGAGTTGCCGGTATACCACTCCATGAGCTCCTTGATGAGGAAGAAAACCTCAAGAGCGCACTTCTGTATAAAAGAAGTATCGAGCAATTGGCTCAAGATACACGACAGCATCAAAACCGTCAGCGAATTAGTGACAGACAGTTCCTCAATATCTCAAAATGGGAAAAACAGAGTTAGCGAGTTTTTGAAAACCACTCTTCAATAGGCTTCAACAGTCGTGACGTCACTTCCCTTCTATTGACGCATAGTAACTTAGTAACTGGTTCTAAACTATCGGAATAATGGCGAACGCCTTTATGAAATACTAGCTTTACGAGCATAAACGTGTATCCAGAGGAGAAAACATTATAAATCGGATCATGTTTTGACTTTAATACATTCTAATCTCATGACGTGTGAAAATATTCTAGCCAGCATGAAGAATAAAAAGTACCTATTTTCTTTGTTTAGAACCAAACTGCTCGTTGCTGGGCCGACGTGACGTGACATCAGAATATTATTGAATCCAATTATTTCATTTCTCCAACATGTCCAGGTCCTGACAACCATGGGAGAGAATTCATCCTGTCCTTCTTGGACAACCTCGTCCAACCCGGGACGACTTCCAACGACATCGAGCTTTTCTTCACCACCGTCTCCAACGAGGATGCACAGGTGAACATAACCACGCCCACTTTCGATAACTCGTTCTTCGAACAGATTGTTGCTACAAGAGGAGATATTGTAATGGTAAGTACAATGCGCTAAAATTTAAATATCAAAGTAAGAAATTAAGGAGCAGGCACCGGTGTAAGATAAAGATCTGAACAAGAGTGTATGGAAGTAATCAGAAGGTCTGAAGTTCGATCCCCAGTTCAGGTGGATTGATTTTTTCGGATGTCTTTCTTTTCTTCTATTTTTCTTTCTTGCTTTGTCTGGCACCTTCCATATACACTTGTTCAGATCTTTACTGTACTAAAAAACCGAGGTTTAGATAATAAAATTAAGTCAGGAAACTTCGAGAAAAGAGTTTTAATAGCTGGCGATGCATAGTACGGCTATGTGGTCTTGTGGTATGACACTCGCTTTCGAATCGGAAGGTCCTGGGTTCGAGCCTCGCTCGGCGCATAGTTGAGTCCTGGGAAAAAGGCTCTTTACTTACATTCTCTCACCGTACTCATGTATAAAATGAGTACCTGGTCGTTAGCAGAGTTGACTCTGTCGGAAAAATAGCAATATTGCCTAAAGGGCGTCATGTCCTGTTCTAAATGTTACGTGTTGCTGTTGACCAGGGACCCATTTTAAAGCTCTTTGAGCACGTTTAGTGGATATTGCGCTCTACAAAAAAACTCAATTTAAAAAGAAAGCTCAATTTATCATGTCACATCGGAAACATCCTCTCATTCGATGTTTCATGATTTTTTTCCTTCTTTTTATCAGTTATTAGAAATTTTAAAAAATAAAACGACGCCCTTTCGCAACGGCACTATAAGATCCCGTCGCATAGGCATTCCACGAAGGAATATAGATAATCCATCAAACAGGATGTCTGATGTCAACAGGAATCACCCATGTTGTCACAGTGAGATCCTGTCGCCAAGGCATTCCACGAAGGAATATAGATAATCCATCAAACAGGATGTCTGATGTCAACAGGAATCACCCAGGTTGTCACAGTGAGATCCCGTCGCCAAGGCATTCCATGAAGGAATATTGATAATCCATCAAACAGGATGTCTGATGTCATCAGGAATCACCCAGGTTGTCACAGTGAGATCCCGTCGCCAAGGCATTCCACGAAGGAATATTGATAATCCATCAAACAGGATGTCTGATGTCATCAGAAATCACCCAGGTTGTCACAGTGAGATCCCGTCGCCAAGGCATTCCACGAAGGAATATTGATAATCCATCAAACAGGATGTCTGATGTCATCAGAAATCACCCAGGTTGTCACAGTGAGATCCCGTCGCCAAGGCATTCCACGAAGGAATATAGATAATCCATCAAACAGGATGTCTGATGTCAACAGGAATCACCCATTTTGTCATAAGTGTGCAATTTGTGAGGTTAATAAGGTTGCCCAAGGGAAAAAAACAACACGAAAGTGCATGAAGCGGGACTCGAACCCAGGATCTTCCGGATCACAGTGCGATGCCTTAACCACTCGGCCACTTCGCTCCCCTTTTACGAGTTGTGATTTATAATTATAATAATCACTATCTATAGGGGAATTTAATCCTTTATTCATTAATTTTTTTTGTATCAACTTGTTTATGAATTTTGACATGCAATAATAAATTCATTTTATGTTTTATTGATAACTTTTTTATTTATATTTATTTATTCATATGTTAGTTTAAAATTAGACCGTCTTTTTAAAAATCTATTTATTTATTTATTCTTTTTTTTACCCAATAACTTTCAGGTATAGATAGAATGCGCTTGGCCAAGGAGTTCACAACATTGCCATCCGGAAGTATAACGGACCAACACACAAACTCTGTGTAACCATTAACTTTTATAGTCTGGTTAATACAGTTTAGTGAGAACAACTCACAAACGCGGATGGCAAAAACAATAACAAAGGCCTGAGTGACGTCATCTGCATTCTATCTATAGATAGTTTGCGATTGGCTAAGAAGTTCACAACATTGCCATCCGGAAGTATAACGGACCAACACACAAAACTGTGTGTATCCATGAACGTTTATAGTAGGGTTAATACAGTTCAGTGAGCATTACTCATAAACGCGGATGGCAAAAACAATAACAATTACCTGAGTGACGTCATCTTCGAATTATATATATATATATATATATATATATATATATATATATATATATATATATATATATATATATCGAGTGACGTCAACTTCATTCTATCTATTGAAAAACACAACAAAATTCAGGTTTTTCCACTCTAAACACTGCTCTCCCCACAGGTGACTTTGCCCTCCACCATTCGTGGATATGGCGTGGAACTGGCCTACAAGACGGTCCACATCGAGGCTTCCGTCGAGGTTGTTGTGTATGCCGTGAACAAGGAACAATGGTCCACAGATGCGTTCGTAGCCATTCCGGTTGGTGCGTTCAACTTTATGCCATTTCCTTTTTCTAAATTTAACATCATAAAGACGTTATCCACTTGAAAAGCTTCGCATAAAGGTTGTCTGTGTGTAACCCTCGTTAACTTATAATTGACCTTTATATAGCGCAATATCCACTAAACCTGCTCAAAGCGCTTTACAAGGGGTCCCTGTTCAACAGCAACATTTAACATGTAGGACGGGACATGACGCCTGTTAGGCGATATTACAATTTTTCGGACAAAGACAAGGCTGTTAACGGCCAGGTACTCATTTTACACCCGAGTACGGTGAGAGAATGTGAGTAAAGAGCCTTTTCCAATGACTCAACTATGCGCCAAGCGCGAGGCTCGAACCCAGGACCTTCCGATCCGAAAGCGAGTGTCATACCACAAGACCACAAAGCCTGAAACTGACCAAAAAATGACGCCAAATTGCCAGTCTTTGGCCACAAAAGAAAACAAATCGTGAGTTGTATTCAATAGTTCAACCAATGGGACCACTTGTTTCCATGAGCTCTACTAACGACAACTCACTAGGCGGTGCAAAAAAAAAAAACAACAAATAATGACGTCAAAATGCCAGTCTTTTTGGGTTTCATTGTCAGGCTATAACATAACGATGGCTACGGTTCGAGCCCCCAATCGCCGAGAAATTTTTATTCTTTATTGTCCTCAGGGGTCTGATACATGGAGCGGGACTATGGTAGTCTCAGACTATAGCAAAGTCTGAGACTTTGTAGTCTAAGACTTTGGGAAGTCAGAGACTACGGAAAGTAAGCTATTCATGGAGTCAGACTTCGTCTCTGACTATCAAGTCTCTGACGACGCTTGCGAAGTCTCAGACTACAGAGGTCAATCTATTTTTAACTGGGATTCCTCGGAAACGTACCACAACACGTCATAGAAATGTGTTACTTTTCCAGCTGCGCATGCGTCATACGAAGTGGCACAGAAATCATATCTATTTCTTCTTCGTGTTTGTTTTGATCGTTTTTTTTGTTTTGTTTTGTTGTTGTTTTTTCCCCACAAATAAAAATAGTGTGAGACAAGTTTAGGGGTGTAAAAATTGTTTGAGAATGTGTGTGTGTGTAATGTTTTTAGTAAATATAAATAACGATGGCACTTAAATGATTCTTATCCACGGTGTAGCATTGTTCTAAGTAGAGAGCGGTGGGCGCTGCCTGAAGCATGGGGTCCCGAAAATACTAACGAAAGAGTGATGATGGAGAGGAATCGATGGAAACAATACAGACAATGGGTGTTTCGGGTACAAACCCTTCGTCGGCACAACAATAAACAAATGAACGGTGAAAACAAATAAGATGAAATACAGTATAAATTGCATCGTCTGTACTCAACGATGGTTGGAGTGTGAACGAATCGTTAGCGCGGTGTGATAGAAATGATAAGGCCAGTGAGAGACGTGAAATTTCTAGAAAATAATGGACGATAAAAGACATAAAAGAAATGTAGTAGTAGTAGTAGTAGTAGTAGTAGTAGTA
>NC_088363.1:4158050-4173373 GCF_034508935.2 Berghia stephanieae | reverse complement strand
TATTTTCCCCTTTTTGTTCTAATCAATTCACTCAACTTTTCCTACTCTTGTTCTAATCAATTCACTCAACTTTTCCTACTCTTGTTCTAATCAATTCACTCAACTTTTCCTACTCTTGTTCTAATCACTTCACTCAAACTTTTCCTACTCTTGTTCTAATCAATTCCCACTCAGCTCTTTTTACTCTTGTTCTAATCAATTCACTCATCTCTTCTTACTCTTGTTCTAATCTATTCACTCAACTTTTCTTACTCTTGTTCTAATCTATTCACTTAACTTTTCCTACTCTTGTTCTGATCAATTCACTCAACTTTTCCTACTCTTGTTCTAATCACTTCACTCAACTTTTCCTACTTTTGTTCTGATCACTTCACTCAACTCTTCTTACTTTTCTTCTAGTCACTTCACTCAAGCCGCAGCATAATTTGCTACCTTCTTATGTGACGGACTCCGTTTTCTTGATCTTTTCATTTTCAAAAGCTTGAGCTCTAAAGAATTTTTTATAAAATTTATTTCAGCTCTAAAATAAATTAGAAGAGATACAAACTCCACCTGATGAGATACCAAGCTCCACGAAAGCCCCAGCTTCCACATAGAAGCTATAACTCTGTGATTCGTCAGTAATACTGACTTTGGTCTTCGCCTTATATCCGAGAATCCTCAGCGTGTCACCTGATCTTCTGGAACACGAAAAAAAAAAGAAAAAGAGAAATAGGAGATGTATTATTTGTTCTTTAATATTTTTTTAAAATCTATTGTAGTTTCATTTATCATTTTGTATCGTTTTTTTTAAATCTATATATATATACAATTATCTTTTTCATTCGTTAAGTTGTCGGGTTGTTTTTTTTTTTGTTTGTTTTTTTTTTTGTTTTTTGTTTTGGGGGGGGTTGTTTTTTTTTGTGGGGAGTGGGGGGATTGGGGGGGGGGGGTCATATTAGATATTAGATTCGTGTTTATATTTTAGGTGTATGGTTTCATACTAAATTTATTATGAATGACTATAATAAAAAAAAGTCGCTTCCAAGCTTAGTCTTACTAGAGCCTTCTCTCCCCGACTTCTGGAGGTCAAGGCTTTGAAGCGAGTTTTTTTTTTTTTGGGGGGGGGGGGAGGCGGGGGGGGGGGGAGTCGTGGGCAGCTTATAGGGTAGAGTCACGATCTCACCGGCCCGGCGGAGTTGTCGTACCAGTAGGGTCGCGGGTTCGAGCCCCCACCGCCGCTGCGAAGGTTTTTATTTTATTCTCTGTTGTCTTCTGACCCTTTCCAAGTCCAAAACATTGCATACCGTTCAGGCGTATTGTAGGTAAAATACTTCTTGCCCCAGGCATTCAATGGAATAGCTGACTCCACCAGATGGTCTTTGGTCCTCCCCGCTGAAACAAAAACAAAACAGAAAGTGAACAACGTTCTAAAAGGTCACAATAGAATGATGATGAATTCCCTATAGATAGTTCGAAGATGACGTCACTCATGTCTTTGTTATTGTTTTTTGCCATCCGTGTTTATGAGTAATGCTCACTGAACTGTATTAACCTGACTATAAACGTTCACGGATACACACAGTTTTGTGTGTTGGTCCGTTATACTTCCGGATGGCAATGTTATGAACTTCTTAGTAGTGAAGGGCTTCACCAACCTAACAATCCAAGAGCTGTTTGAAAAAGCAAGAGACAGGGAGGAATGGAGAGAGATAATTCATGCAGTATCCGAAGCCTGGACCAGGCATGGAACCTAGAAGAAGAAGTAGTGCGGGGCGGTCCTTGGCAAGCTTAAGGACCACGGTCCTACGGTCCCTGAAATGAAAACCGCAAGTGCCGGTCCTAGGACCGGTCCTTTTCGACATTGAACATTCCTGAGAGACTGTCGGAAGTTCGAACCGTTTTGAGTTTTGACCTTTGAGACCGTGGGATCGTTCATTCTTGAACCGTTAAAGACCGCTACACGATGAAAACCGTGGTCTACAGGAGTAAAACACACGGAGTAGTCACACTCATTTCAAATTGTAACCTAATTAGAGAAGAGGGGTGATGCCTTCTTTATTTGCTCACCGTACTTCATTGTTACTTCGATAATTTAATACAATTTGAAATTTATCCCCATTAACGGAGATAATGGCATCGCCCAAGGCGTTGATCGAGTTGTTCGTGGCGTTGATACACACACGCAACTCCTACCCCCCCTCCCCCCACACACACACACATTAGAGGGCAGCGAGCATTGAAGAGTAAGAGAGAGACGTGAAGTTATAATAAGAGGGGGTGGATGCGGTAACAAGTTAATAAGTAATAAGTGGTGTCCATGGTGACTTTTCGCCAGATCTAACAAACCCAGCTACCCATTCACTGCTGAGTAGACAGGGACTCAGAAAAAACTCGACTGCACCCGGGATCGATCTCTGGCCCTTTGCGTACAAAGAGAGTGCTCTATCAACTGAGCTATCGGGGTCCCCAAATATTCTATTGGACTTTTTTAAAATACAGACGTTATAACTGGGTTTTTTGAAAGGAAGAAACTAATGAAACTCATATCATTTGATTAGTTAAAACACCAAACGAAATTTTAATATTATTGTATTATTTTAAATGACAACAATGCGATAGAAAGGAGTGGTGACAAGAGATGGACAAAAGAAAACAAAAAATCGGACTTGCTACTTGCTAGGTTCGACACACACACACACACACAAACACAAACATCTTTAGTAGTCACATGCATTTCAAACAATAACCCATTAGAGAAGAGGGGTCATGCCTTCATCATAGATCATTGTCATTGCGATCATTATGGTGTAGTAAATTTTGAAATTTACCCCGTATAATGGAATCGTCCAAGGCGTGTGCCTCCTGTTCCCCCCATCTCACACACGAAAGGGAGGTTTGCGGAGTGGAGGGAGGTGGTCGTCTGCCTCTATGGTCGTCTGTGCCGTTTAGTGTATGGCAAAGGGGGGTGGGTGTGATTAATTAAGTGGGATGGGTGGTGATTGGTGGAAGATAGGCAACCGAGCCAACGAATCGCTGGGGAGGTAGTATGGCGCGAGACCGTTGAAAGGTGATAAGAAGTGAGGACCGCCGCCGGTCTTCCACTATCGGACCGATCCTCGGTTCACAGCTAAAAGACCGTGGGACCGGTCCAAGGACCGGTCCTCAGCGCGGCACTACTTCTTAGCCAAGCTCATACTATCTATATTCATCCCATAGGAGAAACTTGTCTCTATGGCCTATTCCAAGGGAAGACTGGAATAACCCAGGTGCCAGCCGGCAGTGCAGCGACACAAACTAAGCTCAGGCGAAGTGACTTGTTCAATGCCACACTACTTAACGGGAATTCGAACTCGGTACATTTTGGGTACGAAGCAAAGACGTACCACTGAGCCACGCTGCATCAAATGCCCTTTTTACAGTCTATCATCTTACTATCACTTCGACGATATAAATGTTTACTTTTATTTTAGTTTTACTATAACTTACATCTGGGTGGGAGGGGGGGGGGGTCCTCTTTTCCCAGGAAACATAGGAAAACGAAGAAATTGTCCGATAGATAGAATGAGGTTGACGTCACTCGGGTCTTTGTTTTTGTTTGTTTGTTTGTTTTGTTTTTTTTTTTTTGCCATCCACGTTAATATGTAATTCTCACTGAACTGGATTATCCCGACTATACTTCGTTACTCTTCCGGACGGTAATGTTGTGAGTTTATCAGCCAAGCACATACTATCTATATACATTTTTACGTTTATTTTAGTTTTACCATAGAAGGAACGAAATTGACTTCACTCAGCTCTTTGTTATTATTTTTAGACAGCCTGTTTTGATTAGTTATGACTAAATTAAATTATATCAAACAGACAATAAACGTGACAGGTCACACACAGTTTTGTGTGTTGGTGTGTTTAATTTGGCTGGCTGATATTGTGAGTATTTTACCTAAATTCATAGCATCAATATCTTGTATTCGGGGGGGACATTTTTTCCCAGGAAGCACTCCAAGAAGTTTGATATATACATGTTTAATGTGTCGATAAGGCATTGCATTGCGATCAGGACGGTCCTGGGTTCGAGTCCCGCTTCAGGCACTTTCTCTATTTTTTTTTTCATGGGTCAAGATGATTAACCCCCAATTTACTCATTTAAGACAACCTGGGTGATTCCTGATGACATTAGACATCCTGTTTGATGGATTATCTATATTCCTTCATGGAATGCCTTGCCGACGGGATCTCACTGTGACAACATGGGTGATTCCTGATGACATCAGACATCCTGTTTGATGGATTATCTATATTCCTTCATGGAATGCCTTGCCGACGGGATCTCACTGTGACAACATGGGTGATTCCTGATGACATCAGACATCCTGTTTGATGGATTATCTATATTCCTTCATGGAATGCCTTGCCGACGGGATCTCACTGTGACAACCTGGGTGATTCCTGATGACATCAGACATCCTGTTTGATGGATTATCTATATTCCTTCATGGAATGCCTTGGCGACGGGATCTATTGGTGCTGTTGCGAAAGAGAGAATTAATTAATTAATTAATCAAGTAAGTAAGTAAGTAAGTAAGTAAGTAATTGATAACTTACGTTCGGGCGGGGGTCCTCTTTTCCCAGGAAACATTGTAGCAAATTTGGATAGATTTGGATTGGGGACAGTGGACTGAGCATTGCCGGATATCACCGAGACAGGACGATTTGGACGTGACATGCGTTCCTGTGAAATCAGCCATGACGTTGTCCTCACAACAACAACAAAAAAAAAGAAGAAAAAAAAAGAAAATGGGGTTTTTAAAAACAAACAAAAAAGTCAGCATTTCAAGAGCGCAATTCTCACTAAACGTCATTAAGCTTCTCTACATGGCGTTCCTGCCTCCCAATAGGGAATGAGATTAGCGGAAGAGTAGCGTCCCTTGATTGGACGTCACCGGCGGAGAAGTTATTTGTAAACAAACCAACTACAAGCCAAGCGCTCCAAATACAAAATTTATTATTCACATTTCTGTACAAAAATGCATATCATAATCAACGTAGATCTTTTCTTTAGTTTTCTCCATTATGAAATGTTAACAAAATATGGTGTAGACTACAAATTAAAAATAAAAGATGTTGATAAATAATAGATAAATTATAATGAGACATCCCTTCCTAAACTTACTGAACTTCCCGCTAATGATTGGTTCTAATAATGGCGATAGCGTCTGCCGGTTGCCAAGGCGCGACTCCAACAAAGGGGCGCTACTCTTAAATCTGTTTTGAAATCGCATTCCCTATAGCAACACTCAACATGTTGGACGAGACATGAGGGTTCAAAGTCGATATTATGTAAATGGTGCTGCTCGAATCTCGAAGAAATAAATAACAATGTGAAATTGAATGTAAGCTTCAATTCAATACACGAAAACAAATAAAAGTGATGTTTCGGGTTTCCCCTTTATCAACAAAAAAAAGGATAAATGAAACGCTACAGACGAATGAGATAACGTGGTAGTATATATAATTATGCCCTTCCGCCACGACATCATAAGATATCGTCGCCTGGGCATTCCACGAAGGAATATAGATAACTCATCAAACAAGATGTCTGATGTCAATAGAAATCACCCATGTTGACCAAGTGAGCAAATTGGGGGTTACAAATCTTGCTCAAGGAAAAAAAAACGAAAGCGCCTGAAGCGGGGCTCGAACCCCGGTCATCCGGGTCTCAGTGCAATGCCTTAACACCGTTTTGCGACGGCGGATCCCAAATTCGAAAGATTACGCTTTGCTGTCCACTGTGACAAATTAGGGAGCAGGCACTGGATGTAAGATAAAGATCTGAACAAGTGTGTACGAAAGATGCCAGACAAAGCAAGAAAGAAAAATACAAGAAAAAATGAATATAGACTTTAAGTGGTCCTAACTTTCGGGTCTAGTCTAATGGTTGCACATAATCAGGGGGTCTGAGGTTCAATCCCGAGTTGAAGCGTGGCCTTCGTAAAGTTATGGCCTGATACTGACCAAAAATGACGTAAAAAATGCCAGTCTTTTGCCACAAAAGAAAACAAATCGTGAGTCGTATTCAATAGGTCAACCAATGAAATAAATTGTTTCCATGAGCTCTACTAACGACAACTCACTAGGCGGTGTAAAAACCAGATAATGACGTCAAACTGCCAGTCTTTCTGGATTTCAGTGTCAGGCTATAACATAATGGTGGCTACGGTTGAAGCAGGGTGGTTTTTTAGAATGTTTTTTTTTTTCTTGTATTTTTTTTCTCTTATAGTATCTTGTACTATTTCATACACACTTGTTCAGAGCTTTATCTTACACCTGTCGCCTAATCCCTAATGGGAGCGATCTATATTCATGTTTTCGTCCAACCAGGTCATCAATCACATGATTTGTTGCTGTCCAACTATTGGATATTTCATTACAAATGTAAACACGCTGCTTTGTTTATTAAAGTTGTAATCATACCCATGTGTCAAGCTGAACACAATGACCAATCGTAATGTTAGATAGTTCAAAACCTGTGAACACTTTTCACTATGTAAGTCACTTTGAGCACATTTTGCAATGTGACCAATGACCTCGAGCACATGGAACGTTAATATAGATCATGCCCATTGGTCACAGATCTGTATTACGAATCATGGAGAGGGTATGGGGGTCCCAATAGCTCATTCTGTAGAACACTCGATTCACACGCAACAAGACCGAGATCGATCCCGGGTCAGTCGTGATTTTTCTTTTATGACCCCGCTATCCACCCAGAAGTGATTAGGTAGCTGGGATTGTTAAATCTGTCGGAAAGTACTTTGCGATAGACTCGAGTCTTATCCAAAAGGGTAGCAAACAATTGCTATTGTCCATAGAGTTCACGCTATAGAAACCGGGATAAGCACCGGCTCCATGGGGCTGGAGAGTTTATGATTTTATTACACTGTTTCTACCTGAAAACAATGAAATACTTGGAAGCGATTGATGGTAAGAATGATTTCGTCTGAGTTCGTGTATGTCCTGTCGTCATATTCCACATGTATATCGGCCAGTTCTTTTGGAGGGATGGCTAGTTTGATCTGGGAAGATAGAGGGGAAATTTGAGAATGCGTTTGTAGAAGATGGGTGTATGTCTGTGTATGTATATGTGCGCGTGTGTGTGTGTGTGTGTGTGTATGTGTTTGTCTGTATGTGTATGTCTGTGTGTCGTCATATTCTACCAGTAAATCGGCCAATTCTTTTGGAGGGATGGCCAGTTCGATCTGGGAAGACAGAGGTGATATTTGAGAATGTGTTTGTAGATAGGTGGATGTGGGTTAAGCTAAGAGGACCTGTAGTTGACACCAATATTATTCAAGTTTATGCACCAACAGAAGAGGCGACAGATGCAGATATGACAGAGTTTTACCATTCACTAGACAAAGCAAAACGAATGTGTAAATCACAAGAAGTCCTTATGGTAATGGGGGACCTAAATGCTAAGATTGGCAGAGGCAGAGATGGTGACATAATCGGACCACATGGACTCGGAGACAGAAATGAACGAGGAAACATCTGGGCAGATTGGTGTAGAACAAATAAATTAATGATTTCAAACACCTGGTTTCAACAACACCCAAGAAGAACCTGGACATGGCAATCACCAGGGACAGAGCAAGGAACCAGATAGACTTTATAGCAGTATCATCAAGATTCAGAAATGGCATATTAAATTGCAAAACCTATCCAGGCGCCGATGTAGACAGTGACCATGTCCCAGTTGTTTGTACAGTAAGGATAAAGTTTAAAGCTATTCAGAGAACAGCTGGTAGAATAAAGAGGGATTACAGGTTATGCAAAGACAATGGCATACAAACAAAAATGAGAGAAGAATTTGAAAATGCACTCATGATACAAAGCCAAAGTGAACCTGATAACGAAAAAATGTGAAAAACAATTTGATATATTCCAAAAGTGTGTCAAAGCAACTGCAGAAAAGCATTTACCAATAGCTCAAATAAACAGCAAAAAGGAATGGATGACAAATGAAATTCTAAACCTATTTGAAGAAAGACGAAAATGCAACAGAGGGTCTGCAGAATACCAAACATTGAACAACCACATTAAATCCAAATGCATCGAGGCACACGAGAACTATCTAGACTGGAAATGCTGCGAAATCGAAAGAGAATACAAACCCAACCCCCAACAAGCTCACCAAAGAATAAAAGAACTATCAGGGAAAAGGAAAAGCAAAGCAGCAGGAAGTTGTATCCAAAACAAACAAGGGGAACTGCTATTTGAAGAACAACATATAGAAAGCCGATGGGTAGAATACATAGGCGAACTGTACAATGATCCAAATAGAAATGAACCACCACTGAAATTCAAAGAACCATTAAGCGGACCAAACATCACCAAAAGTGAAATTGAACATGCCATGGAACGAATGAGGGATGGTAAAGCAACAGGCCCTGATGAAATATCTGTAGAGGTATTAAAAAGCCTAGGAGATCTAGCAATTGATGAACTTCACATATTATTCAACAATATATACAATACTGGGAAAATTCCAGAAGATCTCTGTAACTCTATTTTCATAGCAATACCAAAGAAAGCAGGTGCAGTCAGATGCGAAAATTTTAGAACTATAAGTTTAATAAGCCACATCAACAAAATACTGTTGCGTATAATTATCAACAGGCTAAGGAATAAGATTAACCCCGAAATCGCAGAAGAACAATATGGATTCCAACCTGACAGAGGGACAAGGAACGCAATATACCTCCTCCGTGTTTTAAGTGAAAGAGCTATACAGGTTCAGACCCCACTATACCTCTGTTTTGTCGACTACAAAAAAGCTTTTGATAGAGTACGCCACGAAGAAATACTAAAACAACTGCACTCCATTGGCGCTGATGAGAAAGACCTCAGACTCATGCAAACATTATACTACACCCAGCAGGCATCTATCAAAATCGGAAACTCTACAGGAAATTCCATTCCTATTAAGAAAGGAGTCCGTCAAGGGTGTGTTGCCTCACCAGATCTGTTTAATCTATACCAAGAAACAATCATGAGGGGCATAAATAATATGGAGGGAATAAAAGTAGGAGGTCACAACATAAATAATATAAGATACGCAGACGATACGGTACTCATTGCAACATCAGAAATCCAACTTCAAAAGATTGTTGACAAAGTGGTAGTAGATAGTGAAGCCAAGGGAATGGAAGTGAATATCACCAAAACGGAATGCATGGTAATACAGAAAAACCCCGAAAACAACAACACCTGCAATATAACGATTCACGGCGAGCAACTTACCAACGTAGAAAGTTTTAAATACCTAGGTTCAATAGTGACAACAGATGGAAGATGTAACCGAGACATACGAGCAAGAATAACTCAAGCCAAACAGGCCTTCATGGACCTGGGAAACATTTTGAAAAACAAACAGATGTCGTTCGGGATTAGATTCCGAGTCTTGAAGTGCTACGTGTGGCCAATCTTGTTATACGGATGCGAAAGCTGGACTACAAATGCAGAAACACAAAAGAACATTGAAGCTTTTGAAATGTGGTGCTTGAGAAGGATGCAGAGAATATCGTATACTGCACACAAAACGAACGAAGAAGTGCTAAAACAAACATACCAACAAAGGAAACTAATGCCCTTAATAGTGGATCGACAACTATCCTTTTTCGGACACATAGTAAGGAAAGATAAGAATGAATACCTGGCAAGTTGTGGAAAAATACCTGGTAAACGCGCCCGGGGGAGACAAAGAAAAACACTCATAGACCAACTGAAGGGCTTCACCAACCTAACAATCCAAGAGCTGTTTGAAAAAGCAAGAGACAGGGAGGAATGGAGAGAGATAATTCATGCAGTATCCGAAGCCTGGACCAGGCATGGAACCTAGAAGAAGAAGAAGGATGTGGGTATGTATATGTGTGTGTGTGTTTGTGTGTGTGTGTGTTTGTCTATATGTGTGTGTCTGTGTGTGTGATCGTGTCTGAGTTCCCGTATGTCCTGGCGTCATATTCCACCATCAAATCGGCCAATTCTTTTGGAGGGATGGCCAGTTCGATCTGGGAAGAGAATGGTGAGAATTTATGTAGATGATAGTGATGGGTGTATGGGAGGGGAGTTGGTAGATGTGTGTGCATGAGTGTATGTTTGTTTATTTGTGTGTGTGAGAGATGTGTGTGTGTGTGTGTATGATCCCGTCTGATTTCCCGTATATCAAATTGCCATAATTGACCGTAGGATCGGCCAATACTCTTCAACAGCCGTAACGTCACTTCCTTCCTAATGACGCATGGTAACTTAGTAACACTGGCTCTAAACTATCGGAACAATGGCGGACGTCCGCATGAAATATTTCTCCGGCGAGCATAAAGGGTATCCAGAGGAAATAAACCACATAAATTTGATCATGTTTTGACTTTTACACATTCTGATCACAAGGCATATGAAAAGATCTAGTCAGTATGAAAAAAAAAAGTAATTAGAACCAAGATGGCCGCCGTTGCCCGGCGGCGTGACATCAGACTATTGAATCGTATTATATTTTGGTGGGATGGTTGATTCGATCTGGGAAGAGAAAGGGGACTTTTGAGAATGAGTGGAAAGATTGGTGTATGTGTATGTATGCATATGTGTGTGTGTGTTTGTTTGTCTGTATGTATGTGTCTATGTGTGAGATCTTGTCTGAATTCCACTAAGTCTTGCCGTCAGAGCGTAGTAAACGATACGATTCAAAAGTCTGATGTCACACCGCCTGGCAACGGCGGCCATCTTGGTTCTAAACAAATAAAATCATTACTTTTTATTTTTCATACTGGCTAGAACTTTTCATATGCCTTGTGATCAGAATGTGTAAAAGTCAAAACATGATCAAATTTATGGGGTTTTTTCCTCTGGATACCCTTTATGCTCGCCGGAGAAATATTTCCTACGGGCGTCCGCCATTGTTCCGATAGTTTAGAGCCAGTGGTACTAAGTTACCATGCGTCACTAGGAAGGAAGTGACGTTACGACTGCTAAAGAGTATTTATTGCTGTCGGTTGTCCATTTCACGCTATAGATAGTATGCAGATTGCGTCACTCAGGCCTTTGTTATTGTTTTTGCCATCCGCGTTTGTGAGTTGTTCTCACTAAAATGTATTAACCAAACTATAAAAGTTCATGGTTACACAGAGTTTGTGTGTTGGTCCGTTATACTTCCGGATGGGAATGTTGTGAACTCCTTGGCCAAGCGCATTCTATCTATAGAAGTAGGTCAATTCTTTTGGAGGTGATGACCAGGAAGAGAATTGATGAGAATTTATGTAAAAATGTAGTGTGAAAAGCCATTTGGCAAAAAGGGAATTTATAATTAAAATAATCAGTAATAAGTAATTTTTAATTACATCTCTTCTTCGCCTATCGTAGTCTGAATACTCACGTTTAGATAGTTCGAAGATGACGTCACTCAAGCCTTTGTTGTTGTATTTTGCCATCCGCGTTTGTGAGCGATTCTCACTAAACTGTATTACCCCGACTATAAAAGTTCATGATCACACAATGTTTTGTGTGTTGGTCCGTTATACCTCCGGCTGGCAATGTTATGAGCTTCTTAGCGAAGCGATACTATCTATTTAAGAGCCGTTTGACCTACCCATACCAAGCAGCCGACGTCCTTTGCCGTTTGTTTTTAGGTACTTGGTATGGGTAGGTCTAGCGGCTCTTCTCTTTATTCCTAGTATTTTGTCCGTGCCCGACGTCTTTATCCGGAAGACGGTAGAGGACGGCAGTGCCGGATCGTCGGAGTCAGTCTCCGGTGTGGGTTAACCCTAATACAGTTTAGTGAGAATTACTCACAAACATGGATGGCAAAAATAAAAACTAGCAAGGCCTGAGTGACGTTATCTTCGTTCTATCTATAGATAGAATGAGCTTGGCCAAGGAGTTCACAACATTGCCATCCGGAAGTATAACGGACCAACACACAAACTCTGTGTAACCATGAACTTTTATAGTCTGGTTAATACAGTTTAGTGAGAACAACTCACAAACGCGGATGACAAAAACAATAACAAAGGCCTGAGTGACGTCATCTGCATACTATCTATACACTGTGCTACTTCTTACCGAAACACGTGTGTTCTGGGCTGTCCCAATAACAGCAAAAGTCGGTCCATCAATGTACGTCACTATGTAATAATCGTTGGATGCAGTATCTGTCGACGATAGCAACAAATAAATAGATATTAAGATTAATAAATCGATAAATATAAAGATTAATGAATGGATTATTGATTAATAAATGAAGAAAGAAAGAAAAGTCGCGAGACAATCAAAAGAAAAATTAAATTGTTTGTGTGTATTACTGGTATTGATGCTGTGCGTTTCATATAGATAGAATGCGCTTGGCCAAGGAGTTCACAACATTGCCATCCGGAAGTATAACGGACCAACACACAAACTCTGTGTAACCATGAACTTTTATAGTCTGGTTAATACAGTTTAGTGAGAACAACTCACAAACGCGGATGGCAAAAACAATAACAAAGGCCTGAGTGACGTCATCTGCATACTATCTATAGATAGAACGAAGATTACATCATTCAAGCCTTTGTTATTGTATTTTGCCATCCGCGTTTGTGAGTAATTCTCATTAAACTGTATTAACCAGACTATAAACGTTAAGTTTACACATAGTTTTGTGTGTTGGTTCGTTGTACTTCCGGATGGCAATGTTATGAGTTTCTTAGCCAAGCGCATACTATCTATAGGAAACGAATGATCCCATTGGTTGAACTGGTGAATACAACTCACGTTTTGTTTTATTTTGTTGCCTGGCCTTGTATTTATACGGAATTGTTGGTCAAAGCGTCAACATTTTAAGGGGATGGGCGGGTCCTCGATTGTCAAAAATCGAGTAAAATATCGATTTTGAGATTTTTTTATTTTTGAAAAGTTTGAAACCTTTGCTACATGAAAATGTGTTTGTTGACTCTCAGATGGGTCAGTTTAGGTCCAAACTGACCTCTTGAAGTCCAAGGGGGTCAGTAAATATAATGTTACAGCCTGGCTTGACAGCGAAAAAGCCATATAAACATTAGGCCAATATGAGCATAAAACATCGATAATGATAGGCAAGTTTGGTATCGATAGTTTCGTCTATTTTTGATCTATAGGAAATGCCCACTGTCAAGGTCTTCGGTCTATCTATATTTAGTCAAGAGCCTTTCCAAAAAACCCTTCTATGAGGGGTTGACTGATTGTAGTAAAATCGTGAGTAATTGTTGTGACCTTTGCCTTGCTAGCTCTGTTCTCATTGGCTGTTCAAAATAGTCGATGATAACATGACTTGATACTGCTTTCTGAGTGGTTAGCGGGCGAGTCAAAGTTCATGCTTTGACCTCAACTTCGCATGCGTCGCATGTAAACATTGTTATTCTGTGTGTGATTTTTCTTCTTCCTGGGGACATAACAGTTTTGTTTTGTGAAAAGTACCGACACGTACGCAACAAGTATGCCTAGAAAGACTCGAATTGTACGACTTGCAAAATCAGCAGCTCGAACAAGATGGGAACAGTAATATTACTGTGAATTTTTATAGTTAGAATTGTCACTCCTTCGTAACATGATGCAAAATGAAAAAGCGCTGGGGTCTCTAAATGAATGAATGGAGTTACTGTCGAGCTAGACTGAGTATTGGTTGTAAACGAATGAGCGAGAGGTTTGTTATGCACTTGAGAACGATAGCGAGAGAGAGAGAGAGAGAGAGAGAGAGAGAGAGAGAGAGAGAGAGAGAGCGCGCAAAATCCACTAACTATGCTCAAAACGCTTTACAAAGGGTCCCTGACCGACAGCAACACGTAAAATGTAGAACAAGACATGACGCCTGTGAGGCGATATTACATTTTTTCCGACAGCGACAGCACTGTTGACGGCTAAGTACTCATTTTACACCCGAATACGGTGAGAGAACGGGAGTAAATAGTCTTTTCCAAGGACTCAACTATGCGCTGAACCAGGCTCGAAACCAGGACCTTCCGATCCGAAAGCGAGTGTCATACCACAAGACCATATAGCCGCTCATAGCTTAGATAGATAGATAGAGAGAGAGAGAGAGAGAGAGAGAGAGAGAGAGAGAGTGTGTGTGTGTGTGTACGTACGTGTGTGTGTGTGTGTGTGTGAAGCCGAGAAAAGGCAAGGCAAGAACAGGAGGCTGAAGAGGGAGGGCCTGCATATCAAGCAGGGTCATTTTGACGCATGAATGCATGATCTTGTCTGAGTTTCCTGTGCTTGAAACTTTGAATGCGTTTTTCTCTGTTTGTGCTTTTTCTACCTTTATTTTGCTACTCTTCCTTTATTTGTAAACATTTTGGAATGATTTTTCGCATGTGCATACAGTATTACTAGCTTCATAACACTGAGCATTTGTATTTCAGATTTTTTAAAATAAATTTTGCGTAAATGTGGGTCAAAAGTCCAAAAATGGGTCAATTTTTGATGTTTCAAAATTGATGAACTTTGAAAATCAATAAAAATGATACTATTGTAGATATTACAAAATCGATGCTTAGCCCAAATGAATGGCTCAAATACTACTTGTGTACCTATTTTCATGTCAATAACTTGTCATTTGGCGAAGCCTTAGCATTTTGAAAACTACTTCATTTTAGGGTATCAAATTTCAAAATGGCGGCGTTACCATGGTAACCAAAAACTGAAATTTAGGTTTTCAATTTTTTTTCCTCTAATTAGGATGTACATAACCTAAAATTACCACTAAAAGTCACCTACTTATTACATTTTAGAATTTCGCCTTCAGGACCCGCCCATCCCCTTAACCTATAGATAGTATGCGCTTGGCTAAGAAACTCAAAACATGGACATCCGGAAGTATAACGGACCAACAGACAAAACTCGGTGTATCCATGGAATTATATAGTCTGGCTAATACAGTTAAGTGATAATTACTCATAAACGTGGATGGCAAAAAAAAAAACAAATACAGACCTGAGTGACGTCAACTTCATTCTACCTATAGCCTGACGCTGACCGTAGCCATCGTTAAGTTATAGCCTGACACTGACCAGAAAATTACGTCAAAAGACAAGACTTTGGCCACTAAAGAAAACAAATCTTGAGTTTCATTCAATAGTTCAACCAATGAGATCCCTTGTTTCCATGAGCACTACTAACGACAACTCACTAGACGATGCAAAAACTTTTAAAAATGACGCAAAGTATAAGTCTTAGTGGGTTCCAGCATAGCCATCGTTAACTTTTAGCCTGACAGTGACCAAAAAATGACGTCAAAATGACAGTTTTATTGGCCACAAAAGAAAACAAATCGTGAGTTGTAT
>NC_088363.1:4146201-4152950 GCF_034508935.2 Berghia stephanieae | reverse complement strand
TTTCCCCAAAATATCCCCTTTATAAAGATCCGTCAGAAGAAATCCACTAATACGCTAGCGACTAAAAACTCAGATGTTTTCAACATCCCCAAATTGACAACCCATCAGACAATATCATTTCCTCCAAATCGAGAAATTTTTACTTATTACACTGACTATCTATCGAGATAGATTCAAAAAATCCTTCACAAAATATTTTGGGAAATAACGCCCTTAAAGTCAATCTACACCAACGTACATTCTGAACCTAATCTTGAGACCTAAAAGTTAATCTACACCAACGTACACTCTGAACCTAATCTTGAGACCTCAAAGGCAATCTACGCCAACGTACATTCTGAACCTAATCTTGAGCCCCCAAAAGTCAATATACACCAACGTACATTCTCAATCCAATCTTAAGAGCTCAAGCGCAAATAAAAAACGACCAGTGAACGACTATGGCAGTCTGTTCGTTTGGGAAAGGGGAATGGCAGATTTTCTGAAGTAGAGCAAATGAGAAACAGTCATCAACGATTACACCTTCCCTTACGTGGAACCAACAACCCTACTAAAACATCCATTCTTACTCGACCAACATCGCCACCCATAAATATGGTAATTTTTAAAACTTGCCCTTTGTTCTTGTAAGCGACCCTTTGGCAGGCCTTAAAGTTCAATTCGTCCAAATCCTAAAGAAGAAGAGCAACGAAAAGAAGCGATACAGAGAGAACTACGAGTGGAAAAAAACTCAACTTCAGCAACTATAAGGCGAAAGACTTCAGCGGATAACAAAGAATCGTCCTCCAAATACCTCGGGCCCAATTTGTTGCTATAACGGTGTGTACCTTAGTTACGGTATCATCGTTGTGCCCGATCTCATGGCGTTAGGTAGATATTTATATAGTCAGCCATATTTTAAACAAATATACTTAGACCGTAGTGCCGAGTGGTTTTCGGCATTGCCCTGTGACCCGAAAGTCCCGGGTTCGATCTTCCTTTCAGGTACTTTTTTTTTTTTTTTCCTTGGGTATAATTATTGAATTTTGAGTTTTTTATATAGCGCAATCCATTAAAACGGGCTCAAAGCACTTTATAAGGGTCCCTGGCCAACAGCAACATTTAACAAGTAGAACGTGACATGACAATTCTTTCTGGACAGAGACAACGCTGTAAACGGCCAGTTACTCATTTTAACACCCGAAACGGTGAAAATGTGAGTAAAGATCTTTTCCAAGACTCAACTATGCGCCGAGCGAGGCTCGAACCCAGGACCTTCCGATCAAAAAGCAAGGGTCATACCACAAGACCACATAGCCGCACATTAACCCCCGATTTGCTCACTTTGGACAACATGGGTGATTTCTGTTGACATCAGACATCTTGTTGCCAAGGAGACCCGGGGGAAATGAAGATGGGTCGATCCGTCCCATCGTTAACTTATAGATAGTTTGAAGATGACGTCACTCAGGTCTTTGTTATTGTTTTTTGCCATCCGCGTTTATGAGTAATGCTCACTGAACTGTATTAACCCGACTATAAATGTTCATGGATACACAGAGTTTTGGGGTGTTGGCCGTTATTCCGGATGGCAATGTTATGAGCTTCTTAGCCAAGAGCATACTATCTATAGCCTGACACGGGACCAAAAATAAACGTAAAAAGACAAGTCTTTGGCCGCAAAAGAAAAACAAATCATGAGTTCTATTCAAAAGTTCAACTAATAGAACACTTTTTTCCTTGAGCTCAACTAACGACAACTCACTAGAGCTCTAAGAAATTATAGTTGACGTCATTTTTTCGGTTTTGCACAGTCCAGTGAGATGTTAGTTTAGCCGTAGCCATCGTTAAGTTATAGCCTGATTACTGAAATCCAAAAGGACTGGCAGTTTGACGTCATTTTTTTGGTTTTTGCAACCGCCTAGTGAGTTGTTGTTAATAGTGGGTTTAAGGATACAAGCTATTTTATTTGGGTTTAACTATTGAATACAACTCACGATCTGTTTTCTTTTGTGGCCAAAGACTGGCATTTTTTACGTCATTTTTTGGTTTAGTGGGCAGCAAAGAGTGTGTAGGGTAAAAGTAGTTACCAAGAGCTCTCACTTTTCTTAACCGCAATGCATTGTCGCGTGCCAGGGGAGACAGCGAGGTGGGGTGCTCCGCGTGTATCATGCGCGCTAGGCTTACTGATACAATGAAGAAAATACGAGTAGAAGACGGAAGAAAGCATGGCTTCACCAAAGCGGGAGTGAGAGCTCTTTTTAACATAACAATCGTTACCTACACGCTCTTTGGTGTCAGGGCTATAAGTGAACGATGGCTACGATTCTAGTGTCAGGCTATAAGATAACGATGCCTGCGATCCGTAGCCATCGTTAACTTATAGCCTGACACTGACCAAAAATGACGTCAAAAGACGAGTCTTCGGCCACAAAAGAAAACAAAATCATGAGTTGTATTCATATAGTTCAACCAATGGAAACACTTTTTTTTTCCCTTTAGCTCTCCAAAGAAACTAACTATAGATAGATGCCTGGCCAAGGTTCACAATTTGGGGTTTTTTTTTTTTTTTTTAACCCCCTATTTTTAAAGGGGGAAAAAAAAACTTTTATTTTAACTTTGAATAAACCCAGTTTTTTTTTCTTTTTCCCAAAACTGGCATTTTAGCTTTTTGGTAGGCCAAAAAAAGGGGGAAAAAACGATTCCCAAAGTTATTTAAAAAAACCCGCAATTTTTGCCCGGTGAAAAAAAAAAAAACCCCCCTTTATATGGGATTTACTAAAAAAGTACGGAAAAGGGAAAACAGGGGCCCAAAAAAAAACCCCCGGGGGGGCCCCTTTTTCTCTTCTTCCTCCCCTTTTTTCCTAAATAACTTTTCTACTTCAAACCCGCAAAAATAAACCCCCATCCACCCCTTAATTATGCCCACCCCAAAAAACAAAAAATTTCCCAAAAAAAAAAATTTTTTTTTTAAATTTAAAATTTAAATATTTTTTTTTTTTAATTGCCAACAAAAGATGTGCTTCCGGGGGTTTCCACAAACCCAGGAAAAACGGACCAAACAAAACCTTTAAAAATTTTTGGAATCAGTTTAAAAAAAAAAAACCCCCGAAATCAAAAACAATGGTGATGCCATCCCATACAAAAAAAAGGACCATCGTAAATTTAACAACAAAAAAATAATTATTGGGGGCCCCTTTTTTTTTTTTTTTGGTTTTATTTTAAAAGTATAATTAAATAAATTTTTAAAAAGTTTGGGGAACCCCGGGGCTGTTTGCTCCTGGCCTGCTTTTCTTGGCTTATTTTTAATTTGAAAAAAGGCCATCACCCGTGTAGAAACCCACAAAAAATTGTTTAAACCATAAACTTTTAAAGGTTAAAAAGTTTGGTTTAAAAAAGGGGGGAAAAAAAAAAAAAAATTTCCCTTCCCGTTTTAAAATTTTTATTTTTTTAGGTTTTTCACTTTTTTCTTAGGGGGCCAAGGAAACGCTTTTTTCCTTTGGTTAACAGAAAACAACCAGTTTTTTTTTTTTGGGCCCTATTTCATTTCTATTTTTTTCCCCCTTATGAAAAAAATTTGGGGCTTTTATATTTTTCCACCTTTTTATAAACCTCCAAAGTTTTAAACCCACCCTTTAAAAAGATGAACCTTGCCCTTTTTATCTTTTTATAGTTTGTGAGAATTTCTCATACTTTTTAAACCCCAAAAATTTTTTAAGGAACAAATTTTTTTCCAATTGGGAGGCAATTTTAATTTTTAACCAAATACTTGGAAAAAAAATAACAAAGGCCGGAGTACGTCATCTCATACTATCTATTTTCATTTTTGATAAGGCAGGTCATGGATCACATGATTGTTGCTGTCCAACGATTGGATATTTTCTTAACAAATGTAAACACGCTGCTTTGTTTACAAATTTTGAATGTGATAAACAACCCATGTGTCAAGCTGTATCAAGTGACCAATCGTAATGTTAGATATTTAAAAAGCGTGAACACTATTCACTAAGTGGGTCATTTTAAACACATTTTGCAATGAGACCAATACCTCGAGCACATGGAAAGGTATATAGATAGTATGCGCTTGGCTAAGAAGCTCATAACAATTGCCATCCGAAGTATAACGGACCAACACCCAAAACTGTTGTAATCACGAACTTTTATAGTCTGGTTGATACAGTTTAGTGAGAATCACTCACAAAGGCGGATGGGAAAATACAATAACAAAGGCTGAGTGACGTCATCTTCGTTCTATCTATAGGATGAATAAAGGGAATTTTATTTATTTATTTATTTTTCAAGGAAGACTGGAAAAATCCAAGTCCCAATAGATAGTTGCAGATGACGTCACTCAGGCCTTTGTTATTGTTTTTTTCCATCCGCGTTTGGTGAGTTGTTCTCACAAAAACTGTATTAACCAGACTATAAAAAGTTCATGGGCACACAGAGTTTGTTGTTTGGTCCTTAACTTCCGGATGGCAATTTGTGAACTCCTGGCCAAGCGCATTCTATCTATAGGCTTTCAAGCCTCTCATACATTTGTTATTGTTCCCGGTCATCTAAATCATGGAAGTTTTTTATTACAAATAATTGGGAAAAAAAGCAAATGTTGTATAAAAAATAACAATAATGATAAGATGATGATGATGATGATGATGATAATAATAATAATAATAATAAAAAATAATAATAATAATAATAATAATAAAATAATAATAATAATAATAATATTATTATTATTATTATTATTATTATTATTATTATTATTATTATCATTATTATTATTATCTTTCTTCTTCTTCTTCTTGTTATTATTATTATTATTATCATAATTATCATTATAATAATGGTAATTATTATTATTATTATTATTATTATTATTATTATTATTATTATCATCATCATCACATCATCATCATCATCATCATCATCATCATCATCATCATCATCATCATCATCATAATCGTCAACCTCATCATCATCATCATCATCATCATCATCATCATCATCATCATCCCATTATAAATATCGTTGTTGTTTTATAATGCGATAAAAACCAATACTTTCCTGCCACTATAGATAGAATGCGCTTGGCCAAGGAGTTCACAACATTGCCATCCGAAGTATAACGGACCAACACACAAACTCTGTGTAACCATGAACTTTTAAGTCTGTTTAATACAGTTTAGTGGGAAACAACTCACAAACCGGATGGCAAAAAAAAACTATCTATACCACCATTATTACAATTACTGCACCATCCATTTTCATCATACATCCTCCTCTTCCTCCTTCTCCTCCTCCTCCTCCTCCTTCTCCTCCTCCTCCTCCTCATCATCATCATCATCATCATATCATTTTCTTATTATGTTTTAAAGAAATGTAATATAAACATAATGTTAATGACAATAATTCATGATGTCAATTTTATTATGCGGCAACATCAGCGTCTGGATGAGACTTTTAGGTGATCTCAAACTAAGTACATTGGTGGTATGCCTTGGAATCTATATCTGATCCCTATTTGTTCCCAGTTCCCCCATGTCTTACTTTTTCTTGAGTGCTTTAATTGTAATTCTAGAACTTTTTACTATCCCATTTTCTTCCTTTTTACTGGCGCTGATATAACCTTAATGTGTTGCAAGCGCCGTAAAACCCTTAAAAACAAAAACAGAAGATGACGATGACGACGACGACGAAGATGATGAGGAAGAAGATGATGATGATTAGGTTTAATGAAGCTAAAAAAACCAACAATGAAAGTGATAATAATTGTGATATGATCATTGTGATATCTTTGTTATATTTTTATTGTTTATAATTGGTTGTTATTATTGTTACTGATGATGACAATAAACTTACAGCTATCGAGCTGTTCTCAGATTTGCATTTTGTTTTGTTTCCTTACAAAAATTATAATAATGAGATATAAAGATAAATAAAAAAGAATAATTTTTTTGTATTGGGAAATATCTTTTAAATATGCTAAAATGCTTTTGCAAGGAGTCCAAGAAAGCAGCAACACTTGATGTGCTGGACAATGTTGTGAGTTTCTTAGCCAAGCGCACACTATCTGTCGATAGTTCGAAGAGGACGTCACTCAGTCTTTTTTATTGTTTTTTTGGCATCCGCGTTTATGAGTAATGCTCACTGAACTGTATTAACCTAACTATGAACGTTCATGGATACACACCGTTTTGTGTGTTGGTCCATTATACTTCCGGATGGCAATGTTATGAGCTTCTAAGCCAAGCGCACAACTATCTATATTGCAATATCCACTAAACGTGCTCAAAGCCCTTTGCAATGTGTCCCAAGCCAACAGCGACACTTAATATTGAGGACAAGACATGACGTCTGTCTCAGGATATTGTAATTTTTTTTAATGACAGAGACAACGCTTTTAATGACTAGTTACTTATTTTACACCTGAGTACGGTTAGAGAATGTGAGTAACGACCAATATCCAAGGAATCGATCGTGTACCGAACAATTCAAATACGTTACATAGAATATTGTGGAGTGATTATTATAAAATATGAGACCGAGGAGGATAAAAAAAACAACTTTTTTTTTCTACAGGATTGAGATCATTGAAGTAGTCCTTCAGAGCTATTCGGCCCATGGAGCAGGAGTTTATCCCGGTTTCTATACCGTGCAACGGACAATAGCAATAATTATTTTCTACCCTTTGGATAGGACGATATAGTCTATCGCAAAGTACTTTTCCGCCAGGTATAAGGGACCCAGCTAACCCAATCAATCACTAC
>NC_088363.1:4128701-4141201 GCF_034508935.2 Berghia stephanieae | reverse complement strand
CTATCTATCTATCTATCTATCTATTTATCTATCTATCCATTTATCTATCTATCTATCTATCTATCTATCTATCTATCTATCTATCTATCTATCTATCTATCTATCTATCTATCTATCTATCTATCTATGCCTGTCCAGGGTGGATTGTGAAGGTAAGCCATCCTCTGGTGACTTTGTGCGGCTATGCGGTATTTTGGTACGACACTCGCTTTCGATCTATCTATCTATCATCCATCCATCTATCTATTATCTATCTATTTATCTATCTATCTATTTATTTATTCATCTATCTATCTATTTATTTACCTATCTATCTATTTATCTATCTATCTATTGATCTATCTATCTATTTATCTATCTATCTATCTGTCTATCTATCTATCTATCTATCTATCTATCTATCTATCTATCGATCTATCTATCTATCTATCTATCTATCTATCTATCTATCTATCTATTCATCTATCCATATCCAAAATTCGTTAAGTCGATTTTTCTACTTTTTGAGATTTTTCATCCATGAGATAGTTCTACATTGAAATTTTAATTTTATATCAAGCATCAATAGGCACAACAATTTCCTTAAATTTGTGTGAATTTGAAATTTAAATATGATAAAATAATAAGACAGTTCAGGGGAAATAATCCTCAATATCTCAAAATGGGAAAAACAGAGCGAGTTTTTGAAAACCACTCTTCAATAGGCTTCAACAGTCGTGACGTCACTTCCCTTCTATTGACGCATAGTAACTTAGTAACTGGTTCTAAACTATCGGAACAATGGCAGACGCCTTTATGAAATACTAGCTTTACGAGCATAAACGTGTATCCAGAGGAGAAAAACATAATAAATCGGATCATGTTTTGACTTTAATACATTCTGATCTCATGACGTGTGAAAAAATTCTAGCCAGCATGAAGAATAAAAAGTACCTACTTTCTTTGTTTAGAACCAAGCTGCTCGTTGCTGGGCGGACGTGACGTGACATCAGACTATTATTGAATCCAATTATTTCATTTCTCCAACATGTCCAGGTCCTGACAACCATGGGAGAGAATTCATCCTGTCCTTCTTGGACAACCTCGTCCAACCCGGGACGACTTCCAACGACATCGAGCTTTTCTTCACCACCGTCTCCAACGAGGATGCACAGGTGAACATAACCACGCCCACTTTCGATAACTCGTTCTTCGAACAGATTGTTGCTACAAGAGGAGATATTGTAATGGTAAGTACAATGTGCTAAAATTTGAATATCAAAGTAAGAAATTAAGGAGCAGGCACCGGTGTAAGATAAAGATCTGAACAAGAGTGTATGGAAGTAATCAGAAGGTCTGAAGTTCGATCCCCAGTTCAGGTGGATTGATTTTTCGGATGTCTTTCTTTTCTTCTATTTTTCTTTCTTGCTTTGTCTGGCACCTTCCATATACACTTGTTCAGATCTTTACTGTACTAAAAAATCGAGGTTTAGATAATAAGATTAAGTCAGGAAACTTCGAGAAAAGAGTTTTAATAGCTGGCGATGCATAGTACGGCTATGTGGTCTTGTGGTATGACACTCGCTTTCGAATCGGAAGGTCCTGGGTTCGAGCCTCGCTCGGCGCATAGTTGAGTCCTGGGAAAAAGGCTCTTTACTTACATTCTCTCACCGTACTCATGTATAAAAGGAGTACCTGGTCGTTAACAGAGTTGACTCTGTCGGAAAAATAGCAATATCGCCTAAAGGGCGTCATGTCCTGTTCTAAATGTTACGTGTTGCTGTTGACCAGGGACCCATTTTAAAGCTCTTTGAGCATGTGTAGTGGATATTGCGCTCTACAAAAAAAAAAAAAACTCAATTTAAAAAGAAAGCTTTATCATGTCACATCGGAAACATCCTCTCATTCGATGTTTCATGATTTTTTTCCTTCTTTTTATCAGTTATTAGAAATTAGAAAAAAAAAAAAAAAAATGACGCCCTTTCGCAACGGCACTATAAGATCCCGTCGCCTAGGCATTCCACGAAGGAATATAGATAATCCATCAAACAGGATGTCTGATGTCAACAGGAATCACCCATTTTGTCATAAGTGTGCAATTTGTGAGGTTAATAAGGTTGCCCAAGGGAAAAAAAAACGAAAGTGCATGAAGCGGGACTCGAACCCAGGATCTTCCGGATCACAGTGCGATGCCTTAACCACTCGGCCACTTCGCTCCCCTTTTAACGAGTTATGATTTATAACTATAATAATCACTATCTATAGGGGAATTTAATCCTTTATTCATTAATTTTTTTTTGTATCAACTTGTTTATGAATTTTTACATGCAATAATAAATTCATTTTATGTTTTATTGATAACTTTTTTATTTATATTCATTTATTCATATGTTAGTTTAAAAATTAGACCGTCTTTTTAAAAATCTATTTATTTATTTATTTATTCTTTTTTCCCAATAACTTTCAGGTATAGATAGTTTGCGATTGGCTAAGAAGTTCACAACATTGCCATCCGGAAGTATAACGGACCAACACACAAAACTGTGTGTATCCATGAACGTTTATAGTAGGGTTAATACAGTTCAGTGAGCATTACTCATAAACGCGGATGGCAAAAACAATAACAAAGACCTGAGTCACGTCATATTCGAACTATATATATTATATATATATATATATATATATATATATATATATATATATATATACCGAGTGACGTCAACTTCATTCTATCTATAGAAAAAAAAACAAAACAAAATTCAGGTTTTTTCCACTCTAAACACTGCTCTTCCCACAGGTGACTTTGCCCTATACCATTCGTGGATATGGCGTGAATTGGCCTACAAGACGTTCACATCGAGGCTTCAGTCGAGGTTGTTGTGTATGCCGTGAACAAGGAACAATGGTCCACAGATGCGTTCGTAGCCATTCCGGTTGGTGAGTTCAACTTTATGTCATTTCCTTTTCCTAATTTTAACATCCTAAAGACGTTATCCACTTGAAAAGCTTCGCATAAAGGTTGTCTGTGTGTAACCCTCGTTAACTTATAATTGACCTTTATATAGCGCAACATCCACTAAATCTGCTCAAAGCGCTTTACAAGGGGTCCCTGTTCAACAGCAACATTTAACATGTAGGACGGGACATGACGCCTGTTAGGCGATATTACAATTTTTCGGACAAAGACAACGCTGTTAACGGCCAGGTACTCATTTTACACCCGAGTACGGTGAGAGAATGTGAGGGAAAAGCCTTTTCCAAGGACTCAACTCTGCGCCAAGCGCGAGGCTCGAACCCAGGACCTTCCGATCCGAAAGCGAGTGTCCATACCACAAGACCACAAAGCTGAAACTGACCAAAAAAATACGCCAAAATGCCAGTCTTTGGCCACAAAAGAAAACAAATCGTGAGTTGTATTCAATAGTTCAACCGATGGGACCACTTGTTTCCATGAGCTCTGCTAACGACAACTCACTAGGCGGTGCAAAAAAAAAAAAAAACAAACAAATAATGACGTCAAAATGCCAGTCTTTTTGGTTTCATTGTCAGGCTATAACATAACGATGGCTACGGTTCGAGCCCCCATCGCTGCGAAATTTTTATTCTTTCTTGTCTTCTGGTACTTTTCTATTCACTCCATTTTCTGTTATTAGTCTAAATTTAGTGAGAACTATTCATAGCAAAGGTTGACTAAAACCAATAACAAAGAGGTGAGTGACATCAATTTTGTTCTATAGATAGATCGAAGATGAAGTCACTCAAGCCTTGTTATTGTATTTTGCCATCCGCGTTTGTGAGTGATTCTCACTAAACAGTATTAAAAAGACTATAAACGTTTAAGATTACACATAGTTTTGTGCGTTGGTTTGTTATACTTCCGGATGGCAATATTATGAGTTTCTTAGCCAAGCGCATACTAAGAAGCTCGCAACTTTGTGTAACCATGATCGTTTATAGTCCGGTTAATACAGTTTAGTGAGAATTATTCATAAACGCGGATGGCAAAAACAATAACAAAGACCCGAATGACGTCAACTTCATTCTTTATGTATATATATATAATATCATCTGAACTTTGACACCTCTGACAGATGCTGTGGGGCAGGAATATTACGTCATGACTTACTACCAGAAATCCGAGTTCTCCATTGCTGGTCTCCACGATTCTACTGACGTCACAGTAAGCACTATCGAAATCTTAATCTTTTCTTTGACTCAATGTACTCTTGGTGTAAGATAAAGGTCTGAACAATGTGTATAAAAGGTGTCAGACAAAGCAAGAATTAAAAAAACCCGTCCCAAAACCAGTCTACCTAGACTGGGAATCGAACCTCAGACCTTCTGATTACCACTTGGTGTACATAGTAGTGTACTACTACTACTACTACTACTACTACAACAACTACTACTACTACTACTACTACTACTACTACTACTACTACTACTACTACTACTACTACTACTAACTACTACATACTACTACTACTACAACCACTACTACTACTACTACTACTACTACTACTATACTACTACTACTACTACTACTACTACTCCTCCTCCTCCTCCTACTACTACTACTACTACTACTACTACTACTACTACTACTACTACTACTACTACTACTACTACTACTACTACTACTACTACTACTACCACTACGTTTATTGATCTGTTTCACCCAATTTCCCTCTTCAGATTACATTTTCAGCCCCAACCATCCTGCCAGTCAGCGTGACATACAACGGAGTCACCTATGGCAACAATGGCGTTTTGTCTCTGACCATCAATAAATTCCAAGCCTTCCATTGCTATCAGGTAAATAGAGAAGAAAAGAGTGATGTCACAAAACTGGTTCCAATCTCATTGGAAGTGTAAAATTAAACTATTCTTCCCAAGGACTGAATAAAAAAAAAAGATTTAGCTTTATATAGCGCAATATCCACTAAATGTGCTCAAAGCGCTTTACAAGGGGTCCCTGGTCAACAGCAACATATAACATGTAGGACGGGACATGACGCCTGTTAAGGCGATATGACAATTTTTCGGACAAAGACAACGCTGTTAACGGTCAGGTACTCATTTTACACCTGAGTACGGTGAGAGAATGTGAGTAAAGAGCATTTTCCAAGGACTCAACTATGCGCCGAGCGCGAGGCTCGAACCCAGGACCTACCGATCCGAAAGCGAGTGTCATACCACTAGACCACATAGCCGCACATACATTGTATAAACGATCTTCTGGTTTCAGAGTGATGGCATCTTATTTTCTGGTCTAAATCTATGCAATGAAGATCAATGATGATAATCGTCGCTACAACGATTACCATACATTTATGTATCGGTATTTTAAATAAGGCTGGCGGGTGTTATGAGTATTTTTACCTTAACGCATATCATCAATAAAAAAAAGTTCTTCAGAGCTGGTTGGAGTTTACAATTTTTGTGTAAAATGTTGTAAGAGTGGATAAGAAACTTAACTTCGGTTAATTGCAACTTCGGTTAATCGCAACATTTTCGCTGATCTCAAAGTGTTGCGATTATCCAGAGTGGACTGTATTTTTATAGGCTGCCTCTATTCCCCCCCCCCCCCCCCGGCCGATTGGATTACCGAAAAAAACGTCGCCGGCTTTTTGCGATTTGGATTTGATTGATTTTTTTTAATTGTGCAACTTGTGACAAGAAACTTAACAAATTACTTCATTACAACCTTTCGATTAAACACACAACAATTGTGGACTACTATTATGAAGACTAGCATCCTAGACTAGGGGGATGAGAATAGTCACTTCGATTTTTATAAGACATTTAAAGGATAAGTCCCACCAAGTCATCACTGTTTATAATATATAAATTAATTAAGCCTATCTTTGTGATTTGTATAAGACATTTAAGGGATAAACCCCATTCAGTCATCGATATGATAAGGCAAGAAAATAAGATATGAATTAATTAACATTATTATTTAGTCATATATATATATATATATATATATATATATATATATATATATATATATATATATATATATATATATATATATATAAGACATTTACAAGATAAGTCCCACCCAGTCATCAATAAAACAATATGTGACCCTTTGTCTCAAAACTGTATTAAGTCGAGTTGGTTAAGATGTTGTAAATTGAATTTATAGCCAGACTTGTGTTGAGTTTGTATGTTTTATAGAGGAGAATGGACACAACATTTTAGGACGTGAATGCCAACAATTTGTATTTTTGACCAGTTTCACATTAAATTCCGCTTTTAAGCATCTGGTTCGTTCCATAGAGAATACAGGACCTGTCTGTGGTTAGTTCCGACATAATACCGTGTTGAGACGATGGGTTACATATGTGAGGATTTTTCTTAAGGTTGGTAAGGAAAGGGTTAACACTACCATTTCGTTTTCCCCATTAGGAGGGCTTTTCCGACTTCACGGGGACACCAATTGTGAGCAACCAACCCATTGCTGTCGTTTCCGGGAACAAAAAGGTGCCCGTTCCTACTAGTAAGTAGTAAAAGTGAGAATTTATATAGTGCAATAGCGAATGAGATTAGCGGAAGAGTAGCGTCCCTTGATTGGGCGTCACCGGCGGAGAAGTTATTTGAGAGAGAACGTCATGTCGGTTGTGCGCATGTGTCTCTCGTCCTTGTTTCCGGAGAAAGCGGCATGAGACACTTCACCGAAAACGAGGGCGAGAGAGACGCATGCGCAAAACCATGTTGACGTTCTCTCTGTAAGATGACGTCCAATCAAGCGACGCTACTCTTCCGCTAATCTCATTCCCATATATAGATAGAGCAATGACGTCACTCAGGCTGTTATATGTACTTGCCACCGCTTGAGTTTCCCAAACTGTTAACGCTATAAATTCATGTTACACAGAGTGTGGTGCCGTAATCGGATGAATGTTACTGGCTAAGGCATTCACTATGAGAATATCCACTAAAAGTGTTCAAAGCGCTATACAAAGCTGTCCCTGACCAACAGCAAAAAGTAACACGTAGAACGATATATGACACCTGTAGGGCGATATTACAATTTTTTCCGACAGAGACAACGTTGTTAACAGCCAGGTACTCATTTTACACCTGAGTACGGTGAGAAAATGTGAGTTATAAGCCTTTTCCAAGGACTCAACTATGCACCGAGCGAGGCTCGAGCCCAGTACCCAGAAAACGAGTGTCATACCACTAGACCACATAGCCGCACATTTTTTATTCTCCCCCAAAGTAAAACTTGTTAGGATCTAGGCGCCAGAGCCGCAGTCCAGCGCCGTAAACTATATTAGGGCAAAGTGACTTGGTCAAGATCCTATAGGGCGATTGGTAGTTGAACTCGGTACCTCCTGAGTACGAAGCAAACACTCTATGCTTGTACTGCACAGCCTCTTAATGCGGCTATGTGGTCTATTGAGAGAGAGAGAGAGAGAGAGAGAGAGAGAGAGAGAGAGAGAGAGAGAGAGAGAGAGAGAGAGAGAGAGAGAGGAGAGAGAGTGAGAGAGAGAAAGAGAGAGAGAGAGTGAGAGAGAGAGAGAGAGTGAGAGAGAGAGAGAGAGAGAGAGAGAGAGAGAGAGAGAGAGAGAGAGAGAGAGATTGAATGGATTGACATGATGTTGTTGTTATGCGCCTAGAGCTTTATTTTATAGAAGAATGGGCGCTATATGTATAAACTTCATAATAATAATAATAATAAATAATAATTATAATAATAATAATAATAATAATAATAATAATAATAATATATAATTAATAATTATAATAATATAATTATTATTATTATATTATCATTATTATTCATATATTCATCATTATATCATCTATTCATCATCATCATCATCATTCATATCATCTATTATTATATATTATTATTATTATTATTATTATTATTATTATTATTATTATTATTATTATTATTATTATTATTATTATTATTATTATTATTATTATTATTATTATTATTTATTATTATTATTATTATTATTATTATTATTATTATTATATTATTATTATTATTATTATTATTATTATATTATTATTATTATTATTATTATTATTATTATTATTATTTATTATTATATTATTATATTATTATTATTATTATTATTATTATTTATTATTATTATTATTATTATTATTATTTTATTATTATTATTATTATTATTATTATTATTATTATTATTATTATTATTATTATTATTATTATTATTATTATTATTATTATTATTATTATTATTATTATTATTATTATTATTATTATTATTATTATTATTATTATTATTATTATTATTATCATTATCATTATTTCCAGAAAGGCAACGTTGTCACCGGCCATTAATCAATTAATTGATTTATTGTTTTATTCTAATGGCTGAAGAAGGGCATTGGGTCAGAAACTTTCTGTCATGACCATCTCTTTTTGGAAGCTGATTTAGATACTCATTTTTGTTTATCGCTTCTTAACCCTCCACAATTTTGAACAGTACTCACTTTGTCATGATATTGGCATCAGAACAACGTGCATATAATTACAGGTGCAATAACCGGACGTTATGGTGAAGAAACGTCGTGATGTCACATCTTCTACTTTTCCGGTTTCTAAATCATTGGAAGTGTGTATGTAACCAGTCCTTCGGTGCACAAATACTGAATAAGTTACATATCGAATCATAAGGTAGCCCACCTATTCTGCCGTACCCTGGAAAAAAACCATAATATTTTAAAATTTGGCCAGAAAACTCGTTTTTCAAATTTCGATCGATTTAAATGACCCTCATCTTGGCAACAACAAAAAAACCCTCTCAAACCTGGGACTTCGGGAAGTATTTTAGTAGAGGGATGTATAGGCAGATTCTTAGGATTATGGGAATGAAAAGAGCGGGGATGGATGATCTTCATTGGCTACCTAGCATAAAGTTAGACTATAAAATTATAAGATGCCATCACTCTGACACCAGAAGATGAATTACACCGTCATGTTATAGATTGTATGCAGATGACGTCACTCAGGCCTTTGTTATTGGTTTTGCCATCCTCGTTTGTGAGTTGTTCTCACTAAACTGTATTACAGACGATAAAAGTTCATGGTTACACAGAGTTGTGTGTTGTCCATATACTTCGGATGCAATGTTGTGAACTCCTTGGCCAAGCGCATTCTATCTATAGCCTGATACTGAAATCCAAAAGGACTGGCAGTTTGACGTCATTATTTGATTTTTGCGCCGCCTATTGAATTGTTGTTAGTAGAGCTCACGGAAACAAGTTATTTCATTGGTTGAACTATTGAATACAACTCACGATTTGTTTTCTTTTGTGGCAAAAGACTGGCATTTTGACGTCATTTTTTGGTCAGTGTCAGGCCATAATTTTACAAAGGCCACGATTACACACGGTATGCTATCAGTCTCCCTGCCCCCCCCCCTCCCCCCCCCCCTTTAAAGAGTGGTTTTACATTTTCAATGACATTGGAACCAGTTTTTGACATAACCCTTTTCTTCTTTATTATGGGCTTGATTTACCATTGTTGTAATGGACAATTATATGTGTTGGTTTGATAGTATGTCGTGGCTCAGTGGTACGGTCTTTGCTTCGTACCCGAAAGGTACCGAGTTCGATCACCCGCCGCTGCGTTGTGTGGCCTTGAGCAAGTCACCTAGCCCTAGCTCACTTTGCGGCGCTGCTCTGAGGCTGACGCCTGGGTTATTCCAGCCTTCCCTTGTTATAGACCCTAAAGACAAATTTCCCCTTGGGGATGAATAAAGGGAATTTTATTATTTATTTTTAAAATTTATTTCACAACAACGTGTTCACACACATTGCACCGTGTACCGCGTCAGACTCTAAAAATATCAAGAATTTCAGAGTTTTGAGCCCAAAAAGTTTCGTGTTCGGTATTTTGTTATAATAAGACCCCTCGTCTCAAAACGGTATTAAGTCGGGATGATTAAGATGCTGAAAATGGAAGTTGTAGCCAGAAATATCATGCTTAAGTTGAGTTTATATGCTTTATAGAGGAGAAGGAATATCATATTTTACTGTGCTAAATACCAACGTTTCATAATTTTGACAAGTTTAATTATAATTTGACTTTTTAGCATCTGGTCCATCCTGACATACTACCGCTTTGAGACGAAGGGTCACATTTTTGTTTACTACTTTTTACGAGCCAAGTAGTCAGTTGTTTATTTGTTAATATCAGCAACTCTCTCTACATATTTTTATTTTGTAATATTTTCCAGCCGGTACATCATCTGACCATCTGACAGAGATTCTGTTTCCCGTGGAATGCTGGGGCAGGACGTATTTCTCCTACAGTACTCCAGACAGGTACGTGAATAGTCTGAACTCTGCTGTCCTCTGAAAAAAAACAACACATTTTAAAACTTTTTAGCTTAAAATCTCGTACTTCAGATTTAGATATATCAAGATCGATTAAAATAACCCCCATCTTGTCAAAAAAAAAAACAACAAAAACCAAAACTCTCCAGCCCTAAGATATTGAATTCATGTGACATCGGGTTCGCCCCAAGGATCGGTGTTAGGTCCAACTCTCTTTCTTATCTACGTTTAAGATATACCTGCAAGTATCCGGTCCTACTTTGCATAGGTGAAGATGATTCACATCTGTGCAAATATAGCCTTACACGGGCGTTTTAGACCTGGAGGAATGCACTTTGCCATAGCTTGGCGTTCTATCCAAAGAGTAGCAAGAAATCCTCCTGTGTTCATGGGCCTCATGGCTCTGAATGAATACTTACTTACTATTCAGCGTCGTCCTCATGGACGTTGGCTACCCACACTCTGCAATGAAAAATGTCTGCCCATTCCTCCAGTCTGTTGCCGGTACAACTCTCTTCCATTCATATCTGTCAATTCCAGGATATATTTTTTTAGATACATACTTCTAATAGATGATAATCACTATGAAAATTGTTGCTTTCTTTTTTTTTTTCAGGACTCTGGGAGACATCATCCGAATCCTAGCAGGAGAAGACGGCACAACCGTTACAATCACTTCAGGTTCTGGAGTTAGTACAGTCAGCCTTAATGCTGGACAATTCACAGAATATGATGTAACAACAGGTAAGAGATGTTCAGAACGCCCTTTCTTTGTCAGTCAGGCTGTAAAATCAGCTTCGATATTTCGAACCCCCCCCCCCAAAAAAAAAAAAAAAGAAAAAACCCCAACAAAACTTGAGCTTACGCAATATCCACGAACCGTGCTCAACGTGCTTTAAAAGGGTCCCTAGCCAACAGCAACACTTAACATGTAGACCGAGATATGACGCCTGTTAGGAGATATTGCAATTATTTTTCTCGGACAGAGGCAACGCTGTTAACGTCAGGTAATCATTTTATACCTGAGTAAGGTGAAAGAATGTGAGTAAAGAGTTTTTTCCAAGGACTCAACTATGCGCCGAGCGAAGGTCGAACCCAGGACCTTCCAATCCGAAAGTGAGTGTCCACATTCAGGTGTCCAGAATAAAACTTAAACGTTTTGGCGATCGATCTTTTTACAAAGCCGCATCGTTTATAAACCATCTTCTCCAAAAGGGATATATCATGACGCATCTGAGCCCTGTAAATCAATTTAGAATTGAAAACGTAAGAAAGACGAACTTTTAGACATTTTGCAATCGTATCTGTTCTCCACCGTGCGTAACGAATAGGGTCATTCAGAGCCACTGGGCTCATGGAGCCGGAGTTTATCCCTGTTTCATTTTATTCATCCCCAAGGGAAACTTTGTCTTTAGGGTCTATTCCAAGGGAAGGCTGGAATAACCCAGGTGTCAGCCTCAGTGCAGCGCCGCATAGTTAGCTAGAGCAGGGTCACTCGCTCAAGGCCACACAACGAGGCAGGTAGTCGAACTTGGTAACTTTTGGATACGAAGCAAAGAACGTATCCACGTAGCCACGCTGCCCCATGAAATAAGCAAGCAGACAGAAACCTATGAAAAATTGATTCCATTTTCTCCCCCCCCCCCCCAACACTCAGGCGACGTATGGACCATCGAGGGCGATTACGGGATCACGGTCGGCCTTTTCTCCAAAACTTTCCAAAACGACGGACCCAACTTCGGAGATCCAGCGTTCTCATTCCTGATCCCAGAGCCCCTCTTCGCCTCGGACTACACCTACAGCACCATCAAGCTTCTCTCTGGAGACGACTTCAACAACAAACTCACCATCGTTATTCACGGTAAGGCATTTTTGCTAACATTTAATATACCGTTCTACTCGACGTGCACTTACTCGTATTTTCAGGTCTGATACGCCAATTAACCGGTCGATAACCACGCCTCTCGGACAATCGTCATAGTGTAAACAATGGCAGTGATTGGTAGACACAGCAAACTACACATGTTTTACTATCGATGGTTTGTGCTTAAGTAAAATATTCACTGTTCTACCGCTTGATCAATAGAACCAACACAGAAAATTATATGTAAATCTAAACGTTTATAATCCGATCAAGATAATCGTGCCCATTTGGCGGTATAAAAACAATAACAATGATCAGA
>NC_088363.1:4108701-4123701 GCF_034508935.2 Berghia stephanieae | reverse complement strand
CCACCACCACTACCACAATCACATCACCACCACCACCACCGCCTTCACCACCACCACCATCACCACCACCTCCATCACCACCTTTAATTTCAGTCTGGCAGGAGTGGACCGAGTGGTCTCCATGCAGTGTGACGTGCAATGATGGTGTGCGGACAAGAGACCGCAACTGTACGGATGTGGTCACGTGGTTACCCAGTGACTGTGGCCCTGACGCCTACAATGAGACTGAAGTTTGTGATGTGGGACCCTTACAGGGTAAGTGTTTCCTTCTGAGTGAGGGTGATCTATAGATAGTATGTGCTTGGCTAATAAGCTCACAACATTGCCATCCGGAAGTATAACGGACCAACACACAAAACTTTGTGTAACCTTGAACTTTTATAGTCTGATTATTACAGTTAAGTGAGAATTACTCATAAACGTGGATGGCAAAAAACCCCAACAAAACAAATAAAAACAATAACAAAGACACGAGTGACGTCAACTTCATTCTATCTATATATATTTTCCATGTGTTCGAGGTCATTGGTCACATTGCAAAATGTGCTCAAATTGACCAACATTTGTGAAAACTGTTCAAAGCTTTTGAAATGTCTAACATCACAGATTGGTCATATTGTTCAGCTTGAACAAAAAAAAAACGTTCAGAAACAACGTAGCGTGTTTACAGTTGTTAAGAAATAAATATCCAATCGTTGGACATCAACTAATCATGTGATTGATGACTTGGACGCTCTCGTTGGTGCTATGCGTTCAGCCAAAATACTCACAACATCCGCCAGCCGGATTTAACGTGTGCGCTTGGCTAACGAACTCACAACATTGCCATCTGACCAGTCCTAACAATACATAGATTACATATTGCATCCTTAGGTGGATCACTATTTTCAACACGATGTATAGATAGTATGCGCTAGGCTCAGAAGCTCACAACATTGCCATCCGGAAGTATAATGGACCAACACACAAAACTCTGTGTAACCATGAACGTTTATAGACTGGTTAATACAGTTTAGTGAGAATAACTCATAAACGCGGAAAGCAAAAAACAATAACAAAGACCTGAGGGACGTCATCTTCATTCTATGGATAACGGGACGTAAAAGAGCGAGGCTGAATGGTTTTTAACGACAACCAGCACATATTATTTAGACTAAGATATCAAATGCCATCACTCTGAAACCAGAATATCATTAATTACACAAGGTACGAATCATGGGACAGCATGGCTCAGCGGTATGGTCTTTGCTTCCTACCTGAAAAGGTACGAGTTCGACACTACCCGCCGCGCTGAGTGGTCTTGAGCAAGTCACCTCGCCTAAGCTCCCTTTGCAGCGTTGCACTGCGGCTGGCACCTGGGTTATTCCAGTCTTCCCTTAGTATAGACCCTAAAGAAAAATTTCCCCTATGGGATGAATAAAGGGAATTTTATTTAGTCCTCCAGAAGAGTAATTTTACACTTCCAATGAAATAGGAACCACTTTTTTTACTTCACACTTTTCTTTCTTTTTTCCAATGGGCATAATCTATATTACCTTTCCATGTGCACGAGGGCATTGGTCACATTGCAAAGTGTGCTCAAAATGACCTACATAGTGAAAAGTATTCACAGCTTTTGAAATATCTAGAATCCCGATTGGTCATTTTGTTCAGAATGACACATGAGTATGTGTACAATTTTCATAAACAAAACAGCGTGTTTACATTTGTTAAGAAGCATCCAATCGTTGATGACTGGGTTGGACGAAAACATGAATATAGATAGAATGCGCTTGGCCAAGGAGTTCACAACATTGCCATCCGGAAGTATAACGGACCATCACACAAACTCTGTGTAACCATGAACTTTTATAGTCAGGTTAATACAGTTTAGTGAGAATAACTCACAAACGCGGATGGCAAAAACAATAGCAAAGGCCTGAGTGACGTCATCTCCATACTATCTATAGATCGCTCCCATGTACTCAAATCTGACATCATATTTTATCTTTATCCCAAGGTGTGTGTTACAACAACGTGTCAGGCAATTGTTCCTATTGCGATTGGGGCTACACAGGATCTCAATGCGACTGGTGTGTTGCAAACTACACAGGATGTTACTGCGAATACTGCGAGGACAATCTGATTGGCTATAGCACCAATTGCTCTACCCCCTGTTACCATGGTTACGCATCTGTGACCGGTATGTTGACGTTTTATTTGTACTCAGTGAATCAGGTATTTCATTTAATTTGTACAAATAAATAGTTATTTGTAGTATTCTTCACAGAATCCAAATCACTCTTGTCTGACTTATTTACCATCTTTGTATATTTTGAATCCAAAATAATGATGATTTACAAAAGTTAGTCATGAAACTAATGAAGAAGTATTAGAGCAAGCTGAAACTAAAAGGTTATTAATTCGTACAATAAGAAAGAGACAAATGCAGTTTTTAGGGCACCTAAATCGACATAAATGTATTGAACATCTTACTCTCACAGGAAAGATGGAAGGTAAAAAGAGTAAAGGTAGACCAAGTAAAACATATTTGAATAGTTTGAACAGCTGGGTGCCAAAGAAAGAGAAGAATAATATCAGTTTTCTGAGGTTATCTGATCAGAGAGATGAATGGTATACCATGGTCACCGATGTCTGGCACAGACTTGGTACGTGAAGAAGAAGAAGAAGAAGTCATGAAAAAATGAGTACTTGGATAAATATTACGAGGTCAACTCATTTTATTTCAATTTAAAGACTTATCTAAGTTAAATCTAAAGATAGACTGAAAACTTTGTTTTGCTTACCCATTGGTGTTACAAAAAGAACAAAAACAAAACAAAACACAGAAACCAACAAAACCCAAGATCTAAGAAACAGCCCCCAACAAACCCTAACAAAAAAACAAAACAAAAAAGAAAACAAAAAAAAACAACTCAAAAACCAAAAACAAAAAACGAACAAACTGTAGAAATTGTTCAATTTAATTGAGCTTTACATAGAGCAATATATATATGTGCTCAAAGCGCTTTACAAGGGGACCCTGGTCAACAGCAATATATAACATGTAGGACGGGACATGGCACCTGTTAGGCAACGTAAGACAACGCTGTTAACGGCCAGGTACTCATTTTACACCTGAGTACGGTGAGAGAATGTGAGTAAAGAGCCTTTTACAAGGACTCAACTATGCGCCGAGCGCGAGGCTGGAACCCAGGACCTTCCTATCCGAAAGCGAGTGTCATACCACAAGACCACATAGCCACACAATTATGCAAACTCAATTAACACTCGGACGACAATATTCTTCCAATAAAGGACACACATATTTGATTATAATGTAATCAATGCCGCAGTACCAACAATTCAAGATATCACCTCGAAAGGGTTAACTCACTCAATCCTAGAGATTTTTGCTACTTTTCAAAATTAAAAAAAAGTATTAACAATGAGTATGTACTACAAAAATAGATAGTTTTATTCAACTACCATTAACATGCAAAAACTAAAAACATTAGCTTTGATACTACGCCTATAATTTGTCTCAGAAAAATGTAACAAATTGGCATGGGGTAAAAGTAACCCCCGGGTAAACTAACGGATATAGTCGGTGTTAGGGTTGAGTGAGTTAATAATAATAACGGCTTCAACTTTGAATTTTGACCAGGTGGGGACATCTGTGAGTGCCACGTCAACACCACCCTGGGATTCTGGCAGTCCCGGGATTGTAACGATTGTCTGGACGGCTTTATCTTGCCCGATTGTACAGACTGTGATACAGGTAGGTTACGGATGAATATAAAAAAGATTATGCCTTTTGAGCCAGGAAGGAATATAGATAACTCATCAAACAAGATGTCTGATGTCAACAGGAATCACCCATGTTGTCCAAGTGAGCAAATTGGGGGTTGATAATCTTGCTCAAGGAAAAAAAACCCAAAGTGCCTGAAGCGGGGCTCGAACCCGGGTCATCCGCATCACAGTGAAATGCCCTTAACCACTCGGCCACTTCGCCCCCCGATGAATAAGGAAATGGATAATAGATCAAATAGATTCATTGTTGAATAAATAAATAAATAAATTGATTCATAAATTATGTGAATGTCTAGATAGATAATGAATAAGTAAAAAAAAAAAGAAATGATCCTTCAGAGCCATTCGGCCCATGCTAGCCGTAGTTTATCCCGGTTTCTATAGCGTGAAACGGACAATAGCAATTGCTTGCTATCCGTTGTATTGGACGCTAGTCTATCGCAAAGTAATTTCCGCCAAATCTAATAGAATCAGCTACCCATTCACTGCTGGGTGGACAGGTGGGAAAGAGGGCGGGGGGGGGGGGGGGCAGAAAAAAATCTCGACTGCACCCAGGATCGACCTCGGTCCCCTTGCATGTGCATGAAGCGAGTGCTCTATCAACTGAGCTATTGGTGCCCCCCCCCCCCCTAATGAATACGTACTCATTCCTTTATTCATGAAAAACCTTATTCTCATATCTAGGAGAATCTAGGATAACTGACTTGCTTATCCGTGGCCTGCGCTTGTATGCCCTATATTTTTTTAAGTACAAAGAGGAAAGTGTTAAAATATTATCTAACACTATGGCAAAGTATGTCTTTATGCATTCACTCTTCTAATTGTTATTATTATATCGTGAGAATTATCGGCAACAAAGACAAATTCAATGTAACCTACTTAATCCTCATCGGGCCTTGAGGTACTTAGGGCATCCACCAGTCATCTCCATTTTTTTAGAGTGGCTGCTTTTGCGGTGGCTTTATTCCAGGAGAGGCTTGTTCCTTTATTTCTTTCTCCGTGGTTCTTTGGGTCTTCCCCGCTTTCTCTTCCCATCTACTGTCCAGTACAGGGCTGTTTTGGGAAGTGACCTTTTTTTCTTCTTCCATTCTGGCCATATTGACCCAGCCAATTCGATGTAAAATTCAATTCAATTATATTGACAATCGTACACAAATACTGACTCACGTTTATTTTCGTCTCAAGATTGGGTCGGTGACGGTCACTGCTCCATACCCTGTTATAACAACGGGACTTTATCCTGGGACTATGACGGTACAACCGACGATCTGGAGATTGTCCCGGAATTCACGTGTGTGGTGGCGTTATCCGGAAGTTACGTCAACGCCTGGTTCGGCTACAGCAGCTTCAACTCTAAGATTGTCAGTATTCCAGTGGGATCGAATAACGAGGTGAAGGGAGCGGTGCCTATTTCACAGGAGACGGAATTCAGACCAGGGCGCCATCAATACGCCTTTCAAGTAGGGTAAGATTTGATGAAAACTTTTAAAATCCGCTCCTATTTATTGAAAACCATATTCATTTCTTATTAGAAACATTAATGTTGAATATTGTTTAAAACCTTTTGAATAAGAATTAAATTGGTTTCAAAATGTGAAGGGAAAAAGAAACCAATTAAGAAAAATAACCAGAAAAGACAAAGTATTTCATAGAGAGATAATATCTAGGAGAGAAAGAGATAGATAGATAGAGAGAGAGAGAGATAGATAGATAGAGAGAGAGAGAGAGAGAGAGAGAAAGAAAGAATCAGAAAGATAGAGAGAGGGAGAGAGAAGAGAGAAAGATAATGAAAGATAGATGGCGAGAGTTAAAAAGATTGAAAGATAAAGACACACGGACACACACACACACACACAAACACACACACACACACAGAAGAGAGAGATAGAGATAGATAGATAGATAGATAGATAGAGATAGAGAGAGAGATAGATAGATAGAAAGATATATATATATATATATATATATATATATATATATATTATTTAAAATATTTACCACAATGTTTGAGATAGTCTACATTAATGTTTCAGGCTAAATTAAGCCTGAAACATTAATGTAGACTGTCTCAAACATTTGTGGTAAATATTTTAAATAATAATAATTCGCTCCATTACTGCATGTCGAGCACTTTTCGTACCATATTTGTATCAAACACAATTCAATATATATATATATATATATATATATATATATATATATATATATATATATATAGAGAGAGAGAGAGAGAGAGAGAGAGAGAGAGAGAAGGGAGGGGGAGGGATGGAGATATATTTTCATTACCATACATTATATAGATCTGAAAAATTCATTTTTTTGTCCTACAAAGGCCTGTTTTGGTTGGTGATTCAGCTACATGGACACTGGCCTATGACTTTGGTGGCAGTAACTACACAGTGGGCATCCCTACAGTGAATGCAACTTACTGCAACGACACTGTGGAAAAGGTATAGAGACAGAAATAGACGGAGAGAGAGAGAGAGAGAGAGAGAGAGAGAGAGAGAGAGAGAGAGAGAGAGAGGGAGAGAGAGAGAGAGAGAGAGAGAGAGAGAGAGAGAGAGAGATGATGATGAAAAAGATAGATAGGGAGACAGAGAGCAGTATAAGGAGAGATAGGCTAATCGAGAGAAAGGTGGTAGTAACTACACAGTGGCCATCCATACAGTCAATGCCACTTACTGCAACGACACTGTGGAAAAGGTAAAGAGACAGAAATAGACGGAGAGAGAGAGATGTAGAAAAAGATAGATAGGGAGACAAGACAGAGAGCAGTATAAGGAGAGATAGGCTAATCGAGAGAAAGGTGGTAGTAACTACACAGTGGCCATCCATACAGTCAATGCCACTTACTAAAATGACAGAAATAGACAGAGAGAGAGAGATAGATAGATGTAGAAAAAGATAGAAAGGGAGACAGAGAGCAGTATAAGGAAAGATAGGCTAATCGAGAGAAAGATGGCAGTAACTACACAGTGGACATCCCTACAGTCAATGCCACTTACTGCAACGACACTGTGGAAAAGGTAAAAAGACAGAAAAAGACGAAGAGAGATAGATGTAGAAAAAGATATATAAGGAGACCGAGAGCAGTATAAAGAAAGGTAGGCTAATCGAGAGAAAGGCGTCAGTAACTTGATAGATGGAGGGATAGATAGATAGATGGAGAGATGATAGAAGGGATAGATTGGTAGACGGAGAGCGATATAGATAGTATGCAGATGACGTCACTCAGGCCTTTGTTATTGTTTTTGCCATCCGCGTTTGTGAGTTGTTCTCACTAAACTGTATTAACAAGACTATAAAAGTTCATGGTTACACAGAGTTTGTGTGTTGGTCCGTTATACTTCCGGATGGCAATGTTGTGAACTCCTTGGCCAAGCGCATTCTATCTATAGAGATATACTAATAGAGAGGATGGTGGCCGTAACTACACAGTGGACATCCCTACAGTGACTGTCACTTGCTGCAACGACACTGTGAAAACGGTAACAAGATAGAAATGGATGGAGAGAGACACATTGATGTACAAATAGAGGGATAAGGAGACAGAGAGCAATATAAGGAAGGATAGGCTAATCAAGAGAAGGGTAGCAATAACTACACAATGGCCATCCCTACAGTGAATGCAACTTACTGCAACGACACTGTGGAAAAGGTAAAAAGACAGAAAAAGACGGAGGGAAATAGATGTAGAAAAAGATATTATATAGGGAGACAGAGACCAGTATAAAGAAAGGTAGTAACTTGATAGATGGAGGGATAGATAGATAGATGGAGAGATGATAGAAGGGATAGATTGGTAGACGGAGAGCGATATAGAGATATACTAATAGAGAGGATGGTGGCCGTAACTACACAGTGGACATCCTCCAGTCAATGCAACTTACTGAAACGACACCGTGGAAAAGGTAAAAAGACAGAAAAAAGACGGAGAGAGATAGATGTAGAAAAAATAGATAGGGAGGCAGAGAGCGATATAGAGATATACTAATAGAGAGGATGGTGGCAGGTACTACACAATGACTATCTCTAATGTGACTGTCACTTGCTGCAACGACACTGTGAAAACGGTAACAAGATAGAAATGGATGGAGAGAGACACATTGATGTACAAATAGAGGGATAGAGAGAGAGAGAGAGAGAGAGAGAGAGAAAGAGAAAGAGAGAGAGAGAGCTATGTAGGCTAATCGAGAGAAAGGTGGCAGTTACTACACAGTGGACATCCCTGCAGTGAATGCCACTTACTGCAACGACACTGTGGAGAAGGTAAAAATATAGAGATGGATGGAGAGATAGAAAGAAAGAGATAGATAAAAGATAAAGTGCGATATAAAGATAAACTAGTCAAGAGAAAGTAGCAGTAATTACACAGTGGCCATCCTTACAGTAAATGACGCTGTGTAAAAGGTTGAAAGATAGAAATAGATGGAGGGGATAGATAGATAGGTGGAGAGATGATAAAAGGGATAGATAGGCATACGGAGAGCGATATAGAGATAGACTAATAGAGAGAATGGTGGCATTAACTACACAATGACTATCTCTGCAGTGACCGCTACTTACCCCAACTATACTGTGGAAAAGGTAAAAAAAGAAGATGATAGAGTAAGAGAGACAGATAGAAAGTTCTTGGCCCGTTCTGAACGTTAAGTGTTGAAACTGTCTTACGACCCCGTTGAAAAACGTTTCAAGCACATTCACTGGAAGTTATCTTAATAAAATAATCTTACAAGTTCACCTACTCTACGTCTGAATAAAGACCAACTTAAAATCTGATGTTTGTTTGCTTTGTAGATAAGCTAGAATTTATCTGAAAACGGACATTAACCCAAACAAAAACTTTCAATATATTTGTTGTCATTGTTTGTTTGATACAGTGGAACCTGGCGGAGGTCGGTCTGGTCGTGGACACGGGATTCTGCAAATGTTTGTCTGGGTTTCACGGAGCTTCCTGTCAGAACGAATGTCCTGGTGGGTCTGACAACCCATGCAGCGGCAATGGAGAATGTCGCCGGACGGACGGAATCTGTGTGTGCCAGGCTAGATGGGCTGGAGAGACATATGATTATAGTCTGTATACAGAAGGTAGGCCATTGTATAGTCTGTATACATAACGCAGGCCATTGTATAGTCTGTATACAGAATGTAGGCCATTGTATAGTCTGCATACAGAATGAATGATGTTTTTAGTTTGTATCCAAAAGAGAGGTCATTGTATAGTCAGTATACAGACGGTAGGACAGTGTATAGTCTGTATACATCATGTAGCACATTGTATAGTTTGTATACAGAAAGTAGGACATTGGATAGTCTGTATAAAGAAGATAAGACATTGTATAATCTGTGTCAGAAGAAAGGACATTGTATAATTTGTTTACAGAAACTAGGCCATTGTATAGTCTGCATACATAACGCAGGCCATTGTATAGTCTGTATACAGAATGTAGGCCATTGTATAGTCTGTATACAGAATGGAGCACATTGTATAGCTTGGTTACAGAAAGTAGGACATTGGATAGTCTGTATATAGAAAATAAGACACTGTAATATATGTGCACAGAAGAAAGGACATTGTATATTCTCTCTCTCTGTACAGAATGTAGCTCATCGTTTAATCTGTATACCATTGTAGGCCATTGGGGTACGCAAGTTTAATGAATAATTAGTTGACTTGTCTAACCCGCTATTCAAACAATTCCGATAACAAAGCAGTGTCTTCAGTCTTCTTCTTCTTGCCCTTCTCCTTATTTCTTGTTGTTGCTATTTGTTGTTTATTGTTGTTTTTTTGTTGTTGTTGTGGTTGTTGTTGTTGTTGTTGTGTTCTTCTTGTTTTTGTTCTTGTTCTTGTTTTTCTTGTTCTTGTTCTTGTTCTTCTTCTTCTTCTTCTTCTTCTTCTTCTTCTTTTTCTTCTTCTTCTTCTTCTCGCTCCCTTTTTCTAATCTCTAACATGCAGCACACGCAGGTCCCATTTCCCTGCGAGTCCTCGTGCCACAAAGATAACACAATACATCTTCAGCAAGATCTTCACAATTCAAGCATTCACGTTACGTTGCTATATTATCCTTATGACTTAATTTGTTCGAAGAAAAAGTATGGCCATCAGCCAAGAAAGGCCAAATAAACTCTTGAACTTTGAACTTCGAACCTTATATTTCAGTATTTCCATGAAGGGTGTTAGTAAAACGGGTAATTATATACTATCTTATCAGGCTATATATCCTCTGATCCATCCTACGCTTGTGGCAACTGCACCACTGATTTCTACGGCACGGATTGTTCAACGGCTCGTCTAACTCGTTACACGAACAGTTCTAATTACTACGCCGCGGCCTTCAGTAGTGATATCATCACCCTTGACGGAGCGACCACCACCCTGGTAGAGCCTGGAGCCTACCGACTTCTACAGACTGCTGATATCAAAGTGGATGGATTCTATGTGGTCTGCATTCATTTTTTAAACATTAAAATGTCTTAAACATCTTCATCATCTTTGTCATCTTTCTTGTCGTCGACGTCATCAACATTATCAGTATTTTCATCATCATCATCATCATCATCATCATCATCATCATCATCATCATCATCATCATCATCATCATCATCATCATCTTCATTATCATCATCATCATCATCATCATCATCATCATCATCATCATCATCATCATCTTTTCAAAGTTGACATTCAGAAAACCCCTGAGATGAGACTATTGACTGGCCTCACTTTGGCAGTATCATAAATATACATAAGATAGATATCCAAGTACTATTATTCATTGATGCTATGCGTTTTGATAAAATATTCACAAAATACTCCAGCTGAATATAACGTACCATCACATAAAACTGTAATAACCTAGAACGTTTATAGACTGGTTATTATAATTTAGTGATAACTAATCAACAATATATACAATACTGGGAAAATTCCAGAAGATCTCTGTAACTCTATTTTCATAGCAATACCAAAGAAAGCAGGTGCAGTCAGATGCGAAAATTTTAGAACTATAAGTTTAATAAGCCACATCAACAAAATACTGTTGCGTATAATTATCAACAGGCTAAGGAATAAGATTAACCCCGAAATCGCAGAAGAACAATATGGATTCCAACCTGGCAGAGGGACAAGGAACGCAATATACCTCCTCCGTGTTTTAAGTGAAAGAGCTATACAGGTTCAGACCCCACTATACCTCTGTTTTGTCGACTACGAAAAAGCTTTTGATAGAGTACGCCACGAAGAAATACTAAAACAACTGCACTCCATTGGCGCTGATGAGAAAGACCTCAGACTCATGCAAACATTATACTACACCCAGCAGGCATCTATCAAAATCGGAAACTCTACAGGAAATTCCATTCCTATTGAGAAAGGAGTCCGTCAAGGGTGTGTTGCCTCACCAGATCTGTTTAATCTATACCAAGAAACAATCATGAGGGGCATAAATAATATGGAGGGAATAAAAGTAGGAGGTCACAACATAAATAATATAAGATACGCAGACGATACGGTACTCATTGCAACATCAGAAATCCAACTTCAAAAGATTGTTGACAAAGTGGTAGTAGATAGTGAAGCCAAGGGAATGGAAGTGAATATCACCAAAACGGAATGCATGGTAATACAGAAAAACCCCGAAAACAACAACACCTGCAATATAACGATTCACGGCGAGCAACTTACCAACGTAGAAAGTTTTAAATACCTAGGTTCAATAGTGACAACAGATGGAAGATGTAACCGAGACATACGAGCAAGAATAACTCAAGCCAAACAGGCCTTCATGGACCTGGGAAACATTTTGAAAAACAAACAGATGTCGTTCGGGATTAGATTCCGAGTCTTGAAGTGCTACGTGTGGCCAATCTTGTTATACGGATGCGAAAGCTGGACTACAAATGCAGAAACACAAAAGAACATTGAAGCTTTTGAAATGTGGTGCTTGAGAAGGATGCAGAGAATATCGTATACTGCACACAAAACGAACGAAGAAGTGCTAAAACAAACATACCAACAAAGGAAACTAATGCCCTTAATAGTGGATCGACAACTATCCTTTTTCGGACACATAGTAAGGAAAGATAAGAATGAATACCTGGCAAGTTGTGGAAAAATACCTGGTAAACGCGCCCGGGGGAGACAAAGAAAAACACTCATAGACCAACTGAAGGGCTTCACCAACCTAACAATCCAAGAGCTGTTTGAAAAAGCAAGAGACAGGGAGGAATGGAGAGAGATAATTCATGCAGTATCCGAAGCCTGGACCAGGCATGGAACCTAGAAGAAGAAGAATCACCAAAAATGTTTGTCTAAAAATTACAAAAAGAACCCCAAAGAGCTGAGTGACTTGAATTTCGTTCCTTCTATTTTTTCAGCCCTGCAAAGGTCGCCACGACTGCCACACCCTACGCGAGGTTGCCCTCAACTACAACAACGTCACACTGTCCATCGCAGTGGACGACAATGGTCTGACCACCATCAACGCCACGGAAACCTTCGACACTGCATATCCCTTGACTTACACAAGGTTAGTGTATTTTAGAAAATAATAGGAATATAAAACTTTTAAAAAAATAAGAAAAAAAAACAACGGCTATATGGTCTTGTTGTATGACACTCGCTTTTGGAACGGAAGGTCCTGGATTCGAGCCTCGCTCGGTGCAAAGTTGAGTCCTTGGAAAAGACTGTTTACTCACATTCTCTCACCGTACTCCTGTGTAAAATGAGTACCTGGCCGTTAGCAGCGTTGTCTCTGTCCGAGAAAAATTGTAATATCGCCTAACAGGCGTCATTTCCCGTCATAAATGTTAAATGTTGTTGATGGCTGGGGACCCCTTGTAAAGCGCATTGAAAGCGAATGTCAAACCACTAGACCACATAGCGCACATTATGCAAAATATCATTCACATTCACATATTCATTTCTTTTCTTTTTAAAGTGGAAACTTGACAGCTTCCGGAATTGTCAATGACGTCATCCGATACGTCTTCGAAGACGGAACTGAAATCGTCGTCTCCAACATCCAAGGAGAGCTTGTACTGGGAGTTGTCATTCCTGCCAACCACACCGGCGTCACGGGTCTCCTTGGCAACGCCGATGATGATTGGGTGAATGACGTATCGATGTCGGCCACTCAGTTGTCGTATGCTGCCAGTCACTTGGCTGCCGACCAGAAGGCTACCGACGCCAATACACAGTAAGTGATTCGGTTTGGTTGCACTTTGTCAAAGCACATAAACAAAAAAAAAATCATTACGGCTTTTGAATTTGCATCCTGGGATGTGATCGCCCTGGCATTCTACTAAGGAATATATATATATATAATATATATATATATATATATATATAATATATATATATATATATATATATATATATATATTATATATATATAATATTATATTATAATCATATATATATATAATATATATATATATATATATATATATATATATGAGTGTTGGTGGATACTCGTAGGTACAAAAGTGCTCGATAATGATGGTTAGAGCTAATATAAAATATAAATTGTCACTCACATTATATGGCAAAGACGTTCGTATCTGTGGCTTTCGACCACGTCTTCAGTCGGCATAATGTCCGAAGAAAAACATGTATTCCATTTGAGGAGCTTGTCCTTGCTTCCTTGCAAGCACCAACTCACCCCCCCCCCCCCCCCCCCAGCCACCCAACTATTAAACTTCGAACAATAGACACAACGGAAGCAAGGACAAGCACCTAAAATGGAATACATTTTTTTCTTCGGACATTATGCCTACTGAAGACGTGCTCGAAAGCCACAGAAACGAATGTATTGGCCATATAATGTGAGTGACAAATTATATATATATATATATATATATATATATATATATATATATGTATATAATTTATATATATACATATATGTATATTTATAAATATTTTTAGAGAGAGAGAGAGAAAGAGAGAGAGAGGGAGAAAGAGAGAGAGAGAGAGAGAGAGAGAGAAATAGAGAGAGTGAGAGAGCGAGCGAGAGAGAGAGAGAGAGAGAGAGAGAGAGAGAGAGCGAGATAATCCATCACACAAAGGTCTAGAGTCAAAAGGAATCGCGCTTGTTGTCCAAAGTGAAAAACTGGGAGTTAATAAATTTGTCCAAGGAAAGAATAACGAAAGTGCCTGGAGCGGGGGCTCGATCACGGATATTTCCGGACCTCGGCCTTACCCACCTGGCCACGTCAACCCCTCCCCCAACTCTAAAACTTTGTACATAGTCACAACACTTAGTAAACCAACTTTTACTTCAACGATGCGAAGCACTTCAGGATAATAGTTCTAAATGTTTCATTATTAGACCTGCCTACTTCGATCATAAAACTCAAATATATATATTTAAAATCAGTTTGTTTATTAAATATAGTTATCCCATCCTATAATTTATGCACAGATTCAAGTTGAATTCTGGGAACACGATTCTTCTCCAATCCGACCTTGACCAAACTTTGGACAGTGGCGGTCACGCCTTGATGCTGGCGTACAACTCCACTGGTGGAAATGTTTCTGGGATTTCCTTGGAACCCATGACGGAATTCTCTCTGGAGCTGTGGACTCAAGTAAGATTTATTGGTTTGAAGAAGAAATCGTAAGAAATGAAAGGCTCTTTTTAAAAAGTGGAGTTCAAGCAGCCGAGTATAAACGAAATCTCACTGTAGCTTGTGTGTGTGTGTGTGGGGGGGGGGGGTAGGATCCAGTCTTTGATCTCCATTTCAGACACCCTCTACTATACCTACTTACATATTCTCAAGGTTCCTTGGTGGAAGATAAGGTGCCAACAAAGTTCCTCCAATGATTTCTGACCTGGGCAAGCCAGCTCAAGTCAATCCATGTCTTTCCAGCCTCTTTCTTCTCCTCTTCAACTGACAGAATATTTTTCTCATGGCAACAAATATGTAGGGAGACCAACAGCCACCAACATCATTAGTAACTACCCTGAACGATAATCTCTCTATATATCAGAAATTTCTGGATTCAGATGAGGCTTAATTAATCCCTGAAGAACAAAGAAATATTGCTGTGTCCTCCGTACTAAAGTCACAAGATCTTGACAACTTCTTGAATTGGTTCATGATATGCTTTCAGATACCGGACACGTCATCAACAACAGCCGTCCTGGCCACAATGGAGACCTCAGAAGGTCTAATGGAGGTGAGCGTTGTCAACGGATTTCTAAC
>NC_088363.1:4093701-4103701 GCF_034508935.2 Berghia stephanieae | reverse complement strand
TCCAATAAGTCAGGAAGATGATAACGATGATAGGCAGACAGTGGGATGGACATTTAATACATAGGCCCTTCCACCACGACATTATAAGATATCGTTGCCTAAGCATTCCACGAAAGAATATACATAATTAATCAAAAAAGATATCTGATGTCAACAGGAATCACCCACGTTGTCTAAGTGAGCAAATTGAGGGCTAATAATATTACCCAAGGAGAAAAAAATCGAAAGAGAAATTAAATGCTTAACACGTCTTGCTCTGACCAAAGAGAATTTATGAAATTAGGTCCAGAAAAGCTTTTTCCTAATAATCAATTGAATAAATTAACCACAAACTTTCAAAAAGTATCGAACCTGACGCTTCTTTGAAGTCTCAAGTTACTTACTTACTTACTTACCCGAACCAGCGACCACCTGAGCTCTAACCCTTCGGTCTAAAGTCTCAAGTTAAATCGTTCTGTATCTATCATATAGTATCGTTTTAGAGTAAATGCCCAAATGGAACTTTCAAGCATATGCCCAAATGGAACTTTCAAGCATATGCCCAAATGGAACTTTCAAGCATATGCCCAAATGGAACTTTCAAGCATATGCCCAAATGGAACTTTCAAGCATAGATACAATTTTTTTTAAAAATTATATAAATAACATTCATTGTTAAAAGGATAATATTGATTGAGTATTAAACATCTAATACACACATAAGTGTCATAGTCAATATATTTGAAATTATAGTGGATATTGCGCAATATAAAAGCTCGAATTTTTTACTTTCACAACTATAATTGATATAACATTATAATATGTTTAATAATCAATTTTTATCACAATCTATGCAGAGCCGATCATCTTCGGAGATGGAATACGACTTCCAAGACTACACGGATACTTTCATTGATAACCAAGTAAGTGACACACCACAATAGCATGACGATCCACCTCAGGTAGTGAATACACTCCACGATAATGTCCGTTTAAAAGCGCTTTCAGCACGTTTCGTGGATATTGCGCTTTATAAAATCTCAAGTTTATTTTCCCTATCACACCTCCCACCCCTCGGGGGCTGCTGCGCCACTATGCTGCGCACATCTGAAAAACAACAACTCGTTCTTAAAACTTTGGCCAGAATAATCATCCTTCAAAAATCGATCGATTAAAACGACCTCCAGCTTGTCCAAAAGTTCTCAAACCTGAGACTTCAAGAGTCCCAAGTTCGAGAGCTTTTAACAAGATGAGGGTCATTTTGTTTGATTGATATCTGAAGGACAAGTTTTCCAGCCGAAATTTTCGAGACGTGCCTTTTCAGAGAATCCAGTGTTCTATAAAAAAGACGATTTGTTTTTATTGAGCGGTCATTTATGTCAACATATACACAACCAAACAAAGAATTAAAATTTACTGTAATGTAAGATTTCTTGTCACAAAAACTTGTCCAAAGTCGTTTCTTCATTGTTCTCCAAAAACATTATTCTATGTCTAGCCCATCACATAAACATCTCTTATTATTGATGGCTCTTTAACTCTCTCCTTACCAAACATTTTCAGGATTTTTCCAAAATGTCATAGCTATTCAACACAAACATTATTTGTTTTACACTTTAACTCAGAAGCAAATATATATCTAGAACAAACCATACTTAAATTTTTGCAGAAAAATAAGATTTACAAAACAGCATCAAGTTATTACTACTATAATTAGGAGTTTTCTCCAAATTTTGTGATTTAAAAAGTTAATCTGACAAAGAAAAATGTCCATTGAATCGAAACGAATGTGACGATTTTCTTGTGGTTGGTAAGGAGAGGGTTAATCGAAAACGTGGTTATTTTAGAACTCGAATTGAATAATTAAAGAATGCAAAATGAATGTTTCACAATATATTTATATATATGACAATATTTGGCAAATTTTACAGACTTGTTTCTGGATTATCTATACATACGTATATATTTAAAAGCTAGATTATTTATTCGAAATTAAAATGTCTTTTCACAGCGTCTGGTGATCTTGTTTGACGAGGGGCAAGGTTCAACGTTCACTGCGCATGTCAATTCTTGGAACACGGACTGGACCCATTACGGAACCGTCGCCAGTGGCGCCACCTGGCTGTATTCACCCGTCGCAGTCAACGACATGCTGATCGCACAGAACTTGCCAAATGTAATAAGTGACACCGCGGCAGTTATGGCCTGCACCAATGAGATGAACAGTACCTTGTTTGAGTCCAACTGCAATGGGTTCAGCGCCATCCATCAGCTCGTCCTGGAAAATTGCATAAAGGACTACATGAGAACGAACAACTCCAACATCGTCAAGCTTTCCAGCTCTGCTTTTGCCCACTACTGCCAGGGCATCACCCAGACCCCAGTCTGCGATTTCAGCTCATACCTCGACTTCTGTGCATCGAGTAGTAGTAGCGGCGCTGCTGGGAATATGATAATTATGGCAGCCGCTGGCGCGGGTGGTCTGTTGCTTCTTGCCGCTCTCGCTGCGTGCTGCTGTTGTTGTCTCAAGGCCATTATTGGCAGAAAGAAGATCAGGGATGACGATGATGAAGAGGAGGAAGAAGAAGAGGAAGAGGTTAGAGGAACCGCCTCCCATACAAGACACGAATTCAACCACAGGGCTAAAACCGTCTCCTCCAGCAGCCACAATGACCGGTGTGGCTATGATCAGCCCAGCAATTCTCAATATGAGGCAACCGGGAAAGATGAGCCTTCCTCCAGAAAAACCCTTTGAACCTCTTCACGTTGGACGATGGACCGGATACGGCTGGCTGCCTGGAGCGCGTCCGGTAGACGGCGTGTCTAATACACCTCCTGATGGGCTGGATAGGCAGAAGACAAGCCTCAGCAACGCTGACGCTCCCGGAAGTCGCCCAGGAACTGGTGTGCCGCCACCAACATCCCCTCCAGCACCTCAATTCAGCAGCGGCACACCAAGACCTTCCATGGGGAGTATCGGACGCACCAACACACTGACCAGCATCAACCTAAGCGTGGACTCGACTCGAGAACCTTCCAATTTGGCGCCAGTCACGGCCACATGCAGAGATTGATGAATACTTGAGATTAGATAGTCAAGAATAAAAAAGACGATTTACACTCTTATCTGTCAAAGACTAGATGAAAATATGCAGATCTAAGTAAAATGTTTGCCAATTCCTCATCGTTCATTTGTCTTTTTTCTCTTTCTAGCATTGGGGAATTTCAGCACATAAGAACCATATAAAAATGAAAGACCCAACACAACTGCTGCTAGTTAAGACTGCATACGTACATAAATAAATAAAAAAAAATAAATAAATAAATAAATAAATAAATAAATAAATAAATCAATAAATAATTTTTTTTTCTCTCTTAACTTAAAATGAACATCGATTTGTCCTGTAGCCCATGTAAAGACCATAAAACTCAATGCTGGCTTTAGAAATTAGATGTGGAGAGGTCATTGTTTTCGGCATGACGTATACAATTGAATTCTGTATATAATTTCTTATCTTCAATGTTTACAATGTTGTTAACATTTTATTTAAATTAATATCTCCTCTCTCCCCCAGGCCCTTAATTCAAATATTATATTTATTGTTGATTATGAAAAGTGCTTCTTTTATTCTTGTTAATTGTTATTTTCCGGAACCCAGAATGATGCATAGATCTATATTTATTGTGCCAATTTAGATGAGTGTGTGTGTGTGTGTGTGTGAGAGAGAGAGAGAGACAGAGTGTGTGTGTGTGTGTGTGAGAGAGAGAGAGAAGGAGAGAGAGAGCGCGAGAGAGAGAGCGAGAGAGAGAGAGAGCGAGAGAGAGAGAGAGAGAGAGAGAGAGAGAGAGAGAGAGATATTGAAGTTTTACTTTTTTATCAAATCAATTTCTATTTTATTTATTCTTTTGACGGATCTGACAAAGTGAAAGTAAAACACATGTCGATGACAATTCCATTTTGCACTTTGAAATGTTCAAGCAGTTTATAGTTATCTCTTCTTGACATTATGACTAAAGAATATCATGCTTGTAGGTCTGCTTGTGTGATTTTTCACACGTTGAAGAGACGTTATTTAATACATATCAAGTGTGTAAAAAACCCAAACTATTACAATTATCACACTTGCCATTAGAAAACTTGTTTACATAAGCACACGAACGACTTCACCGAGTTCAGCCCATCAACAACAAATATTATTTATCCAGCTTTCTGCTGGGCCATCTCTTTTACCTCTCTCCAGATGGTTCTATGTCTCGAAATTTCCTCCAATTTTGACCGCCCCTAGATATTTCTCGGTAGTCACCTTATTCTTCTTTCCCATTGAGGAGTTTCTGCGTCAAAGGCTGCCTGTTTGCACCAGAGTTTATGCGTCAAAGGCTGCCTGTTTGCACCAGAAAGGCACACGAATTATTTAAGTCGCTGTGGCAATATATAAATCTCATCCTTTTGAATATTCAAGCTGTACATTGTAAGACATCATTCATGACTCAAAGCGCCGCAGAACGATGACTGTGGATGCCAGGCGCTATATAAATGCATGAATTGTTATTACTATTTTCTTTATTATTATTTATCATGATTTATTACATTATTTATTGTATCATATGTGTTGTGGTCTGAGAAAGCTGAAAGATGTCAAGAACATGGAAAACGATGAGGGAAAAAAAAATTAACATCTCGATTTATATATTTAGTTCTCTTTGCTTGCCAAATTGATGGAGATTCTTACGGTAGCTAGAAATATTCTAAATTTAACCATCTTCCACGGCTAATCAAATCTGGTAAAATTGATTTTCTCGTTTACTTTTGTTTTTGGATTACACTTAAACGTTCATAAATATTTATAACTTTGGCCCGAACTGAAATGGTCCAAATATTTTTAAAAACTTTATTTTTCTTAGGGGGAATAGTTGTGTCCTCTACGTGCTCTGTGGAATGGTCCTTATACTCGGAGTTACCACATAACTTATTATTATTATTATGATGATGATGATGATGATGATCATGATGATGATGATGTTGAGGATGACGATGGCATTAGTTGAAAACAAGAAATTGACCACGACGCATCTTTATTTCTCAGGCCACTACACATTGATGTTGTCTAATGAATTATTTTATTACAAAGTTCAATGGTGTTGGTCTGTTCCTTTTTTCTAAATGTGGCTAGGTTTGAGTTTGTTTCATCCACGAATAAAGCTACAAAGAAAACCAAATATTTTCTTTATAGTTTATCTTTACGAATTTGAACTTTTTAAAGACTTGCTGGAACCACAACAAATAATCATTACAGAATCTATAAAGATTTTAGCCGCTTGGATAAAATGCCAACTAATAATATGATCACATCGTATGTCACTTGTTATTTATGAACTGTAAACTTTGGATTGGGTCTTCTAGTTAACAGGTTACTAAAAAAAGAAAAAAAAAGAAGAAGATGCTATTCAAAGAATGAGGTCGGTTGTATAATGACACGACACTCTTCTTGTGATCGGGTGGTAACTGGTTTGAGTCTTGCTGCTGTATGGACCACAGTTGACCCCGTTGGAACCAGGCTTGTTACTCACATTTTCTCACAAAACGCAAGGTGTAAATTTAATGAGTAACTTGCTGGTATTAACAGCCTTGTCTTTGTCTAGGAAGAGAATAGAGACTGTATGCCTCGTTATACATATGCTCAGTGTTGCTATTGGCCTGTGGTCCGTTGTAATGAACTTGAAGCACTTTATATAGATATTGAAATATATTGAAGTGGCCTCAATTTAATTTACAAAAACAAGTGATGCATTCGCCTCTAATATCTAGCTCATCCGTCGTGTTTTGAGAGCGAAGGGGATATACAAAACGTCCACATTATTTTTCTTTATAAATTGAATTGAAACGTCTGGTCCAACGTGTACATAAATACAGGTCTGACATCCGAAAGCAATTATAGTCCTAGTTTAGCATTGTGGTAATGGACAATATTTTGCGTTATTTTTAAAGATTTCTATTACAACCATGAGCCCATAATGAACTGGGTTATCAGACCTTCAAATAAGTCAAACTCTAGAGATGCCGAAATAAGTCAATAAAATGTATAGATAGTTCGAAGATGACGTCACTCGGGTCTTTGTTATTGTTTTTTGCCATCCGCGTTTATGAGTAATGCTCACTGAACTGTATTAACCAGACTATAAACGTTCATGGATACACACAGTTTTGTGTGTTGGTCCATTACACTTCCGGATGGCAATGTTATGAGCTTCTTAGCCAAGCGCATACTATCTATAGGGAGTAAAAATGACATAAAATATACAACACAAAGTAAACAACCTTTTTGGTGGTCACCATTTGTACTAAGTTCGTTCACAATCATACTGCTTGGAATAACGTCATCAAATTGTGTTGCTAAATTTCTCCAAACAATTTTCAACTCAACGGCTTTTAATCAAGAGGAAGTAAATAAGTTTATGAATTGTTTATATATTACATCTTTTAGAAATGCCTACCTTGGTAGTAAAACGCATTTTTGTCAATATGATAATAATATAATGCGGCGAGTTGAATTAAGTTCAGCCAGAATGGACTTTACAAAGGCTGTTCTGACAGAAGAGAACTAGACCCTTCACACAAAGTCAACTGCGGAAATAGCATTTCATCTTGGGTTTATGGACGTTTGTTCAACCCAACCAATCTTGTAAATATCAATCGGTAAGTAACGCTGTTCGAAATAGAAATGTGACTCCATATGGCCTGCTGGGGAGGGGGAGGGGGGAGGGATAGTAATGAAACATTGTGAAGTGTGTTGAGAATGGTAAGGAAAAACACCCGTATACAAGTTATGACTGTTCACATTATACATAAATTGAACCTGCAAATACGGGCAGGTAGTCACGTGGGCGATGGGCCTTCCGAAAGCTCCGCGTGCTAGCATTTCTTTCAATTTGTATTTCAAAGTGGATATTTTGTCGTGCTTTTATTTATTCAATTTGTCAATATAATATAGCAGCATTTTAAAAACTCAAGAACAAACCTTGGTAGATTAGTGACAGTTTAAACTTTCCTAATTTGACCATTGTTATGGTTCTCCGCTGCCATTTTGTTTTTCGAAGTATTGAATGGTAATGCAAAGCAGTCCTAATTTTCTTTTAGGGAGACCTTCCGAAAGCTCCTACATCTCCAGTATTCTTGTTTTCTTATAATGTGCTAGTTAGTAGGGCATTTGGGAGGGGGGGGGGGGGGGGGGGAAACTTAAAAAAAAGTCTCCCCCCCTCCCAAACCCCCTACTAGAACATTATAAAAAAAGTTTCCCCCTTCCCAAAACCCCTTACTAAAACAAGAATACTGGGGATATAGGAGCTTTCGGAAGGCCTCCCTTTTTTAACTATTAGGGTGAGCTCGAAATATGAGCATTTTTTAAATTGGGGTTAGTTATAAGGTCTTAGTGAAGGTCCTAGGGTGTTTGTTTTTCCTATTGAATTTAGTTAAAGGTACTGGGTTCTATTTTTTCTTAGGGTTAGTTGAGGGAATATTGGGTTGTTTCCCTTAGCACGAGAAAATTCGGAAGGCCTCCCAAATTTCTTAGTTTATTTCAGCTTTATAATGTTTTTGACTTGTTTATTTTAAAAAAGATGATAATTAATTAATAAACCGTGGAGAGATTATTACAAGGAAAGCGTACACATCTCACAATAATATAAATGCACATGACTGCTTCCCTATCAGTGATAGGCTTCAGACAGGGACCGGGCGAAACCACATTACAGTCTAATTCCATAACAAAGACACGAAGTTTTGTGTCGTAGATTAATAATGGGGGAAGTAGTTACCTTAAAGGAGAATTGCATGAAACACTCAAAATTTTTTTAAAAAAAATAAGATTTTGCCCTTCAGCACAGCATCATTAGTCATGCCGTCGCGTAGGTCTTTCATGCACAATGGGATGTTCTGGGATAATCAAACGTACTATTTTAACAGGAATGTTGGTGAAAATCCTTAAATGGCTTACTGATTTTAAATCAGATTTTATTAAGAAAATATACGTTATTCTTTTTTCTCCTTCAAATTATTACTTTTATATCGCCTTGCAGGAGTCAAGTTAAGTGTTAAGTGTTGCTGTTGGCCTGGGACCCCTTGTAAAGCGCTTTGAGATTTCGAGTGGATATTGCGCTATATAATAACTGTCGTTTTTTTGTTGACTAGTCTCCGGGATAAGCTACGGCTTTCTCAACCATAATCTGAATACTTCGTTAATTCATCTTGCACCGTCAACTGGGGAAACTTTGCCTAAAGGGGAAATTTTGCCTAAAGGGGAAACTTTGCCTCTCGAATTTTGCACCAATAAGAGATTGTTTAGCTTTGTGGCAATTATATTTCCTTTGATAATAATTCAAGTCTTTTAATGGGTACACCAGCTGCAACAAAGCTGAGATAATTTCAAAATGCTCAAAATTCACACAGGCAAAGTTTCCCCTTGAGGCAAAGTAACCTCAGCTGACGGTTTGTCTTTATTTATCTTTCAATTTCGGCCAGACATGCTTCAAGTTGTTGTCACTCTGATGTGTCATTTCAGTATATCTGTCCTTGTGTATGCCGACGGTAAGTTTGGTCCACGATTAAATGCTAATGATAATAGTATTTATTTTAAATAGGACAGGGAAGTGATAACGTCACACACTATACTTTTCGGGTTCCAAAATCCCTGGAAGTGTATTTGTAACCAGACACTCGGAGGACTAATAATTAATAGGTTACATAATATTGAATCATATGTTCGGCTATGTGGCCTTGTGGTATGACAATTGCTTTCGGATCGGAAGGATCTGGGTTCGAGCCTCGCTCGGTGCATAGTTGAGTCATTGGAAAAGGCGCTTTACTCACATTCTCTCACCGTACTCAGGTGTAAAATGAGTACCTGACCGTTAACAGCGTTGTGTCTGTCGACACAATGGTAATATATCCTAACTGGCGTCATGTCTCGTCCTTCATGTTAAATGTTGCTGTTGGCCAGGGACCCCTTGTAAAGTATGTTTGAGCACGTTTAGTGGATGTTGCGCTATATTAAAGAACAATTTGATTAAATTTAATTTTCTTTGCTAGTGCCAGGCCGCAACCTTCGATTTTAAACACATATCCTGACACAGACCTAAAATAATTACACGAAAAGACAAATCTATGGTCATAAATGAAAATAAATCTTGAAGTCTTTCATAAAGCAAGCCTCAGGTTTGAGAATTTTTGTCAAGATGAGGATAATTGAAATCGATCGATATTTGAAGGATGAGTTTTCTGGCCAAATTTTTAATTACAAGTTTTCCATAGTGCGGCAGTCAATTTGTTAATGAAGCAAAAAAGTGTTGTCATAATTGTGACCCTTCGTCTCAAAACGGTATTATGTCGGGATGGACCACATGCTAAAAAGTAAAATTATAGTTAAACTAGTCAAAAATATGAAACAGTCAAGTATGATATTCCTTTTCCTCTATAAAGCATATTAACTCAACTTAAACATGGTAGTTCTGACTACACCTTCCACTTTCAGCATCTTAATCATCCCGACTTAATACCGTTTTGCGACGAGAGGTCATAATTCTGGTATTGCTGGTTATGAATTCAATTTCCATCGTCCAGACCGATACGCCTTAATACTGTTTTGAGTTGATTGTTCACAGTTGACAAACAAATAAAATAGAAGAAATTGATTGTGTCCTTTGGTAAGACACTTTAAACGTATTCCCCAAGTCGACTCGGGTGTGATGTACATCGATGATTTTCTTCAAGTGTTAGTACAAAATAAAAATAATAACAACAATAAAAATAATGATAATGATGATGATGATGATGATGATGATGATGATGATGATGATGATTATTATTATTATTGTTGTTAGATTAAAGCTCTTTTATTAAAAAAAAAAGATAACACACACACAGCTCACAACATAAATCCCATACCCCCACCCTCTCTCTCTCTCTCCCTTTTATACACACACACACACACACACACACACACATACACATACATAAATACATTATATA
>NC_088363.1:4076201-4088701 GCF_034508935.2 Berghia stephanieae | reverse complement strand
ATGGTTACACAGAGTTTGTGTGTTGGTCCGTTATACTTCCGGATGGCAATGTTGTGAACTCCTTGGCCAAGCGCATTCTATCTATAGATAGAACGAAGATAACGTCACTCAGGCCTTGCTAGTTTTTATTTTTGCCATCCATGTTTGTGAGTAATTCTCACTAAACTGTATTAGGGTTAACCCACACCGGAGACTGACTCCGACGATCCGGCACTGCCGTCCTCTACCGTCTTCCGGATAAAGACGTCGGGCACGGACAAAATACTAGGAATAAAGAGAAGAGCCGCTAGACCTACCCATACCAAGTACCTAAAAACAAACGGCAAAGGACGTCGGCTGCTTGGTATGGGTAGGTCAAACGGCTCTTAAATAGATAGTATCGCTTCGCTAAGAAGCTCATAACATTGCCAGCCGGAGGTATAACGGACCAACACACAAAACATTGTGTGATCATGAACTTTTATAGTCGGGGTAATACAGTTTAGTGAGAATCGCTCACAAACGCGGATGGCAAAATACAACAACAAAGGCTTGAGTGACGTCATCTTCGAACTATCTAAACGTGAGTATTCAGACTACGATAGGCGAAGAAGAGATGTAATTAAAAATTACTTATTACTGATTATTTTAATTATAAATTCCCTTTTTGCCAAATGGCTTTTCACACTACATTTTTACATAAATTCTCATCAATTCTCTTCCTGGTCATCACCTCCAAAGAATTGACCTACTTCTATAGATAGAATGCGCTTGGCCAAGGAGTTCACAACATTCCCATCCGGAAGTATAACGGACCAACACACAAACTCTGTGTAACCATGAACTTTTATAGTTTGGTTAATACATTTTAGTGAGAACAACTCACAAACGCGGATGGCAAAAACAATAACAAAGGCCTGAGTGACGCAATCTGCATACTATCTATAGCGTGAAATGGACAACCGACAGCAATAAATACTCTTTAGCAGTCGTAACGTCACTTCCTTCCTAGTGACGCATGGTAACTTAGTACCACTGGCTCTAAACTATCGGAACAATGGCGGACGCCCGTAGGAAATATTTCTCCGGCGAGCATAAAGGGTATCCAGAGGAAAAAACCCCATAAATTTGATCATGTTTTGACTTTTACACATTCTGATCACAAGGCATATGAAAAGTTCTAGCCAGTATGAAAAATAAAAAGTAATGATTTTATTTGTTTAGAACCAAGATGGCCGCCGTTGCCAGGCGGTGTGACATCAGACTTTTGAATCGTATCGTTTACTACGCTCTGACGGCAAGACTTAGTGGAATTCAGACAAGATCTCACACATAGACACATACATACAGACAAACAAACACACACACATATGCATACATACACATACACCAATCTTTCCACTCATTCTCAAAAGTCCCCTTTCTCTTCCCAGATCGAATCAACCATCCCACCAAAATATAATACGATTCAATAGTCTGATGTCACGCCGCCGGGCAACGGCGGCCATCTTGGTTCTAATTACTTTTTTTTTTCATACTGACTAGATCTTTTCATATGCCTTGTGATCAGAATGTGTAAAAGTCAAAACATGATCAAATTTATGTGGTTTATTTCCTCTGGATACCCTTTATGCTCGCCGGAGAAATATTTCATGCGGACGTCCGCCATTGTTCCGATAGTTTAGAGCCAGTGTTACTAAGTTACCATGCGTCATTAGGAAGGAAGTGACGTTACGACTGTTGAAGAGTATTGGCCGATCCTACGGTCAATTATGGCAATTTGATATACGGGAAATCAGACGGGATCATACACACACACACACATCTCTCACACACACAAATAAACAAACATACACTCATGCACACACATCTACCAACTCCCCTCCCATACACCCATCACTATCATCTACATAAATTCTCACCATTCTCTTCCCAGATCGAACTGGCCATCCCTCCAAAAGAATTGGCCGATTTGATGGTGGAATATGACGCCAGGACATACGGGAACTCAGACACGATCACACACACAGACACACACATATAGACAAACACACACACACACAAACACACACACATATACATACCCACATCCACCTATCTACAAACACATTCTCAAATATCACCTCTGTCTTCCCAGATCGAACTGGCCATCCCTCCAAAAGAATTGGCCGATTTACTGGTAGAATATGACGACACACAGACATACACATACAGACAAACACATACACACACACACACACACACACACACACGCGCACATATACATACACAGACATACACCCATCTTCTACAAACGCATTCTCAAATTTCCCCTCTATCTTCCCAGATCAAACTAGCCATCCCTCCAAAAGAACTGGCCGATATACATGTGGAATATGACGACAGGACATACACGAACTCAGACGAAATCATTCTTACCATCAATCGCTTCCAAGTATTTCATTGTTTTCAGGTAGAAACAGTGTAATAAAATCATAAACTCTCCAGCCCCATGGAGCCGGTGCTTATCCCGGTTTCTATAGCGTGAACTCTATGGACAATAGCAATTGTTTGCTACCCTTTTGGATAAGACTCGAGTCTATCGCAAAGTACTTTCCGACAGATTTAACAATCCCAGCTACCTAATCACTTCTGGGTGGATAGCGGGGTCATAAAAGAAAAATCACGACTGACCCGGGATCGATCTCGGTCTTGTTGCGTGTGAATCGAGTGTTCTACAGAATGAGCTATTGGGACCCCCATACCCTCTCCATGATTCGTAATACAGATCTGTGACCAATGGGCATGATCTATATTAACGTTCCATGTGCTCGAGGTCATTGGTCACATTGCAAAATGTGCTCAAAGTGACTTACATAGTGAAAAGTGTTCACAGGTTTTGAACTATCTAACATTACGATTGGTCATTGTGTTCAGCTTGACACATGGGTATGATTACAACTTTAATAAACAAAGCAGCGTGTTTACATTTGTAATGAAATATCCAATAGTTGGACAGCAACAAATCATGTGATTGATGACCTGGTTGGACGAAAACATGAATATAGATCGCTCCCATTAGGGATTAGGCGACAGGTGTAAGATAAAGCTCTGAACAAGTGTGTATGAAATAGTACAAGATACTATAAGAGAAAAAAAATACAAGAAAAAAAAAACATTCTAAAAAACCACCCTGCTTCAACCGTAGCCACCATTATGTTATAGCCTGACACTGAAATCCAGAAAGACTGGCAGTTTGACGTCATTATCTGGTTTTTACACCGCCTAGTGAGTTGTCGTTAGTAGAGCTCATGGAAACAATTTATTTCATTGGTTGACCTATTGAATACGACTCACGATTTGTTTTCTTTTGTGGCAAAAGACTGGCATTTTTTACGTCATTTTTGGTCAGTATCAGGCCATAACTTTACGAAGGCCACGCTTCAACTCGGGATTGAACCTCAGACCCCCTGATTATGTGCAACCATTAGACTAGACCCGAAAGTTAGGACCACTTAAAGTCTATATTCATTTTTTCTTGTATTTTTCTTTCTTGCTTTGTCTGGCATCTTTCGTACACACTTGTTCAGATCTTTATCTTACATCCAGTGCCTGCTCCCTAATTTGTCACAGTGGACAGCAAAGCGTAATCTTTCGAATTTGGGATCCGCCGTCGCAAAACGGTGTTAAGGCATTGCACTGAGACCCGGATGACCGGGGTTCGAGCCCCGCTTCAGGCGCTTTCGTTTTTTTTCCTTGAGCAAGATTTGTAACCCCCAATTTGCTCACTTGGTCAACATGGGTGATTTCTATTGACATCAGACATCTTGTTTGATGAGTTATCTATATTCCTTCGTGGAATGCCCAGGCGACGATATCTTATGATGTCGTGGCGGAAGGGCATAATTATATATACTACCACGTTATCTCATTCGTCTGTAGCGTTTCATTCATCCTTTTTTTTTGTTGATAAAGGGGAAACCCGAAACATCACTTTTATTTGTTTTCGTGTATTGAATTGAAGCTTACATTCATTTTCACATTGTTATTTATTTCTTCGAGATTCGAGCAGCACCATTTACATAATATCGACTTTGAACCGTCACTTGAGTGTTGCTATAGGGAATGCGATTTCAAAACAGATTTAAGAGTAGCGCCCCTTTGTTGGAGTCGCGCCTTGGCAACCGGCAGACGCTATCGCCATTATTAGAACCAATCATTAGCGGGAAGTTCAGTAAGTTTAGGAAGGGATGTCTCATTATAATTTATCTATTATTTATCAACATCTTTTATTTTTAATTTGTAGTCTACATCATATTTTGTTAACATTTCATAATGGAGAAAACTAAAGAAAAGATCTACGTTGATTATGATATGCATTTTTGTACAGAAATGTGAATAATAAATTTTGTATTTGGAGCGCTTGGCTTGTAGTTGGTTTGTTTACAAATAACTTCTCCGCCGGTGACGTCCAATCAAGGGACGCTACTCTTCCGCTAATCTCATTCCCTATTGGGAGGCAGGAACGCCATGTAGAGAAGCTTAATGACGTTTAGTGAGAATTGCGCTCTTGAAATGCTGACTTTTTTGTTTGTTTTTAAAAACCCCATTTTCTTTTTTCTTTCTTTCTTTTTTTTGTTGTTGTTGTGAGGACAACGTCATGGCTGATTTCACAGGAACGCATGTCACGTCCAATCGTCCTGTCTCAGTGATATCCGGCAATGCTCAGTCCGCTGTCCCCAATCCAAATCTATCCAAATTTGCTACAATGTTTCCTGGGAAAAGAGGACCCCCGCCCGAACGTAAGTTATCAATTACTTACTTACTTACTTACTTGATTAATTAATTAATTAATTCTCTCTTTTGCAACAGCACCAATAGATCCCGTCGCCAAGGCATTCCATGAAGGAATATAGATAATCCATCAAACAGGATGTCTAATGTCATCAGGAATCACCCAGGTTGTCACAGTGAGATCCCGTCGTCAAGGCATTCCACGAAGGAATATAGATAATCCATCAAACAGGATGTCTAATGTCATCAGGAATCACCCAGGTTGTCTTAAATGAGTAAATTGGGGGTTAATCATCTTGACCCATGAAAAAAAAATAGAGAAAGTGCCTGCCAGGACCGTCCTGATCGCAATGCAATGCCTTATCGACACATTAAACATGTATATATCAAACTTCTTGGAGTGCTTCCTGGGAAAAAATGTCCCCCCCCCCCGAATACAAGATATTGATGCTATGAATTTAGGTAAAATACTCACAATATCAGCCAGCCAAATTAAACACACCTACACACAAAACTGTGTGTGACCTGTCACGTTTATTGTCTGTTTGATATAATTTAATTTAGTCATAACTAATCAAAACAGGCTGTCTAAAAATAATAACAAAGAGCTGAGTGAAGTCAATTTCGTTCCTTCTATGGTAAAACTAAAATAAACGTAAAAATGTATATAGATAGTATGTGCTTGGCTGATAAACTCACAACATTGCCGTCCGGAAGAGTAACGAAGTATAGTCGGGATAATCCAGTTCAGTGAGAATTACATATTAACGTGGATGGCAAAAAAAACAAAAAAAAAAAACAAACAAACAAAAACAAAGACCCGAGTGACGTCAACCTCATTCTATCTATCGGACATTTTCTTCGTTTTCCTATGTTTCCTGGGAAAAGAGGACCCCCCCCCCTCCCACCCAGATGTAAGTTATAGTAAAACTAAAATAAAAGTAAACATTTATATCGTCGAAGTGATAGTAAGATGATAGACTGTAAAAAGGGCATTTGATGCAGCGTGGCTCAGTGGTACGGTCTTTGCTTCGTACCAAAAATGTACCGAGTTCGAATTCCCGTTAAGTAGTGTGGCATTGAACAAGTCACTTCGCCTGAGCTTAGTTTGTGTCGCTGCACTGCCGGCTGGCACCTGGGTTATTCCAGTCTTCCCTTGGAATAGGCCATAGAGACAAGTTTCTCCTATGGGATGAATATAGATAGTATGAGCTTGGCTAAGAAGTAGTGCCGCGCTGAGGACCGGTCCTTGGACCGGTCCCACGGTCTTTTAGCTGTGAACCGAGGATCGGTCCGATAGTGGAAGACCGGCGGCGGTCCTCACTTCTTATCACCTTTCAACGGTCTCGCGCCATACTACCTCCCCAGCGATTCGTTGGCTCGGTTGCCTATCTTCCACCAATCACCACCCATCCCACTTAATTAATCACACCCACCCCCCTTTGCCATACACTAAACGACACAGACGACCATAGAGGCAGACGACCACCTCCCTCCACTCCGCAAACCGCCCTTTCGTGTGTGAGATGGGGGGAACAGGAGGCACACGCCTTGGACGATTCCATTATACGGGTAAATTTCAAAATTTACTACACCATAATGATCGCAATGACAATGATCTATGATGAAGGCATGACCCCTCTTCTCTAATGGGTTATTGTTTGAAATGCATGTGACTACTAAAGATGTTTGTGTTTGTGTGTGTGTGTGTGTGTGTGTGTCGAACCTAGCAAGTAGCAAGTCCGATTTTTTGTTTTCTTTTGTCCATCTCTTGTCACCACTCCTTTCTATCGCATGATTGTCATTTAAAATAATACAATAATATTAAAATTTCGTTTGGTGTTTTAACTAATCAAATAAAATGAGTTTCATTAGTTTCTCCCTTCCAAAAAACCCAGTTATAACGTCTGTATTTTAAAAAAGTCCAATAGAATATTTGGGGACCCCGATAGCTCAGTTGATAGAGCACTCTCTTTGTACGCAAAGGGCCAGAGATCGATCCCGGGTGCAGTCGAGTTTTTTCTGAGTCCCTGTCTACTCAGCAGTGAATGGGTAGCTGGGTTTGTTAGATCTGGCGACAAGTCACCATGGACACCACTTATTACTTATTAACTTATTACCGCATCCACCCCCTCTTATTATAACTTCACGTCTCTCTCTTACTCTTCAATGCTCGCTGCCCTCTAATGTGTTTGTGTGTGGGGAGGGGGGGGGGTAGGAGTTGCGTGTGTGTATCAACGCCACGAACAACTCGATCAACGCCTTGGGCGATGCCATTATCTCCGTTAATGGGGATAAATTTCAAATTTTATTAAATCATCGAAGTAACAATGAAGTACGGTGAGCAAATAAAGAAGGCATCACCCCTCTTCTCTAATTAGGTTACAATTTGAAATGAGTGTGACTACTCCGTGTGTTTTACTCCTGTAGACCACGGTTTTCATCGTGTAGCGGTCTTTAACGGTTCAAGAATGAACGATCCCACGGTCTCAAAGGTCAAAACTCAAAACGGTTCGAACTTCCGACAGTCTCTCAGGAATGTTCAATGTCGAAAAGGACCGGTCCTAGGACCGGTCCTTGCGGTTTTCATTTCCCAGGGACCGTAGGACCGTGGTCCTTAAGCTTGCCAAGGACCGCCCCGCACTACTAAGAAGTTCATAACATTGCCATCCGGAAGTATAACGGACCAACACACAAAACTGTGTGTATCCGTGAACGTTTATAGTCAGGTTAATACAGTTCAGTGAGCATTACTCATAAACACGGATGGCAAAAAACAATAACAAAGACATGAGTGACGTCATCTTCGAACTATCTATAGGGAATTCATCATTATTCTATTGTGACCTTTTAGAACGTTGTTCACTTTCTGTTTTGTTTTTGTTTCAGCGGGGAGGACCAAAGACCATCTGGTGGAGTCAGCTATTCCATTGAATGCCTGGGGCAAGAGGTATTTTACCTACAATACGCCTGAACGGTATGCAATGTTTTGTACTTGGAAAGTGTCAGAAGACAACAGAAATTAAAATAAAACCTTCGCAGCGGCGGTGGGGGCTCGAACCCGCGACCTTACTGGTACAACTCCGCCGGGCCGGTGAGATCGTGACTCTACCCTATAAGCTGCCCACGACTCCCCCCCCCCCCAAAAAAAAAAAAAAAACTCGCTTCAAAGCCTTGACCTCCAAAAGTCGGGGAGAGAAGGCTCTAGTAAGACTAAGCTTGGAAGCGACTTTTTTTTATTATAGTCATTCATAATAAATTTAGTATGAAACCATACACCTAAAATATAAACACGAATCTAATATGACCCCCCCCCCCAACCCCCCCCCCCACCCCCCACAAAAAAAAACAAACCCCCCCCAAAACAAAAAACAAAAAAAAAAAAAACAAACAAAAAAAAAAAAAACAACCCGACAACTTAACGAATGAAAAAGATAATTGTATATATATATAGATTTAAAAAAAACGATACAAAATGATAAATGAAACTACAATAGATTAAAAAAAAATATTAAAGAACAAATAATACATCTCCTATTTCTCTTTTTCTTTTTTTTTTCGTGTTCCAGAAGATCAGGTGACACGCTGAGGATTCTCGGATATAAGGCGAAGACCAAAGTCAGTATTACTGACGAATCACAGAGTTATAGCTTCTATGTGGAAGCTGGGGCTTTCGTGGAGCTTGGTATCTCATCAGGTGGAGTTTGTATCTCTTCTAATTTATTTTAGAGCTGAAATAAATTTTATAAAAAATTCTTTAGAGCTCAAGCTTTTGAAAATGAAAAGATCAAGAAAACGGAGTCCGTCACATAAGAAGGTAGCAAATTATGCTGCGGCTTGAGTGAAGTGACTAGAAGAAAAGTAAGAAGAGTTGAGTGAAGTGATCAGAACAAAAGTAGGAAAAGTTGAGTGAAGTGATTAGAACAAGAGTAGGAAAAGTTGAGTGAATTGATCAGAACAAGAGTAGGAAAAGTTAAGTGAATAGATTAGAACAAGAGTAAGAAAAGTTGAGTGAATAGATTAGAACAAGAGTAAGAAGAGATGAGTGAATTGATTAGAACAAGAGTAAAAAGAGCTGAGTGAATTGATTAGAACAAGAGTAGGAAAAGTTGAGTGAAGTGATTAGAACAAGAGTAGGAAAAGTTGAGTGAATTGATTAGAACAAGAGTAGGAAAAGTTGAGTGAATTGATTAGAACAAGAGTAGGAAAAGTTGAGTGAATTGATTAGAACAAGAGTAGGAAAAGTTGAGTGAAGTGATTAGAACAAGAGTAGGAAAAGTTGAGTGAAGTGATTAGAACAAGAGTGGAAAAGTTGAGTGAAGTGATTAGAACAAGAGTAGGAAAAGTTGAGTGAATAGATTAGAACAAGAGTAGGAAAAGTTGAGTGAAGTAATTAGAACAAGAGTAGGAAAAGTTGAGTGAATTGATTAGAACAAGAGTAGGAAAAGTTGAGTGAAGTGATTAGAACAAGAGTAGGAAAAGTTGAGTGAATAGATTAGAACAAGAGTAGGAAAAGTTGAGTGAATTGATTAGAACAAGAGTAGGAAAAGTTGAGTGAATTGATTAGAACAAGAGTAGGAAAAGTTGAGTGAAGTGATTAGAACAAGAGTAGGAAAAGTTGAGTGAAGTGATTAGAACAAGAGTGGAAAAGTTGAGTGAAGTGATTAGAACAAGAGTAGGAAAAGTTGAGTGAATAGATTAGAACAAGAGTAGGAAAAGTTGAGTGAAGTAATTAGAACAAGAGTAGGAAAAGTTGAGTGAATTGATTAGAACAAGAGTAGGAAAAGTTGAGTGAAGTGATTAGAACAAGAGTAGGAAAAGTTGGGTGAAGTGATGAGTCACATTTACACCCTCATCTTTTTCTCCAGTTGGCCAGAATACTCGTCCTTCAAATATCGATGGATCTAAATGACCCCCATCTTGGCAAAAACTCTCAAACCTGGGACTTTACTACAGACTTTGCGAGGTCCCAGTTTGAGATTTTATGCAGCGTAATATCAACTAAACCTGCTAAAAAGGGTCTCTGACCAACAGCAGCACGTAACATGTAGAACGAGACATGAGGCCTGTTAGGGGGTATTACATTTTTTTCTCTTCTGATAGAGACATTCATCAATTTCTGTCTGACCAATCATCTCAAAACGGTGTCATGTTAGAGTGCTTGAGATGTTAAAATTTGAATTCGATGTCGTTGTTTTGTACGACGTTGTCTTGTGGTATGACACTCACTTTCGGATCGGAAGGTCCTGGATTCGAGCCTCGCTCGGTGCATAGTTGACTCCTTGAAAAATATTCTTTACCCACATTCTCTCACTCATGTCTAAAATGAGTACTTGGCCGTTAATAAGCGTTGTCTATGCCCGAAAAAAAGTGTGATATCGCCTAACGGGCGACATGTCTGTCTCGTGCTACATACTAAGTGTTGCTGTTGGCTGGGGACGCCTTGTAAAGCGCTTTGAGCATGTTCAGTGGATTTTGCACAATACGAATGCTCAAAGTAAAATAAAATATACAACAATAAATAAGCATAAACTTGTCTCTTTCTCCCCAATGTAAATGTTGCTGCTCGAAGCTCGAAGAAATAGAGAACAATGTGAAATTGAATTTAAGCTTCAATTTAATTACGAAAACAGATGAAATGGACGATTTGGGTTTCCCCTTTATCAACAAACAGGATGAATGAAACACTACATTGAATGTTTTGTTTATCCATCTTAACAACGCCACTGCCACATCATCTCATTCATCTGTGGTGTTTCATTCATCCTGTTTGTTGATAAAAGGGAAACCCAAATCTTCCATTTCATCTGTTTTCGTAATCAAATTAAAGCTCACATTCAATTTTACATTGTTATTATGTGCGGCTATGTGGTCTTGTGGTATGACACTCGCTTTCGGATTGGAAGGTCCTGGGCTCGAGCCTAGCTTGGCGCATAGTTGAGTCCTTGAAAAAAGACTCTTTACTCACATTCTCTCGCCGTACTCATGTGTAAAATGAGTACCTGACCGTTAACAGCGTTGTCTCTGTCCGAAAAATGTGTAATATCGCCACACAGGCGTCATGTTTCGTTCTACATGTTACGTGTTGCTGGTGGTCAGGGACCCCTTGTAAAGCGCTTTGAGCACATTTAGTGAATATTGCGCTATATAAAAGCTCAATATTATATTTATTTAACCCTTTCTCCCCAGGAAATCTGATGACCATCAATGCCAGATTCGCGATCTGCGTCTCCATCTTCTCAAGGTCGAACAAGGTCGACATTAGCGGCGGGGATCCGGCCTTTTCCTACCTGGTCTCGGAGGAACAATTCGCCTCGTCCTACACATACAGCACGGTCGTGTCACCCGGCACGTCGCCTTTCAAGCACACACTGATTATCATTACAGCAAGTAATAAACGAAAATGGATATAACAGCTGCAAAAATTTAAAAAAAAAAAAAAAAATGAACAAAATACCCAAAAAAAAAAAAAAAAAAAAAAAAGGAACAGAAAAAAAAATGAAGGTTTCGAGCTAAAATCTTCTTCAGCCAACAACAATAATTTGATTATATTTTATTAAAAAGTTGAGCTTTTATATAGCGCAAAATCCACTAAAAGTGATCAAAGCGCTTTACAAGGGGTTCCTGGCCAACAGCAACATTTAACATGATTTAGGAGGGGACATGACACCTGTTAGGCGTCAAGGTCGAACAAGGTCGACATAAGCGACGGGGATCCGGCCTTTTCCTACCTGGTCTCGGAGGTACAATTCGCCTCTTCCTACACATACAGCACGGTCGTGTCACCCGGCACGTCGCCTTTCAAGCACACACTGATTATCATTACAGCAAGTAATAAACGAAAATGGATATAACAGCTTCAGATAAGGAACAAAATACCCCCCCCCCCCCCCCCAAAAAAAAAAAAAAAAGGAAGGTTTCTGGCTCAAATCTTTTCTTTAGCCAACAGCAATAATTTAATTATATTTTTTAAAAAGAGTTGAGCTTTTATGCAGCGCAAAATTCACTAAAAGTGCTCAAAGCGCTTTGCAAGGGGTCCCTGGCCGCCAACAGTAACATTTAACATGATTTAGGACGGGACATGACACCTGTTAGGCGATATTCCATTTTTTTTTCGAACAGAGACAACGCTGTTAACGCAGTTAATTTTATCATCGTATTTACGTGTTTTTTAAACATGTCATTTCTATATTTACTGTGTATGATACATGATGTGTTGATGTACAAAGCGCCAGTGAGCAATTCTTAATTGGAACTAGGCGCTATATAAATTCATTATATTATTACTATAACAAAAAACAAACAACATCACTAGAAAAGGCCAGATCGAGGCCATCTTTGAAGCAGATATTGTAAAGGTTAAATCACATTTATTAGAGCTTTAGAACTTTTATATAGCGCAATATCCACTAAATGTGCTCAAAGCGCTTTACAAAGGGTCACTGACCAACAGCAACACGTAACATGTAGAACGAGATATGACGCCTGTTAGGCGATAATATTACAATTTTTATTTCCGACAGAGAGAACGCTGTTGATGGCCAAGTACCCATATGACACCTGAGTACGGTGAGAGAATGTGAGTAAAGAGTCTTTTACAAGAACTCAACTATGCGCCGAGAAGAGGCTCGAACCCAGGACCTTCCGTTCCGAAAGCGAGTGTCATACCACAAGACCACATAGCTGATTTATGATCACTCCATTTCAAAAGGGTCACTGTTGTTTTGTTTTTTTTTAAAATTTGAGCC
>NC_088363.1:4046201-4058701 GCF_034508935.2 Berghia stephanieae | reverse complement strand
TGTTGTATATTTTCTTACGCCATTTTCTTTATTGCAACAAAGAGCAGGAATTATCGGGCAATTTTCACAGATACCAAAAAGCCCGCAATTTGTTGTGTATTTTGAACGGAAGTAATCTAGAGAACGATGACGTGAGACAGGTTGGGTTTTTTTGGTGACTGTCAAAGAGGAAGCATCATGTTTTATTTGTAATCAATCTTGCCTGTAAATAAAGTGTTTAAAAGTATATTTGGAGACTCAGTTCAATTTATTGACTAACATTTTGGTGCCGAAAACCGGGATCCTCTAGATTTTCGTTAATTGGACTGTGTGTTTTGTTTGAGAAGAAGCAGGCAAGTAGATATTCAGTTGACAGTCGTTGGTTTCATTTTCCTCCATTGTTGTTAGAAGCGGCGACGTAGTGTCCTCCAGTGTATTCGATACCACTAGTTAGTATGGAAGAAGCGAAAAAAACGCAGGTCTGCGACGAAAGGATGGCTTTGACGTGAGATTCTGAATCTAAAACAGCTTGTTGCCAGATTCGACGTTTCTTCAGCTGAATTGGCCGACGCATTGGCAGATTTTAAAAGGCGACAAGATAAGTTAACATCAGTGCAAGAAGAACTCGAACTGTTGTTCCTTTCTGAAGAGGACTTGCAGCGTGACATTGAAAATGAACATTCATTCCTACTTGAGTGCAGATCGGCTAAGGCGGCTGCAGAAATGAAACTAGTTGAGATTCAGACTTCCATGGAACCGGAGCGCAGTGTGAAACGCTAACAATAGTGAAACGCAGGACAATGGATCAGGGCGTTTTAATCCTAGTGCAGCAAACTTGCCAAAAATACAACTGGCAGGTTTTTCGGGGGATTACACTGAGTGGCCTTCGTTCTTTGATTCGTTTCGAGCGCTTATTGATGAAGCGACGCTACCTGATATCACCAAGTTTTCGTATCTGCAATCACTGTTGTCGGGAGAAGCCCTTTCGTGTATCAAATGACTAAGTTTGACCGGAGAAAATTATCGTCACGCACTTGAAATTCTTCGACAACGTTACGATAGAAAAGAAAAAATAGTTTTCGACCATATTCAAAAACTTCTGGCAACTGAGGTCAACGTAAGGAATGTGAAAAATATGTGGACTTTTTACAACCTAGTTCAGTCACACATTCGGAGTTTAGAGAACTTTGGAATTTCAGGGGAACAGTATGGGGTCATTTTGACATCCCTGATATTGAGTCGACCCGCCAAGTGATTTTCGTATATAATGGGCCCGAACGAGCGACAAACGAGAGTCGGACTTACTCTTTTTGATGGATTTTCTCCACGGCGAAATTCAAAGACGGGAACGTTCCCAACATTTCGATTTGCCACCAACACACGAAAAAGCAAGGGTGGCAGTGGCGTACGAGAAAAGGAAGAACACTGCGTCTGCGTTGATGACAAGTGAAAAAAGAGACAATCAGAATCGTGCTTGTGTTTGTGTTTTCTGTGGTAAAAGGGACAGCCATTACAGTGATAAATGTCCACAGCTGGCGGAAATGGACACTGAAAAAATTAGAGAGAAAACAAAGAACAGTAATCTTTGTTTCAAGTGTTTCCGGCCTTCACATTTGGCTAAGAGTTGTAGATTCAAATGTTCGATTTGCCATAAAGGTCACCATAAGGTGTTTTGTTACCAAAATCAGAGTGCTGCCAAACAAAACACAAACAGAGCTGAAGACAGTGCAAATGAAAATGGGGGGTCAGGCAACTGCGTGATTTACGCCAAGTCTGAGTTTACAGGAAGACAGACTGTCATGCAAAGCTGCAAAGTGAAAGTCAATTATGTTGACGTTTTTGTTTTGTTTGACAGCGCTGCTGATAAAAGTTTCATCTCATCCTCCTGTGTGAAGAGTTTAAAACCCAAATTTATTGGTAAGGAGGAGACATCATTTTTCACCTTTGGTGGGGGCAGACCATCAGAAAAAAGAGAAAGAAATGTTTATGAAGTTTCCTTTCAGGGTCTGAAGGGAAAGCAGTCGAAAGTCTGTTTGATTGACAGAAATTGGTGAAATTTGTGGCACATTATACAGGCCAGGGGTGAATCTTGATTGTCTTGCTCAGTTTAAGTCTCAGGTGGGCTCAGATTTGGAATGGGGAGATGAGTATGCCAAGGGTCAGAGAATGAGAGTGGATGTTTTGATTGGACTTGATAATTATTGGGAGTTAATAATACCAGGTAAGGTAATAAACAGTGAGATTGGACTTGTGGCTCAAGAGACCATTTTCGGTAAGTGGATCCTTTCTGGATCATGGCATTCCCCTGAAGTAAAGGGCAAAAACTCCCATTCACAATTTTTGACACTGGGTTGTGTAAGTGATAGTACAGTGAAGAAATTCTGGGAGCTTGAGGCAATTGGTATCTTGGATGATTCGAACCACGGGGTCAATGCAGAAGTAGGGAACCCCGTATGGGAAGAATTTAGGAACAGTGTAAAGTTTGTAGATCAGAGGTATGAAGTTGCATTGCCATGGAAGGACGGGGTCATGAAGTCAGAGTTACAGAACAATTTTCAATCTGCAAAAAGTAGAGTTGAAAAACTTGACAGGAAGCTGGGTGATGACACCAGATATGCTGATGTATTCAAAGCTCTTGAAAAGGAAGGAGTGATACATGAGGTTCCCTTGGACGAAATGCAGCCAGAAAACAGACCAGTTTATTACATACCTCACTTTCCAGTAATCAAAGAAGAGAGCGTCACGACCAAGGTCAGACCTGTGTTTGACGCCTCATGCCGTGGATCGAATTGAATATCATTGAATGATTGCGTTCATGCCGGTCCCAATCTGTTACCCAATTTGGCCGATGTCCTCCTTAGATTTCGAAGATGGCCGGTAGCCCTGACAGCAGATATCAAGAAGGCATTTCTTTAAATTAGATTGAAAAAGGAAGACCAAGACGTACAGAGGTTTCTTTTGAAGGAAGGCCAAAACATGAGAGTGATGCGCTGTGAAAGAGTGATCTTTGGATGTACCTCATCACCATTTTTGTTGATTGCAACAGTCAGACACCATCTCAACAAGTATGAGAAGTCAAGGATTCTGGAAGAGATGAAAGATAACTTCTACATGGATCATCTTCTCACTGGAGCAGATGACATTGACCAGGCATGTGAGATGCAGAAGACAGCATCCAAAATCATGTCAGAAGCGAACATGCAGCTGTGCAAATGGAATTCTAACAGTTTGGCAGTTAAAGAAAGAGTTCAAAAAGATTTCAGAGATGGAGTCATGCCACAGAGTGACACAACCAAAATTTTGGGACTGAAGTGGAATCCGACGGCTGATGTTTTTGAATTTATGGGTTATCCCTTTCCAACAGATGTTGTGGTAACCAAACGGTTAGTTTTGAGTTTGCTGTCCAGAATTTTTGATCCGCTGGGCTTCCTCAGTCCTTTCACTATAACAGCAAAGATTGTCTTCCAAGAACTCTGGAAATTGGGAGTGGAATGGGACGAAGAAATCCCAGACAGCCTAGAAAAACGGTTTTCAGCATGGATGTATGAATTGTCCATATTGTCGACATGGGCAGTACCAAGGTGTTTGGTGTTGTGCACCTGGATCAACAAGAAGAGTTTAGAAATGCATTGCTTTTGTGATGCGAGTGAAAAGGGGTATTGTACAGCTGTGTATTCAAGTGTGAAGGAAGAAGATGGACGACAGAGGATGACATTGGTTATGGCCAAGTCACGAGTGGCACCAGTAAAACAGGTCACCTTGCCTCGTTTAGAATTGTTGGGTTGTCTGTTGGGAGCCCGTCTCCTTCGTTTTGTAATGAAAGCATTACAACTGCCAGAGGAAACAAATTACAGATGCTGGACAGACTCGATGGTTGCTCTACACTGGATACGCAGTGATTCCTCAAAGTGGAAAACCTTCATTGCAAATAGAGTTTCTGAAATCCAACAACTTACTTCCCCCTCAAATTGGCAGCATTGCAAGGGATCAGAAAATCCTGCTGATTTGGGAACACGAGGAGTGACAGCAAATACCTTGATGCATTCGTCTGAGTGGATAAATGGGCCAACAGATTTTTTAGAGAAAGAAAGTCAAGAAGAGAAAATCCAAGATGAAGCGGAAGTCAACATGATATGTTCCTCAGAGTGCCAAGAGATGACACTACAAAGCAACACCCTTAGTGCAGTGCCTCTGCTACCGTTTGAACGGTGGGGAGGCTTCTCAAAGTCTGTCAGAGTAGTGGCGTGGGTGCTAAGATTTATCAGTAATTGCCGTCAGAAAGCACGCGCAGATAGAGAATACTCAGAGTGTCTCAAGGTTGAAGAGATAGTTGAAGGGAAGAGGGTGCTTTTGAGAACAGTTCAAGCTCAGTATTTTTCTGAAGAAGTGAGACAAGTTCAATTGGGGAACAGGGTGGCTAAGGGGTCTCCGTTGCGTAAATTGAATCCTTTCATTGATGAAGATGGTCTCTTGAGGTTGCAAGGACGACTTCAGTTTGCTTCAGCGTCATTTGAGTGCAAACACCCAATTATTTTGCCGAAATGTCATGTTTCAGAGTTATTGACAAGTCGTGAGCATTTAGATTCGAAGCACGCAGGTGTTCCACACATGATATCTTCTATCCGGAACGAGTTCTGGATAATCGGGTTGAGAACATTAGCAAGAAAAGTAAAAAGGCAGTGTGTCAGGTGCTCTAGATATGACTCTTTACCATGCCAACAGCCAATTGCTCCTCTCCCCAAGGAGAGAATTAGCAGATCTGAACCCTTTTCTGTAACAGGGGTAGACTTTGCCGGGCCTATATTTACCGCAGACTTTGTTGGGAAAAAGCACTACATTTGTTTGTTTACATGTGGTGTAACAAGGGCCATTCATTTGGAGCTTGTGGACAGTTTAACAGTTGAACAGTTCATGATGGCATTCAAACGATTTGTGTCAAGAAGACGTATGCCAGTGACTGTTATGAGTGATAATGCTAAAACTTTTCAGTCAGCGTCAAGAAAATTGGCAGAAGAATATGGTGATAAAAGTCCCAAATGGAAGTTTATCAAACCTAGAAGCCCATGGGTTGGAGGAATTTGGGAACGCCTTGTCCGTTCTGTTAAGTCCAGTTTAAAGAAAAGTATCAGTACCAGATGCCTTACAAAATCAGAACTTATCACACTGTTATGTGAAATAGAAATGTGTGTCAACAGTCGTCCACTCACATTTGTCGGGGACACGCTAGATAGCTGGGAAGCTCTCACTCCTAATCACTTTCTTATTGGTGGAAACATGGCCGCCATGGGTTCGAACCTTAGCCCTGCGAGTGTAACGGCAAATGACTTGCGCCAAATGGCAGCATCGAGGTCAGAAGAGTTAGAGAAATTTTGGTCTATTTGGAGACAGAGTTATATCAGAGAGTTACCTCATGCTCCTATGGCAAAAGCTAAGGGGAGTCTGAAACTGAACGATGTTGTTATCATCAGAGAAGACAATTGTTCAAAATTGTATTGGCCACTTGGTAGAGTGACAAAGCTAATTCCAAGTAAAGACAAGCTTATAAGAACAGTAGAAGTGAAAACAAAGAAAGGGTCGTTTATTAGACCAATACAAAGACTGCATCTTCTTGAACTAGAAGGCAGAGGGTCTATGAGTGATGATACCGAGGCTGATTCACAGCGACCAGAAAGTAGTGATGGTTCGAACCTTCCTAAAGAAGTAGGAGTTAGTGTTGGACAGGAAAATTATGGAGTTCGAACAAGAGCAGGGCGCATCGTGAAGCCTAAATGTATTTTTAGCCTCTAGACGTATTGTATCATCCTATTATTTCCATATATTCAGTTGTATTGTGTTTCGATTAGTAGTCTTATATATAAAGACTTGTTTGCTATGTTTATTCTAATGTATATTGATGGTATAATTTTGCTCTCCCAAATAGCTAAGATGGTTTATTATTGTTGTCAGTAGTGTCGGCTTTATGCATACGACTAACACTAATACATAATGAGTTGATCAAAACGAGTGGGCATTTCCTGAAGATGGGTTATTGCCGCGTTGCTATCCTTTTTTATGGGGGTTTGATTGCATTTTATAGTTTTTCAGTTGAAATTATTTTAATTCCTTGCATCATTTTAGTTTGGATTTGTTTTGCATTTTTTACGCGATTTTGCATATATGTTCAGATTTACGATAAGGTTTAAATTGTACCAGTAGTACTCTGGTCACCTTTTTTATTTTTGTTTCCCTCTCTACTCTACTCCACCATTGGAATTATGTTTGTAGTACGGTTTTGCGGTTTGACATTATTTTGACAGTTGGATATTTCATGTTATTCATCATTATCCAAGGTGGGGAGAATGTTGTATATTTTCTTCCGCCATTTTCTTTATTGCAACAAAGAGCAGGAATTATCGGGCAATTTTCACAGATACCAAAAAGCCCGCAATTTGTTGTGTATTTTGAACGGAAGTAATCTAGAGAACGATGACGTGAGATAGGTTGTTTTTTTTTTGGTGACTGTCAAAGAGGAAGCATCATGTTTTATTTGTAATCAATCTTGCCTGTAAATAAAGTGTTTAAAAGTATATTTGGAGACTCAGTTCAATTTATTGACCAACATATATATATATATATATTATATATATATATATATATATATATATATATATATATATATATATATATATATATATAAATTGTTAATTAATAAAAAAAGATAACAAATAAAATTATAGAATATTACTGTCATATATATATATATATATATATATATATATATATATATATATATATATATATATATATATATATATATATATGACAGTAATATTCTATAATTTTATAGTCTATCGTGTACCATTCAATTTTCTGAAAATTTTGGATGTGTGTCTGTTGTTCAAGACCAACTGTTAATATGTTGGAATGTGTGTCTATAATTTGAAATTAATTTTTGGAAATGTGTGGATTTGTGTCTGCCATGTGCCATTTCAGCCCAGGTGTCTGATAGTTTGGAAGTATGTATGTCATTTCAGACCAATTGTCTGATACGTTTGGAAGTATGTATGCCATTTCAGAACAATTGTCTCATACGTTTGGATGTATGTATGTCATTTCAGACCAATTGTCTGATACGTTTGGACGTATGTATGTCATTTCAGACCAATTGTCTGATACGTTTGGATGTATGTATGTCATTTCAGACCAATTGTCTGATACGTTTGGATGTATGTTCTTTCATCTTAGCCCAATTGTCTGATACATTTGGATGTATGTATGTCATTTCAGACCAATTGTCTGATACATTTGGATGTATGTATGTCATTTCAGCCAAATTGTATGATATGTTTGGATGTATGTATGTTCTTTCAGACCCATTGTCTGATACATTTGGATGTATGAATGCCAATTCAGACCAATTGTCTGATACACTTGGATGTATGTTCTTTCTTCTTAGCCCAATTGTCTGATACATTTGGATGTATGTATGTCATCTTAGCCCAATTGTCTGATACATTTGGAAGTATGTATGTCATCTTAGCCCAATTGTCTGATACATTTGGATGTATGTATGTCATCTTAGCCCAATTGTCTGATACATTTGGAAGTATGTATGTCATTTCAGACCAATTGTCTGATACATTTGGATGTATGTATGCCAATTCAGACCAATTGTCTGATACGCTTGGATGTATGTATGCCAATTCAGACCAATTGTCTGATACGCTTGGATGTATGTTCGTTCATCTTAGCTCAATTTTCTGATACAAATGTATATCTGTCACTTCAGCCCAATTAATGGTTCGATCGTTATAAAGGATAACCTATTCAGAATATTTCCTGCCATTTACCTCGTTTCTTTCCCTTGATTCTATATTTCCTGTATGAAAAGGCCTGAGATACCCTTAGTACATGTCAAATACACAAATAGGTCAGACCCAGTTAGTGAGTATTTCTCACAATATTTTGATACACTGATAATGGAATTGCATCTTAAAACCTGACGACAAGTTGTATTTTTTTCAATCATCTGTATTAGAATTATGAGTGATGCTCAAGATCTCTGGGCTATTTACTCCGGGTGATAGGCTAGCACTTAAGGTGGATATGGGTCTTTGATTTACGGTCAGCGGTTGATTTCAAGGCCAAAAGATACTTTATTTCAAATTTTCGAGTAAAAAAAAACCCAACTTAAATGTTTATTCAAGTGGTTTTAATGAAATTTACGATAATTGATGTAATTTTCAAAAGTGTATCCACTTTATAATGATTGGAGAACTGAAGACTCATATTATAAGATAATAGTTAAAAAGGCATCCACGTCAATAGCTTTACAAGCGTAGCAAGAAGAGGTCACAGAGGATACGTTTGGATGTATGTCTGTCATTTCAGCCCAATTGTCTGATACATTTGTATGTATGTTTGTCATTTCAGCCCAATTATCTGATACATTCGGATGTATGTCTGTCATTTCAACCCAATTGTCTGATACATTTGTATGTATGTTTGTCATTTCAGCCCAATTATCTGATACATTCGGATGTATGTCTGTCATTTCAGCCCAATTGTCTGATACATTTGATGTATGTCTGTCATTTCAGCCCAATTTCTGATACATTTGGATGTATGTCTGTCATTTCAGCCCAATTGTCTGATACATTTGATGTATGTCTGTCATTTCAGCCCAATTGTCTGATACATTTGTATGTATGTTTGTCATTTCAGCCCAATTATCTGATACATTCGGATGTATGTCTGTCATTTCAACCCAATTGTCAGATACGTTTAGATGTATGTCTGTCGTTTTAACCCAATTTTCTGATACTTATCGATATATTTCTGTCCTTTTAGCCCCATTGTCTGGTGCATTTGGATGTATGTCTTTCATTTCAGCCCAATTGTCTTATGTGCTTGGATGTATTTCTGTCCTTTCAGCCAGCCCAATTGTCTGATGCTTTTGGATGTAAATCTTTCTTCATTTCAGCCCAATTCTCTCCGATAATCCGGCGACTTGGACTTTAGCTTTCAATAGTAAACACGTCATAAAGTTGGCCAGGGAGAATGTCAGCCTTTGTCCACCCGATGTGAGAAAGGTGAACAATGCCGTTGCTTTCAACATTCTTTAAAAGGCGAGATTTGAATGACCTAGAAATCATATAATTTCTCAAATATTTTAGACCCACTTTGTCAATCCGTTACGGATTCGGGATGATTCTCAAAGCCAAACTTTTATTTCGAACCAAATTTTTACATTGCAGTTTCATTAAAGAGAATAAGATGTGACCGACCAACCGTCTCACAGCCGTATTAGAAGGAACGAAGTTGAGGCCACTCAACTTTTTGTTATCATGCTTCGGGAACTTTTGTTTATTTTCCTCGGGCAAGATCAGTAATCCCCAATTCGTTTACTTTGGACAACAAGATTGATATCTGATGACATCAGACGTTTGTTTGATGAAGTTTCTATATTCCTTCATAAATGCCTAGACTATGTCTTACAATGCTGCTCAATATCCCATTTCATGCAAAATAAGTGCTTTAATTATATCGAAACGATAAAATAAGAAGTAGCTTATAGCATTAAGATGAAATTAGATCTAATACGAGTTAATATTTCTTTCTCTGAGTTTTAATTTTGATTCTATAAACTGACCTGCCTACGATAGGAAAAAAGATAACAAATAAATAAATAGAAAAAGGACTTTATGTTCTTATTAATTAAACAAAGATCATTCTTCAAAATGTTCTTATTATTTAAACAAAGATCATTCTACAAAATGTTCTTATTAACTAAACAAAGATCATTCATCAAAGTTTGTGATGTACAAAATAAATCTGAATTTTTAAAAAATGTATATTGAGTGGTAACAAATGTGCGGCTATGTGGTCTAGTGGTATGACACTCGCTTTCGGAACGGAAGGTCCTGGGTTCGAGCCCCGCGCTAGGCGCATAGTTGAGTCCTTGGAAAAAGGCTCTTTCAGGTGTAAAATGAGTACCTGGCCGTTAACAGTGTTGTCTTTGTCCGAAAAATTGTAATATCGCATAACAGGCGGCATGTCCCGTCCTACATGTTAAATGTTGCTGTTGACCAGGGACCCCTTGTAAAGCGCTTGAGCACATTTAGTGGATAATGCGCTATATAAAGCTAAATTTAAATTTAAAATGTCACGATTTTGCTGCAGGTGGTAAGGAGAGGGTTAAATCAATCGATATTTGAAGGACGACTTTTCTGGCCAAATATTAATTTATATACGTGTGTTCCAGAGTCCAGCAGTTAACAGGTAAAAAAAACAACTCTTTTCAGTGGAATTTGTTAAATGTGGTGCCCGGCACGAATATAGGGCTGTGTAGATGTGCCCCTGGATTCTACGGGGCGTCCTGTCAGGAGACTTGTCCTGGAGGAGGTGGAAATCCATGCTTTCGTCATGGGGATTGTCATCGGGTTGAAGGGACCTGCACGTGCCAATCCAGGTGGTGTGGTCAGAAATACGACTACGAGTATTATCTATCTGGTGAGTGTACACACACACACACACAGACACACGCACAATACACACATACACATACACACACATAGCCACATACACACACATACACACATATATATTATATATATTATATATATATATTTTTTTTTTTATGAGTGTTGGTGGGTACTCGTAGGTACGAAAGTGCTCGGTAATGATGGTTAGAGCTAATATAAAATATAAATTGTCACTCACATTATATGGCCAAGACGTTCGTTTCTGTGGCTTTCGACTGATATATATACGGATATAAACCAATGTTCTTCTCTCGTATCACTCTAATCCTGTACCTCTTTATTCTCTATAATTACATATATAATAATATATTCCCACCCACTTTTCACCCACCCACACTGTCCTCAATCTCCATCTTAAAGTCACTTTGAGAAAGTCTCCTCGAGGTAAATAGAGGGTACAAAGCAATTTTTAAAAACGTTCTGTTCTGAATTTTAAACTTATCACCCTGCCTGATCTACCTGACGTTTTATATTCTAAAGATAGAGGATGTTGCTTGTCTTTCAAGATGTTCAAAACTTGTTTCTAAGAATATTCTTCATAGAGGGTATTTTGTGTAGGCAGGGTGGACTGTACAATGCTTTCGGTTCACTTACAATGTTACAATAATAATAATAATAATAATAATAATAATAATAATAATAATAATAATAATAATAATAATGCTGAAAACTTATATAGCGCTATAACTCCGAGACACCTGACTCTAAGCGCTTAAATTACAAATTACTTTGGCTGACACATACTCATTCACACACACAAGCATACACACACATACACACACAAACACACACACAGACACACACCACACAATAGAAACCAGACAGACCTATCTCGCTTCTCATAACATCTACAAAAGACGAAACAGATATGTTTTAAGCGAACAGAGGGTCCCAAATGAGAAAAGGATCTCATTCCAGCATTTTTCCGTATTCGAGGGACAACTAGTTTGGTGGAATCACTGGTCGAACGTAAGGGGCGGGGTTTTGAATATCTTTCAATTAGTTCCGAAATGTAGGAAGGGGCAGTACCTTCAAGACAACGATACACTAAAACACAAGCTTTGAACTTAATCCTTTTCTCAACAGGCAGCCAATGCAGGTCATGAAGCAGAGGTCTGGCAGAATCGCACCTACGCTTCAAGAATACTAGTGATTTCTCTATCCCCAGCAGCGATGGCCCCACCCCAGCAACTGATTCCAAATGTTAAAACACTTTGAACTATTAGCAAATAGAACATATCAAGGTTGTCTTTTGATACGTGAAAAGAATAGAGTTTTCTTAGGGAAAATAATCTAGAACTAAGTTTTGAACAAATATTATCTAAATGTAAATGCCAGTTTAGCTGGTTGTGAATGGTAAATCCGAGATATTTATGGGAATCAACAATTTCTACAAATTGATTCTCATTTCTTAGGGGCACTATGTGATTTTTGTTTAGTCGAAAATCAAATATCATCATCTTTTGTTTTATGAACATTAAGTATTAGAAAATTATCATTATACCAGTATAAATTATGCCACCTCCTCAAAGTAAGCATTATTATTATTATTATTATTATTATTATTATTATTTATTATTATTATTATTATATTATTATTATTATTATTATTATTATTATTATTATTATTATTATTATTATATATTATTATTATTATTATTATTATTATTATTATTATTATTATTATTATTATTATTATTATTATTATTATTATTATTATATCATTATAATATAATAATAATAAAATAATAATAATAATAATATAATAATAATAATAATAATAATAATAATAATAATAGTTATTATTATTATTATTATATTATTATTATTATTATTATTATTATTATTATTATTATTATTATCATTATTATTATTATTATTATTATTATTATTATTATTATTATTATTATTATTATTATTATTACTCACTTCAGGGTACAAGTCTGAGGACCAATCATATCCATGCAATGTATGCACTGAGGATTTCATTGGGCCCGC
>NC_088363.1:4036201-4041201 GCF_034508935.2 Berghia stephanieae | reverse complement strand
ATCAGCTTGCCTCGACTCGAGACTACAGGTGTAAAATGAGTACCTGGCTATAAACATTGTTGCCTCTTTCGGACAGCCCCCCCCCTCCCCAAAACTCAACAGCATTGTAACATCGCTTAACAGGCGTCATGTCTCGTCCTATATGTTAAAAGAATAAAAAAATGGAGATTTTATATAAAGCAATATCCACTAAATGCGCTCAAAGCGCTTTACAAGGTGTCCCTACCAACAGCAACACGTAACATGTAGAGCGAAACATGACGCCTGTTAGGCAATATTACAATTTTTTTTCTGACTAAAGAGACAACGCTGTCAACGACCAGGTACTCATTTTACACCTGAACGATGAGAGAATGTGATAAAGAGCCTTTTCCAAGGACTCAAATATGCGCCGAGCGAGGCTTGAACACAGGACCTTCCGATCCGAAAGCGAGTGCCATACAACAAGGTCACTTAGACCACATGTTACGTTTTGCCGTTGTATTTTTCCTTCTACTTTGTCTGACACTGTTTCATAGACATTTATTTTTCAGATCTTCATCAGAAGGTCAATTATAATCAATATTCAATAATGAAGAAATTAAGATAAAGTTGGACATCCATATCGTGCATTGCTTTATCAGCTTTGTTCGACTATGTGGTCGTGTGGTATGGATGGCACTCGCCTTTAGATTGAAAAGTTCAGTCCCGCTCTGAGTCATTAAATAGGGTTCCTTTACTCACATTCTCTCACCATACTCGGGTATATATAAGTACCTGGTCGTTAACAGCTTTGTCTCTGTCGGAAAAAAAAACAAACTTGTAATATCGCAAGTCGTCCTACTTGCTAAGCGTCGCTGTTGGCTTGAGGCTCCCTGTAAAGCATATTGTGCACGTTTATTTTACATCATTACGTCATATTATATCATGCACAAATAATATAGAACTGGCCTGTTAAAAACCACCTTGGTATAACAATAAAATAATATATTATGATAAAATGCATACGAAGAAAATTATATGCCCTACAGAGAAGTTCAGTTTTAAATCGTTTTTCAAAAGTAAGTGGATTTTCACTATTTTGTTTTTTTTTTGTTACAATCCTGATGGAGTTCCACAATCGGTGGGCATGGTGGTCAAACTATTTCTCATGAAAAACTAAAGATTTTGGTGGGACCCTTCGGAGATTTTAATTAGCACATCTTACATTTCGACTGAGTTCATAAATTATGTGGGTAATGTTTTGAAGGTAATCGGGAGGAGAGTTGTTTAAGCAATTGAAAACGTTGGTAACGTATTTTAAATTCAATTCTAAACTTTACAGGTGGCCAATGTAGGTCCTCCAAAATGGCGGTAAAATGCTCGCGCTTTTTAGATAACGATACCAATCGGGCTGCTCTGGTCTGTATTTTTTTGGTGTCGATTAATGACTTTATTATCACAACCATAGAGCAAACTATTGCTGTAAATAGCAGAGAATTAAGATTTAAAAGTCATCGTCTAGAAAACAGGCTCCAGAATGTTGCTGTAGGTCACCGTGATGGTAACCAACAAGTGATTTTACCCTGACCTCAAATTTAGGATTTTTGACTTCAACCAATTGCTAGAAAATGAAGTAGTCCTTCAGAGCCACCAGGCTCATAAAATTTCTATAGCGTGAAACAGACAATAGCAATTGCCTGCTACCCTTTTCATTGGACGCTAGTCTTTCGCAAAGTACTTCCGCCAGATTTAACAGACTAAGCTACCCAATCACTGCTGGATGGACAAAGGGGGAAAGGGGGGGGGGGTTAGAAAAAGATCTCGATCTTGATCCCTTTGCTTGTGAAGCGAGTGTTCTACCAACTGAACTATCCGGACTCCCCCCCCCCCACCCAATTGCTAGACTTGATGGAATTGTTCAAACTTTCACAGTCTGAAAAATTACATTTTGTTACAATTGACTGCCACGATTTAAGTTTTGATTTAAAAGCTTGAATCTGTCTACTACTTTAAAAAATTAAAAAATTGCAATATGTTTTGTAGTGTTATTTTTTCCCCATATATCCGTTTGGTCGGCTGAAAACTCTCTCTTAATCGTCCCAAGAATCAGATTATCCCATAGTAATGAGCCTTTTTCTGTAAGTGGCTCCGCTCCATCTTGTGGAATGCGCTCGCCCCAGACGTAAAACTAATTAGGGATAGGAAGTCTTTCAAAAAAAAAAAAAAACATCTTAAACATAATTTTTTTCCAGAGCTTACGAATAGTGTCGCCTACAGAATACGACTTAAATATAATTTTAATTTTGGGCTTGTTTTGTTCCAGTTTTGATCCTTTTTTTTGTTGTTTCCTTTTTTTTTGTTGTAATTGATCAATTCAAATGAATTTCCTTAGAATTAGTTATTAATGCTAGTAATATTGGTGTAAGTATGTGTGTGTATGTTCGTGTAGAAGTGTAAATATAATATCTCTGTGTGGGTTCTTTTCCATTACTCCCAAACTCGGTTTTTCGCATTTTGAGACATTGATGATTATTTCCGCTAAATTTTCTCATTCGGTCTATTATTGTATCATATTTAAACTTAAAATTCACAGAGATCTAAGGGCATTCTTGTGTAATTTGTTGCTTAAAATATAATCTACATTTCAATTTATTTATCTCATGAAAATGGACTTAAGGAATTTTGGAAAACCAGTCTTCAAAAAATGTATTCTCAAAATTGTCAAAAGAATGAATGTTTGAATGACAATTAACATTGTAAAGCTCCGCTACTGAGCACTCACGTGGAAGTTGAGCGCTATATATAACACATAACGTTTTACTTATTACTTATTACTTGATACTTTTATAATATTTGTGCTTTAAAATTTTTTTTTTGTAAAGCGAGAAAATGACGGTATCGAGACATTTGAGCAACGTTCTTCGGGTCACCTTTGACGACGGGACACGAATTGTTGTGGCTAAAATCGGACGCGAGCTGGTGCTTGGGGTGTACGTCTCCGAGAAACAAGAAAGGACGAAGGGTCTCCTAGGAAACGCTGATGGGGACTGGCTAAACGACATCTCAAATTCCATAGAAGATACCATGTTACGTGACTTGAGCCCAGCAAAAATTGCGGAAAGGGCAGAAAAGTTGTAAGTATTCAAAAATAAAATGTAACACCCCCTTTTCCCTTTGACTCTTCTAATATAATAAAATACGACTCAGATATATATATATAATATATATATATATATATATATATATATTATATATATATATATATATATATAATATAATATAATATCTGACCGATATATGATGTGATGATTTAACACCGGATTTCTTCTTTGTTCTTATAGATAAATAGGGTGAGATAAATAATGCTATCTGACTAATTGATGATGTGGTGCGTAAGGGCTAACCCACATCGGAGACTGAATCCGACGACCCGGCACCGCACTGCCGTCCTCTGCCGTCTTCCGGATAAAGACGTCGGGCACGGACAAAATACTAACATATACTGTTCTACATGTTACGCGTTGCTGTTGGTCATGGACCCCTTGTAAAGCGATTTGAGCACGTTTAGTGTATATTGCGCTATATAAAAGCTCAAATTTAAAGCTCAAGTTTAAAATTTGCTAGTACTGTATACTAATACTATATAATATATTAGACTTTTCTTGTAAATTTTCTCATCGACAGATTTAAATTATCAGCGACCGACGCTATTCTTAAACATTTTAACGCCGATGAACTGATCAGAGCCGGAGGTCACACGCTACAACTTGCTGGTGGGTCTTCCTGCGCGAGAGTGTCCGGTTTACCTCGACGACCTATGCAAAAGATGTCTCTGGAACTGTGGACAAAAGTAAGACATTTGTCACCTATCGTCTAACAACGGTTTTATGTCGAGATTGAACAAGACACCAAAAATAAATTGTTTCCTAATAGAATTGATCAAAAATGGGAAATTTTTCATTTTTCATTTTATATAGTCTCCATTTTACGGCTAAAATCGATTAACAGGCTTTTTATAATTTTTTTGGAAGTTGATCTTATTCGGTATTGGTGAGTTATTTTTCAACAGAGAAAGCATTGTTGTTTTTTTACGGCAACAGTTACGGGAAAGTTAGATGGAAATATATCATTTTCTTTAATTGAAAGGTGTAGTAGTAGTTGTAGTAGTAGCAGTAGTAGAAGTAGTAGTAGTAGTAGTAGTAGTAGTAGTAGTAGTAGTAGTAGCAGCAGCAGCAGCAGCAGCAGCAGTAGTAGTAGTAGTAGTAGTAGTAGTAGTAGTAGTAGTAGTAGGATGGCTACACCTCCAAATTCATTTCGTCATCCCAGCTTCGGAAGTCTTCCTCCGCCCTATTAACTATTTCATAGTCACCTGCAAGTCTCGTTTCGAAAAGGGGGCCGGACTGGCCCTGCTACTTCGGGGAAAAAATCACTGTCCCCACGTTTTTTCCCTTTTTCACACGTTTTATCAGTTTCTGCCCGCCCCCTTTTAAAGTTTTAAAAACCCATTTTTTCCCGGGATTGTTAATGCACTTTTTTTTCGGGGGTATTTAACGATCTGCTTATCCGATTTTTCCTTTTCACATTTCTCTCCATTTTCTTCCAATTGAAGCTTCAATTTTGTTCGTAAAAGCTCTTTTCGATTTGGGCCGCGGTTGGGTCTCCCCTTTAGATTTTTTTTAAAAGATTATTATATGAGGGCTTCAACAATTTTGCATGCTAATTTTTTTAGCTCCCTTGCATCCAAAACTTGTGGGGAAATTTTCATTTTATGTTGGGGGCCTTGATTAAGATTACTTGAGACTCCTTTTATTATTTTCAAAGATTCTCTTTTAATTTTGGGTGTCAAGCTTTCATTGGGCTCCTCCTCAACCAAAAGGGGGGCCCGTTTTTTTCCCCACACAGTAGCACAGAGCAAACAAACTTCCTTCTTGTGGTACTTTCGGTTTTTTACTAGGCTTTTTCTTTTTTTCAATTTTTTTTGCATTCCCCTTTGTTTTGCGTAATTTAGTTCTGTCCCCGTGATACGATTGGAATTTTCG
>NC_088363.1:4022106-4036101 GCF_034508935.2 Berghia stephanieae | reverse complement strand
CGTCCAATCAAGGGACGCTACTCTTCCGCTAATCTCATTCCCTATAGAAAAATCGTCACATTCGTTACGTTCCAACCAGCACTTTTATCATTCAGATTTATTTTGTAAATCACAAAATTTAAAAAAGAATGTTTTATTGTAGCTATATAAACGTGACACTGTGTTGTAGAGTTCATTTTGCTGATCAATATTATGCATAGAATGTATTTGTTGCTTTTCTGTTTGAGTAAGAAAAAACTATATTTTGTGTTGGATGGGTGTGAAAATTTGGGGAAAATTCTGAAAATGGCTGGTAGGGAAAGGGTTTAGGAGCGGTTTGGGTCTAAATATTAGGAAAATCCTTCAAAAAATTGATTTAGAGATTTTGGTGGGAAAAAATAATAGTATTGAAGTCCAACTTCTCAAAATAGTCTATAAAGGCACGAAAACCACAGTCGTAAAGTAGGGTACATGTAGTAAGTGAAAGTATAAAAACCGGAAAGCTATTTTGCTATTTTCTCAATCTGTCATTTTTCTAAGGATATGGGATACTATGTCAAATGATTTTCAGATACTGTTCAATGAAATTGTTTGAAAATTTCCAGTTATCACAGAGATAATGTAGTATGTCAAAATAGAGAGATTTCTTTTGATAAGGTATGTGTATTTTGAATTATAATTCAAATGATAAATTTTTAACATTGATTTTGTCATTACAACTTTGTAATGCTCTAATAAAAATTCCATAAGCTAAAGCTGTAAAATATATCTACGGTGACACACTATCCTACAATGTTGATAACAGGAAAGAATATGGAGGTCATTCCTTCATTAGTTTTAGTGGAAAATTTACCACACGATTGTTATATATTTTTATGCCAGACCTCCAAATCAGTTTGTAAAACGGATATCAACACAATGTATATTTTCCACCAAAAACGTTGTTTTTTCAACTTATAATGACGATAAAGAATGATTAAAACCGCCAATATAGTATTTAATTTTAGTTTAGAAAAGACCCAAACCGCCCCCAAAATCACCCCACCCCCCCCCCCAAAAAAAAACGAAAACAAAAACAAAAAAACAAACAAACAAACCCAAAAAAAAAAAAACAATACAAAAGCAAAAACAACAACAACAACAACAACAACAACAACAACAACAACAACAAAAACAAGATAAAAAAAATCAACAAACATAACAACCCAGGAGCTTTCATATAGCGATGTATCAACTAAACTTGCTCAAGGCGCTTTACAATGGGTTCCAAGCTAGTAAAACATTAAAACTTCCAAAAATCCAATCAAAAAACAGAATGAAGACCCCCCCCCCCCCCAAAAAAAAATACAATAAAAACCCCAATCAAAACAAAGACGAAAATAAGACAAACAAAACTCACTATGACAAAAGAAACGGACCAAAATCAAGAAGTGCCTACACGAATCAATAGCATGTATAGTAAAATAAATGGAGTAAAAATGACTCTCATAAAAGATACAATACAGAGTAAACGACGTTTCGGCCTTTGGCCTTCTTCATGTTTAAACAAGAAGGCCAATACCTAGTTTACTTTGTTTTGTATCTTTTGTGAGAGTCATTTTTACTCCCTTTATTCTAAAATTATTATTTTTTAATTGAGCTTTTATATAGCGCAATATCCACTAAAATGTGCTCAAAGCGCTTTACAAGGGGTCCCTGTTCAACAGCAACATTTAACATGTAGGACGGGACATGACGCCTGTCAGGCGATATTACAATTTTTCGGACAAAGACAACGTTGTTAACGGCCAGGTACTCATTTTACACCTGAGTACGGTGAGAGAATGTGAGTAGAGAGCCTTTTCCAAGGACTCAACTTTGCGCCGAGCCCGAGGCTCGAACCCAGGACCTTCCGATCCGAAAGCGAGTGTCATACGACTAGACCACATCGCCGCATTCTACCATACATTTCAAACCTAAACCAAGCAGCAAGACAAACCAACCATTAGGATACTCTACTAGATTTTAAGCTTATACATCTGTTTGTTTGTTTGCTTGTTTGTTACAGCTTGTGCTCATCCTGTTCGACGAAGGTGTTGGAAACTCATTTTCCGCTCAAATCATGGCAGTGAACGGCCGAGTCGGAACTGTGAAAGGACGCGTGAAAGGTGGCACCTGGAAATATTCCACTCTCCCAATCCAACATGTCGCAAAAGAAAATCCATTACCCCCTGTCATCCCCAACGAGGTCGCAGTTAAAGTTTGCACCTCGGAACTGACTAGCTCACGTTTCGCCGACTCCAACTGCACCAGTAATTTAGGGGCGATCCATCAAATGGTCATGGAAGGCTGCATCAGGGATGTCATGAGGACAAAGAGCATCGACATAATCAAACTGAGCGGATCAGCCCTCGCTTACTATTGCTATGGAATGATGCAGAGGAACCCGTGCGTCTTTGAAGGCTACTTCGATTTCTGCCAAGAGAAAGCGCAGGCCAGCGCGACGATCAGCACTTCCGAAATTATGGTCATTACGTTCACGACTTCGGCTGGGATCTCGGCGCTGTTGGCTGCTTTGATATGCGCGCTCTTCCTAATTGCAGCTAGTGGAAGAGGAGAGACGTCGGAGGAAGGCGAAGAAGAGGAACTGGATGGGAATAAGAAATCGATTTTGATTCTGCCAGAGGAAACACAGGGGTGAGGGAGATAAGGAAATTATTTTTGAAGGAGTCCTTCAGAAGCATTAGGCCCATTAAGCCGGAGTTTATTTCAGTTTCTATATGGTGAAACAAATAATAGGAATTGCTTGTCAACCTTTGGATATGATGCTAGTCTATCGCCTAGTACTTTTCGTAAGCTCTGACAGAACCAAATACCCAATCACTGCTGGATGGAGGGGGGGGGGAGGGGGGGGGGTCAGAAAAAAAAGTCAAAACAAACTCGACTGCACCAGGGATCAATTTTCTTGGTTTGTGTGTGAAGCGAGTGCTCTACCAACTGAGCTATCGGAACCCGCAAGGAAAGTATCGATGAATAAAATTGATATAGATTGTGGATAGGTAGATGGATAGATAGATAAATGTTTGGATAGAGGTATAGGTAGCAAGATAGATAGATATGTCATGAAAGAATCTTTAGCGAATCATTAGAACGCTTGACAATTGGATTCAGTAGTCTGATGTCACACCGCCCGGCAACGGCGGCCATCTTGGTTCTAAACAAAGAAAATTATTACTTTTTATTCTTCATGCTGGCTAGAACTTTTCATATGCCTTGTGATCAGAATGTGGAAAAGTCAAAACATTATCAAATTTATGTTTTTTTTCTTCCTTTGGATACGCTTTTATGCTCGCCGGGGAAATATTTCATACGGGCGTCCGCAATTGTTCCGATAGTTTGGAGCCAGTGTTACTAAGTTACTATGCGCCATTAGGAAGGAAGTGACGTTACGACTGTTGAAGAGTATTGAAGGAGCTTCAACTATTACGTCCTTCTCATCTTTTACTTAGGCTACAACCGTGGCGCATGTGCTTCAAGTGTAGGGAATAATGAACAAGCAATAGTCAAAGAAAAGGAAATGTAGGCTTCAATTTTACCAACGAAGACGCACTATGTTAATTAGAAGGTCTGAGGTTCGATCCCTAGTCGAGTTCGATTGATTTATTTTTGGGGATGTATTTTTTCTTGTATTTTTCTTTCTTGCTCAGAATGTCTGAGGTTCAATCCCCAGTCAAGGTCGACTGATTTTTGGGATATTTTTTTTCTTGTATTTTTCTTTCTTGCTTTGCCTGTGACCTTTCATTCACACTTGCTCAGTTCTTCATCAATTTGAATTTGACCAGAGCTGCCAACTTGAAATTCCAAAAAGAATTTTAAAATTCGTAGTTCCCAAGGGAAAAAAGAAAAATGTCACTAAAGTAAATGGATTTAGAAATAAATACGTTGCCCTTAGCATGATCCAAATATGGTTCAAAAGCCTGAATATAGGTTCTAAAGAACTAAACTTTCCTTTTCAACAATATTTATTCAAACAAAGAAGCGAATGTTGTTCTGTAGCTGGGGCTAAAAAAATCGTATTTCTACGGATTTTGTCGTATTACTGGGCAGACCTGAATTACATAGACTCTTGTTTTCCATTTGACTATTGTTATTCATAGTGTTTTCAGTTTCAAAACAGAAATTGAGCTTTTATATAGCGCAATATCCACTAAACGTGATCAAAACGCTTTACAAAGGTCCCTGACCAGCAGCAACACGTAATAAGTAGAACGAGACATGACAGCGATATTACAATTTTTTTTTTCCGACAGAGAAAACGCTGTTAACGGCCAGGTACTTAATTTACCCATGAATACGTCGAGAGTTTGTGAGTAATGAGCCCTTTCAAAGGAATCGAACCCAGGAGCTTCCGATCGGAAAGCGAGTGTCATACCCACTAGACCACATAGCCACACAAACATTTGCATGTAGACGAAGTAAGAGATGAGAACAATGAAATAAATAGATGAATTGATTCATAGAGGGATCAATTGAATAAACGAAGCGATAAATCGATGGAAAGGCAGATAGATAAATAGAAGGATCGATGGATAAAAATGAGTATTGTTGATATATATATATATATATATTATATATTATATATATATATATAGATATATAGATAGATAGATAGATAGATAGATAGAGTAGATAGAGAAGTGAGAGAGATAAGAGAGAGAGTAGATAGATAGATAATAAGAGAGAGAAGATAGATAGAAGGAGAGAGAGAGAGAGAGAGAGAGAGAGAGAGAGAGAGAGAGAGAGAGATAGTTTTCTTAATCTGTATTTTCTTTTCGAAACGGCATGGAAGTCGACTCTTGCGTCGGCGCACAGCGTGCAGACCCCGACTTGAAATTGAAAGTCAGACAGACCTCCAGGCTGTCACACGAATCCCATAAACCTCGGTCGCCGTAGGCCAGACCTTGCAAGTCCGGGCCCACTATCTGGACAGGGCCTACAAGGGACTGCTCCCAGGGCTCGCATTCATGAACGCCGACTAATGCGTAGTCTCTGACTTTAGTCAAGGACTTGAAAAACAAAAATCGGCTTTTATGGGAACGGACCAAGTAAGTCCCAGACTAAATTCACGCCACCTTCGGACTAAGTTTGGCCAAGTTGTAACCATTTATGTGCTGAGGCCGGATTTTAATCTTAGTCAGGCACTAATTACTAGGATACGTCATAGCGTCGACAAGATAGCAGCTATTCTTAGATTGAGAAAGCTTCGATTCGGAAGGAAAATAAGTCGGTTGCAAATGATAGAGGCATAACGTGTCCTGATGCTATTGACACTGGCTTTAGAAAACTCTAAGATAATTGCAGATCGTCTAAAGTACATATTTTTGTGAATAAAAACTAAAAATATCCTCGAATCTAATTTGCTTGCGAGTTGCGAGTGAACGGAGAGTCGAAGTGAAAGTCCCCTTCAAAGAGCAACCAAGAGAAAAACGATAAGAAAGTATAGTGGAGACAAAAATTATTCTGCTGGCATTGTAATTGACTGAAATAATGTGATTCATCAGAACACACTTTTTTTTTGTTTTTCTTGGTTCAATTTGTTCGAGTTTCAATGAAACTTTCATCTGCCTAAATATAGAATTGGCAGTCGACCTTGGACATCACTGTAGTCTGATCAGTCGACTGTCAATATCACATGAAGTGATTCATCCTGGCAAAAATAAGTTCAAATATGAAACGAAACGAAACATTATCTATACCGGATGTGTTGCTAATTTCCTCTTTGTAAATCTTTTGCCTCGAGAGTATGAAGGTTGCTATCTTACCTGCCACTGTGTACAAGATAGCGTGATGTTACCAGCACAAAATAGCCGAATTAGTAACCGTCCTTACAACGCCCACTTCCCGGAAAGATCCTAGCTATTCAGAGACTAGAAAACGTTCATAAAATTCGATATTTATTTTCACTTACTCCACCCAGGCTTAAGACTAGCAAACCACCTATTAGACTAGTAAATAATTTCAACCTCTTCTGAAATGATACAGGAAGTAATTAAGTAAACAATGACTTCAATAATCTTATCACACCATAGATGCACTGGATTTTAATTTTTTTTTTTTTATCTCCCTTTTACAGTCCAGAGCTCCCCGAACGTCAACAATGGTATGTCCTGGTTCTCTTCCGAGGAGCCCCCCATTAAAGATCTTGATGAATAATAACAATACTATGACAATGTTCGGTGTATGAATGTGTGTGTGCGTGTGTGTGTGTGTATCTATGTGTGTGCATGTGTGTGTCTCTCTGTGTGGGGGCTGATTGGGGGTAGGTTGCAAAACGCTGATGACTGGGCCTATCAATCGGAAAACTGGAAAGAGATTGAAGAGGTTCTAAGCAAAGACACCACCCGCCTGAAACAATATTTTGATGGATGGTACCTAAAAATGAATACCACCAAATCAGTATCCACAAACTTCCACTTGAATAATCGAGAGGCAACAAGAGAACTGAAGATCACAGCAGGTGACTCAATACTACCCCCAGACCCCAATCCTAAATACCTTGGCATAACATTGGACAGACAACTGAACTATTGCAAACACATTGAAGGAACCGCAAATAAAATCGCAAAAAGAAACAGCCTGGCGAGAAAACTCGCAACTACCACCTGGGGGGCCTCACCACAGGTGCTGAACGTCTGCTTTGGCACTGTGCTATAGTGTGGGAGAATACTGTGCCCCTGGTTGGATGAGGAGCCCACATGTAAATCGCATTGACATCCGATTAAGAGAATCAATAAGAATTATAACAGGATGTCTCAAGTCAACTCCAATTCAGTGGCTCCCAACACTGAGCGGCATTGCACTGGAGGAAAACGGGAGAGAACTGTGGAACGGGGAAACACCAAAAGGAGGAAACATAATTAAAGATCCAACCAAAAGAGTGCCTGCATTCAATAACGCCAGGAAATACTGGATTTCCTCAAACCGCCTCTTAACTGGACATGGCAGAACTGCGTCAAATATGTGCAGATGGAAACTTGGAAACAGTGATACCTGCCAGAAATGTCAGGCAGCCCCAGAGACCAGCGAGCACATCGTCCTCCACTGTCCAGTCACTAAACTTGAAGGTGGCTACGAAACCATCCCTAGGGCGGAGAAAGACATTAGAAGCTGGGTTGACGAAATACATTTGGAGGTGTAGCCATACGCTACTGAGTCGTTGGTGGCCTGTTCATGTTAAGAAGCTTTCAATACTCTTTTGTCTCAATTTCCTATTCCGGTGTATTCCACGCGGATGGTCTTGGGGAAATAATGGGATTCATCAAAACACACTTTCTGTTTTTTTTTTGTTTTTTTTTTGGTATTTCTTGGTTCGATTTGTTCGAGTTTCAATGAAACTTTCATTTGCCAAATTATAGAATTGCCAGTCGAAGATGGACATCATTGTAGTCAAATCAGTCGACTGTCAATATCACATGAAGTGATTCATCATGGCAAAAGTAAGTTCAAACATGAAATGGAATGAAATATTATCTATACCGGATGTGTTGCTAATGTCCTCTTTGGAGATCTTTTGCGTTGAGAGTATGAAGGCTGCTATCTTACCTGCCACTGTGTACAAGATAGTGTGATGTTACCAGCACAAAATAGCCAAATTAGTAACCGTCCTTACAACGCCCACTTCCTAGAAAGATCCTAGCTACTCAGAGACTAGAAAACGTTCATAAAATTTGATATTTTTAGTCACTTACTTCACTCAGGCTTAAGACTAGCAAACCACCTATTAGACTAGTAAATGATTTCAACCTCTTTTGAAATGATACAGGAAGTAATCAAGTAAACAATGACTTCATTAATTTTATCACACCATAGATGCACTGGATTTTAATATATTTATTTTTTCATCTACCTTTTACAGTCCAGAGCTCCCCGAACGTCAACAATGGTATGTCCTGGTTCTCTTCCGAGGAGCCCCCGTTAAAGATCTTGATGAATAATAACAATACTATGACAATATTCGATGTATGAATGTGTGTGTGTGTGTGTGTGTGTATCTATGAGTGTGCATGTGTGTGTGTCTGTGTGTGTGTGGGGAGATTGGGGGGTAGGTTAATGCAAATCATGATTATGGGTGGTTAACAGAAGAGAGGTGGGGAAGTAAATGGTTGTCGTGTTCAGTTTAGCTTAATTCTAGAATCGCAGCTTTGCTTAGGGAAGAAAATGACAAGTGTTAGGATATTGGTGGTGATGGCATGTTCATGTCTTTTCTATTTAAACAATACCCGTACTGAGTTGTTGGTGGCCTGTTCATGTTAAGAAGCTTTCAATACTCTTTTGTCTCAATTTCCTATTCCGGTGTATTCCACGCGGGTGGTCTTGGGGAAATAATGGGATTCATCAAACACACTTTCTGTTTTTTTTTTGGTCTTTTTTTGTATTTCTTGGTTCGATTTGTTCGAGTTTCAATAAAACTTTCATTTGCCAAATTATAAAATTGCCAGTCGAAGATGAACATCATTGTAGTCAAATCAGTCGACTGTCAATATCACATGAAGTGATTCATCATGGCAAAAGTAAGTTCAAACATGAAATGGATTGAAATATTATCTATACCGGATGTGTTGCTAATTTCCTCTTTGGAAATCTTTTGCGTTGAGAGTATGAAGGCTGCTATCGTACCTGACATCGTGTACAAGAAAACGTGATGTTACCAGCACAAAATAGCCGAAGTAGTAACCGTCCTTAGAACGCCCACTTCTAGGCAAGAGCCTAGCTATTCAGAGACTAGAAAACGTTCATAGAATTTGATATTTTTAGTCAATTACTTCACCGAGGCTTAAGACTAGCGAGCCACCTATTAGACTTATAATTAATTAAATCTAGTCCGCTAGATAAAATTAGGCCCAGGAACAATTATGTTGAGCCATGAAATGATACAGGAAGTAATTAAGTAAAAAATGACATCATTAATCTTAAATGCACTGGATTTTAATATATTTATTTTTTCATCTCCCTTTTACAGTGTAGAGACCTCCAAACCTCGCCATTGGTATGACATATTTCTCTTCCGAGGAGCCCCCATTAAAGAACTTGACGAATAATAATAATTCTATGACATTATTCGGTGTATGGATTTGTGTGAGCGAGTGTATCTATGTGTTTGTGTGTATGTGCGTGTTTGTTTGTGTGTGTGTGTGGGTGTGTGTGTGTTGGTGAGGATGATTGGGTTCAGGATAATGCAAACAATGATTATGAGTGGTTAACAGATGAGAGGTGGGGAAGTAAATGGTTGGCGTGTTCAGTTTAGCCAAATTCTAGAACTCGCAGCTTTGCTTAGCGAAGAAAATGACAAGTGTTAGGATATTGGTGGTGATGCCATGTTCATGTCTTTTCTATTTAAACAATACCCGTACCGAGTCGTTGGTGGCCTGTTCATGTTAAGAAGCTTTCAATACTCTTTCGTCTCAATTTCCTATTCCGGTGTATTCCACACGCGGATGGTCTTGGGAAAATATGAAATTTGTGCGCAATAATTTTTGATTAAAGAAATATATAATGTTGTTCATCACGACTATTCTTCCGTAAGTTTTTTTATTAGGGTTGTTGTTTTTCTATTTCAACTTTGGAAAAACCGTTTTCAGATGTCCTTGGGTCCAACATCTTGTTGTCCACCATGACTCTATACGTTCTGTCATCCAGGAAAGACTATCCACTTGCGAAGATTGCCACGTATGCCGTAATGTTGAAGCTTTTTAAGTAGACTTTGATGATGGATTTTAACAAATGCCTTGCTGAAATCCAACAGTATAGCATAAGTTTGCTCTTTGTGTTTGCGAAGTCATTGCATGTTGTGATAAGTTGCGATTCGCAGGATCGAAATATACAAAAAGCATGCTGTGCATCAGTCAAGATAATATGTTCATCAATATTCTCCACAATATTGCTGCTAATTATATACTTGAGCTGCTTACATTCTAACGAGGTCAATCGCAAAGGTCGATAATTTTCGGCTTTACTTTTGTCTCCCATTTTGAAAAAAAGATGTGAAGTTGCCATAGTTTTATTCCTTATACATTCTCATTCGTCTAATGACGCCCCATGGGGCAAGCTTTAGTGTAAAATGTTCTTTGTGCATTTCGATTTCGAAGAGATTCCATCAGGCCCGATTGCTTTCTGTTCGTTCAGGTGTTGTAAGATTGCAAGTAATCCATTTACTATTAATTCAATCTCTCTGACCCGACAGTTTGTCATCAACTAGACAATCTGGGTCAGAAAACCCTTTAGATTAGTTTTTAGTACTTATTGTGTTTATCGCTCCATTTAAAACAAGGAGAGGGCCCGTTTCAGATTTCATCCCTTACTTTTACTTTCACTTTTCACGTATGTCCACAATGTTTTGCAACTATCTGTGTCTTCATGAATCAATTATTGAAATATTTCTGAACATCATTCTCTGCACTTTATGCCTATTTTTTCCACATCTTCATATTCTCTGATGGCTTTTTTCGAACGTATCTAGCTTTTTTGACTTTTAAATATTTTCCATTTTCTTTCTTTATCAGCAGTAGATTCGTTTTGGCATCAATCCACGGTTTGTGTTGCTCGCGTGGTTGTCTATATAGTTGATACATTTACTTTTTATGGTAGAGGACGAGTATCATTAAACTCCAAAGGGTGTCAAAGTTGGTGTCCAGATATTCAAACTTAGTGAGGAAAATATGACTTACCAGAAGCATATTAGTTACAGTAGTTCATTTTTCAAGAAAATTAGGCATATCGTTGACGTGATAGGAGTATTATATCTGAATACATTTAAATCTTACCACCTTAAGGAGGCGGGGTGGAGGGGGGGGGGGGGGGGAGTTGGGGCCGTGGGAGGGGGGGGGGTGAGGGCGAGATAGAGCAAAGGTAGTCGAAGTGGTCTGTCGTACTCTAAAAAAAAACAAAAAAAAAAACAAACATACACGTGTTTTGACCAGAAACTCTCAAACTCAAACGGTTGAATTGAAGCATGAGTTTTCCAGCCAAAATTTGAAATACGGGTTTTTTTTCTCCAGAAAACGTCAGAAATCTTATTTGGAGTCAGGCTTTAAATATAAAAATAAAAACAAAATCTCTTGAAACACGAACTTTTCTTACTTCAGTCTTTTTTTTCTACCGACTTATATTTAATTCTATATCTTAATTCTTAGTGCAATTTTGTGTTCAACGGTTTGTAAAAGTAATAAACAAAAATGAATATAACAGCTTCAAAAATGAACAAAATACTCAACACGGAACGTTTCGGGTTCAAAACCCTTCGTCAGCCTACAACTAAAAATAATAAAGATATGAATACGTTACTAAATTCCAGATTGACGACATTTTGGATGTCCTCTCTGTAGACTTTCCAAGATTTTACTCGTCGGTAGTGTTTCAGTCATCATGTTTTGTTGATAAAGGGGAAATCCGAAACGTCCACAATATCTGCTTCGTCTAATATAATCGCGGCGAGGACGAGAGACGCATGCGCACAACCAACATGACGTTCTTTCTCTAATAACTTTTCCGCCGGTGACGTCACAGACTATGGGTGACGTCAAATCAAGAGACGCTACTCTTCCGCTAATCTCATTCCCTATACATTCTGATAATAAAAATAATTATGCTACTTTATTATTCAATATGTATCCTAATCATTATTAATTATTCGAAGGGCTGGTTTAATACGCACTTCCAAATCTAAATGTTGCTGCTCGAAGCTCGAAGAAATAAATAACAATGTGAAATTGAATGTATGCTTCAATTTGAATAAGAAAACAAAATAAAATGGATGTTTCTGGTTTCCCTTTATCAACAAACAGGATGGATGAAACACTACGGACGAATGAGATAATGTGGTAGTGGCGTTATTAAGATGAATAAAGAAAACATGTTATGGTCAAATGTATGGGAAAGGTATCCAACAACTTTTCTCAAATTTCATACTATATCAACTTGACTAGCTGTAAAGGATATTTAGAAGTGAAATTAAGCTTTGAAATTTCCGGAAGATGTACACAAAGGGTTGATTTAATCATTATGAAAAGAAGTTTTTTTGGGATAAAAATTGACTTTCTAACTAAACTTGGTAATATCTCAGTTCAAACCTTTTCACCATCCGACTGATTATGTCATTCACTGTGTTACACCCCGTCGCCTGGGCATTCCATGAATTAATATAGATAATCTATCAAACATTCTAGGAAAAAAAATCGCTTTCCGGGGACCATCAAGTGGACCACCTCATGTGAATATCGAGCTTTATAGAATTTCACGTATCACGGCTTTCATTCCAGTCCGTGCTCTAAATATCGTTGTTTATCCACGGGCCTGTAAATTGAGCTTTTATATAACGCAATATCCACTAAACGTGCTGAAAGGCGCTTTACAAGGGGTCGCTATTCAAAAGCAACATTTAACATGAAGGTCGGGACATGACGCCTGTTAGGCAATATTACATTTTTTTCGGACAGAGACAACGCTGTTAACGGCCAAGTACTCATTTTACACCTGTGTACGGTGAGAGGATGTGAGTAAAGAGCCTTCTCCAAGGACTCATATCTATATTTTCCCTTTATTCATCCCCAAGGGGAAATATGCCTTTAGGGTCTATTCCAATGGAGGACAGGAATAACCCAGGCGTCGGCCGCAGTGAAGCGCTGCGAAAAATGAGCTAGGGCGAGGTGACTTGCTCAAGGCCACACAGCGTAGCGGCGGTCGATCGAACTCGGTACCTTTCGGCTATGAAGCTAAGACTGGAACGCTGAGCTACTCTGCCCCCAGTCTTTGTTGTTTCTGCACTGATCTATCCCAACCCGACTAGTTTTTAGTCTGACAGTGAGAATGTAATTTGAACTTATAACCCAGCTGGCGGTCTAAAGACAGTAACGAAAAGCTCAATGACGTTATCTTCATTCATCATAAACCAGGACGAATGGAAAGGAGAAATAATAGACACGGAGTTGAGGGGAACATAACCACAACACTCGGACTGTCTTCTGAATGCAAACAATAGCAGTTAGTGCTAAACTAAGCCAACTACACCGTATTGATGCTATGTGTTTACGCAACAATATCACAACTTCCGCCAGCTGGATGTAACGTACCAACACACACAAAAAAAAACAAACAAACAAACAAAACAACTATGTGTAACTTTAAACGTTTGTAGTCCGATTATAGAATTTTATAAGAACTACTCATAAAAATGGCTGGCTAAAAAAGAAAGAGCCGAGTGACGTCAGTTTCATTCCCACCACTCAGGAGATTGAGGAGACTGGTCATGAATATTATATGCTTTATATTTCATCACTTTTTGCGTTTTTTTTAAGAAGGTCAAAGGCGAAACGTCGCTTGTTCTTTATTGCTTCAATATTATAGATAGTATGCGTTTGGCTAAGAAGCTCACAACATTGCCATCTGGAAGTATAACGGACCAACACACAAAACTATGTTTAACCTTGAACGTTCATAGTCTGGTTAATACAGTTTAGTGAGAATTATTCATAAACGCAGATGGCAAAAAGCAATAACTATTGTTTGACCAATTTTGGAGTATGGCAGCTCAATTTGGGACCCATATACAAAGAAAAACATCGACACCTTAGAAAAGATCCAAAGAAAAACAGCAAGACGCATCACAAACATATTCGATCCTTTCTCAAGTGCGTCGGAAATATCACAACGGATTGGCCTTGAACCTCTGAAAAAGAGAAGAATGATAGATAAAATTAAATCGTTCCACAAGATCTACTACAAAAATTCGTGCCTTAAACTTCCAAACGACATCAAAGATATCGGCACAAGAACTACGAGGGGACACACAGCAAGAGTAACCATCCCAGCATCAAAAACAGACGCCCACCTGTATTCGTTTTTCCCTTCCATTGCCCGACTATGTAATAGCCTCCCTGCTGAAGTGGCAGAAAAAGGTTGCCAACATGCCTTCACGCGATTGCTAGAGTTCACAACGTGACTTTATAATCTATGTATTTTTATTAGTATTATGTGTAGAGTTTT
>NC_088363.1:4012106-4017106 GCF_034508935.2 Berghia stephanieae | reverse complement strand
ACTCGTAATATGTGACCCATCGTCTCAAAACAGTATTATGTCGAAACGAACCACATGCTTAAAAGCCGAATTTAATGTTAAACAGTTCAAAAATATAAATTGTTGGCATTCGCACCATAAAATATGGTCGCCATTCTCCTCAATAAATCATATAGACTCAAATTAAGTCTAATATTATTTCTGACTATAAATTGAATTTTCAACAGCTTAACAAAACCGACTTAATACCGTTTTGAGGCGAATGGTCACATATATAAAATAAAAATATGGTCCCATGTGGCCAGCCGGTGGAATAGATAGTATGCGCTTGGCCAATGAGTTCACAACATTGCCATCCGGAAGTATAACGGACCAACACACAAACTCTGTGTAACCATGAACTTTTATAGTCTGGTTAATACAGTTTAGTGAGAACAACTCACAAACGCGGATGGCAAAAACAATAACAAAGGCCTGAGTGACGTCATCTGCATACTATCTATAGATGCATGAATCATTGTTAAGTTTAGTGATCTAGTAAAATTGACAAGTGAATCTACGTTAAAAATTGTTTATATTTATTATAATATGTATTTATTCTATTATACTTCAGTCTGTCTAGGTATAGCGAGTTTAGGAAAAGAATTTGTATTCCCCATTCCCCTCGAGCATAAAAAATCAGAGATCACATTCAGAATCTTATTTGCAACCATGTCAAACATTGCCGCTAATATTAATGTGACCACCCCCAACAACCCTGAGGATAGAGGCCTCGTACGATTAACTGTGAAGAGGGGATCTAATAGTGAGGTAAAAACATTTAATAAACCAAAAAAAAAAAAAAAACCCAACAAAAACAAACAAACCAAAACAAAGAAACAACAACTTGATGATGAGTTATTTAGTACCAAAAAAATATGGCACTTATTATGACCCACCGCCTCAAAACGGTATTGTGATAGGTTGGTGCATGATATGTTAAAAATCGGATTTTTTGTCCAAATAATATAAAACTTGGGTTAAGTTTTGCCTTCGTAAACTCTTGACCTGACACTAAACAAAACAAATTCGTCATAAAAGAAGACGAAGATCACGGGAACCCCCCCCCCCCCCCCCGTCCCCCAACCACTTAATTGTTAGTTGTAATCAATAGCTCAGCCAATGGAATCATTTGTTTACTTAAACAGAACTAACAACTCACTTTTTACTTTTGTTTGGTGATCATCGTCTTCTTTTGTGACGTAATTTTTAGGCCAGTATCAGCGTGGCCTTCGTTAAGTTATATCCTGACACTGAAACCCAAAAAGATGGCGTTTTGACGTCATTATTTGGGTTGTGCACCGCGAGTGAGTTGTCGTTAGTAGTGCTCATGGAAACTATTGCTATAGAGTTAAACATGCAAATTTGTCAAAATGAGGAAAATTTACATGTAATTCTCTGAGAAAACTGTTTGGTCATCAGTATAGGGAATGAGATTAGCGGAAGAGTAGCGTCCCTTGGTTGGACGTCACCCATAGTCTGTGACGTCGCCGGCGGAAAAGTTATTAGAGAGAGAACGTCATGTTGGTTGTGCGCATGCGTCTCTCGTCCTCGCTTCCGGTGAAATCGGCTTGAGACACATCAAAACCAAATTGACGTTCTCTCTGTAAGGTGACGTCCAATCAAGGGACGCTACTCTTCCGCTAATCTCATTCCCAATAGGTTTTTTTTAAAAATTCGTAATGTCACTTGAAATATAAACCCGCACGCGAAAAATCACAGCATCACTCTTCATAACTTTGGAGGAATTTGTGATATTCCGTGCGCACGGTACTTGGAACGGACTATAAGATAGGAGCCAAAGAGTTTGGTCAGGAATTTTGAAACGAACTATAATGGGCATGATCTATATTACCTTTCCATGTGCTCGAGGTCATTGGTCACATTGCAACGTATGGTCAAAATGACCTAAATAGTGAAACGTGTTTGAAGCTTTTGAAATATCTAGAATCACGATTGGTCATTTTGTTCAGCTTGACACATGAGTATGTGTACAATTTTCATAAAAAAGCAGAGTGTTTACATTTGTTAATTAGTTGAAGACTGGGTTGGACGAAAACATGACTATAGATCGCTCCTATTCTTTTTATATCCCCTCAAATACAACAATTGCGAAAATAACCTGTTGTGCCACTGTCAAAACGATATAGAATCGGGTTGATGTGTTTCTTCGTGGCCTTGCAGTATGACATTTTAGCTTGTTTTAGTTAAGAAACGTCTTGTTAAAAGTACACTTACATAGAGCAATGTCCAGGAAAAGTGCTCAAAGCACTTTACGATGCTTCCTCTGTGAACAGTTACAGTTAACATGCACAGGACAATACACGACGTAAGGCGAGTATACAAAAAGATATTTCAAAAATTATTTTGGCAAAGACAACGCTGGTAACGACTAGGTACTCATTTTAAACCGATTACAGTGAGATAATGTGTTTAAAGAGCTTTTTTTTCCAAGGACTAAACATTGCCCCGAACTCGGGCGCTACCGATTTGAAGACAAGTGTCTTACCTCATGACCACAAATCCTCACTTAATCAAGTCATCTTCGACAAGAGTTAAAACAAGTTGTTTCAATGGGAGCGATCTATATTCATGTTTTCGTCCAACCTGGTCATCAATCACATGATTTGTTGCTGTACAACGATTGGGCGTTTCTCAATGCATCCAAACACGCTGCTTTGTTTATGAAAGTTGTAAACATACCCATGAGTCATGCTGAGCAAAATGACCAATTGTCGCGTTGGATATTTCTTAAATTGTGAACATTTTTCACTATGTGGGTCATTTTAAACACACTCTGCAATGTGACCAATGACATTGAGCACATGGAAATGTAATATAGATCGTGCCCATTTGCGACCCTTCAATGTTAGAATTAACCGGTAGATAACCACGCCTCTCGGACAATCGTCATCATGTAAACAATGGCAGTGATTGGTAGACACAGCAAACTCCACAGGTTTTACTATCAATGGTATGTGTTAAGTAAAATACCCACTGTTCTACCGTTTGATCAGTAGAATCAGCACAGAAAATTATGTGTAAACTTAAATGTTTTTAATATGATCGAGAACACCATGTGATAACTAGTCACCCATTTGTCAATATAAAAACAATAACAACGATCAGATGGAGGTCGAATTCGTTCACGTTATTGTTTGTTATAAACAACCAACTATGTTTGTCCGAACACGTGTGAAGGTGTGTCACAAATTCCATGTTTTGATTGGTGAAAGATCTACTGGTTAATTCCCTACCAGTATCCCTAAGGTCATCGTCGTCCCGCCAAAATTTTAAAACACAATTAAAAATCCATGTTTTGAAATGTAATCAATCTATGATCTATGTGTTTGTGTATTTGTATATTTCAATTGGATTCAGTAGTCTGATGTCACACCGCCCGGCAACGGCGGCCATCTGGGTTCTAGACAAAGAAAATCATTACTTTTTATTCTTCATGCTGGCTAGAACTTTTTATATGCCTTGTGATCAGAATGTGTAAAAATCAAAACATGATCAAATTTATGGGTTTTTTTGCTCTGGAAATGGTTTTATGCTCGCCGGAGAAATATTTTATACGGGCGTCCGCCATTGTTCCGATAGTTTAGAGCCAGTGTTACTAAGTTACCATGCGTCATTAGGAAGGAAGTGACGTTATGACTGTTGAAAAGTATTGCTGTCAATGTAAAGCGCATGATGCCTGTTTAGACGGGGTAGGGCGCTATAATAAAATGTGCTATTTCTTATTATTATTACCGTCGCCCTCGTAAGCTTAAGTCTGATACCGTCGGAACTTATAGCCTGACACTGACCAAAAAATGAAGTCAAAATGCCAGTCTTTGGCCAAAAGGGAAAACAAATCCTGAGTTGCATTCAATAGCACTAGGGTTTTGATGTGTCTCAAGCCGATTTCACCGGAAGCGAGGACGAGAGACGCATGCGCACAACCAACATGACGTTCTCTCTCTAATAACTTTTCCGCCGGCGACGTCACAGACTATGGGTGGCGTCCAATCAAGGGACGCTACTCTTCCGCTAATCTCATTCCCTATACTGATGACCAAACAGTTTTCTCAGAGAATTACATGTAAATTTTCCTCATTTTGACAAATTTGCATGTTTAACCCGTAACATTATCAGTTTTTTATGAATGTAGAAATCACAACAGGCAGCTACGCCTCAGGCTTTCAATTGTTAAAATATAACAATTGTTTATGTCAAGTGTGTACAAACTGCACGATTAGCGGTGGCATGTTGAATTCCTGGTTTGTGATGTTAGTGAGTCGTGCACACGAATCTCGTGAAAACTGAACACTAGGCCAAGCCTGTGGAGAGTGCAGTGATCGAAATCTCAACAGAATCCACTGTGCATATAATATTGTTAACGTAAACCCACTAAAAGTTCACTCATCCCATACCTTTCGTTTTTTATATACCGTAAAGAAGAAAAGCCCAAAAGTATGGCACTGTAACCAATGAAAACAAATCGGCTTAAGGTCACTAACAATTGGAGTAGCTATAGAGAATGAGATTAGCGGAAGAGTAGCGTCCCTTGATTGGAAGTTACCCATAGTCTGTGACGTCACCGGCGGAAAAGTTATTAGAGAGAGAACGTCATGTTGGTTGTGCGCATGCGTCTCTCGTCCAGGACGAGAGACGCATGAGCACAACCAATATGACGGTCTCTCTCTAATAACTTTTCCGGCGGTGACGTCACAGACTATGGGTAACGTCCAATCAAGGGACGCTACTCTTTCGCTAATCTCATTCCCTTTTTGAGCCAATTATCATTCAAATCCATCAGAAGGTTGTGAAGATATCCACGTCAAAGCGTGCGCACGGTTTGTGGAACTGACTATAATTAATGTTTTGCTCATTGAAAAAATATCAGCTGGTTCAAAAATCAGCTTATAAACGGTCTATTAAAATCAAGGACCCTGCCTTGCATCATTCAATAGTAGATTTACGTATATTTTTTAGGT
>NC_088363.1:4010395-4012009 GCF_034508935.2 Berghia stephanieae | reverse complement strand
TTTCCATTGTTGCCTCTCACCAAATCATATCTTTATGTAACCTATTCATTATTAGTACTCCGAAGGACTTTTTGTAACCTTTTATTATTAGAACTCCGCAGGACTGGTTGCATATACACTTCCACTGCTTTGGAAACCAAAAGAGTAGAGGGTTTGATATGACGACTTTTCTGTAGATACAATACATCAGAATACGTACAATCATTTGCAAGAACAGACACATACAAACACCGCTCCCCCCCCCCCAAACCCACACCACGAACAATAAATGACTGGGATGTCCTGCCACCGGACATAACGGAAGTTGAATGCTTGGAGACATTCCAATCAGTTTTGAATGAACTCGCTCGTCAGAGAAATCTATCAAGGTTCCCTGTTTTAATTGGACTGTACTGAAACTGAATATTTGCAGTGATGGGCCCGCGGGGGCTTTTGCAAATACAAACCATTGAAGATTGAGGATTATGTGGGATTGGCTCAGACAGTCAATAAAATGGAATAAAAATGAATATAACAGCGTCAAAAAGATCAACATAATACACGGAACATTTCGGGATCAAAACCCTTCTTCAGCCAACAAAAAAACCAATAAAAATAAAAATATACTACTAAAAACAGATTGACAACAGAAAAATATTTCTCTTTCTTGAAGATGTTATATTCATCTTTTTAAAATTACTTTTACAGTCCACAACTTCTAGCAGCTTTGTTTCACTTAATTAATGAAATGGTAAAAAAAAAAAGAATGAAATTGGCTGTGCCTAAAGATATTTAATTCACGCTGGTTGCTGTTATTGAATTTCTAAATGCTGAAATCCATACTAGAATGAATCGTGATAATGGTGACGCTCGTGTTGATTATAGACAGCCTTGCGATGGATAAGGTTCGTGGAAGGAGGAAACCCGATCGAATCAAAATTCCAGATCAAACTCGTTGCGGGAGGCCCCGAAGTGCTTCGGACGTCAGTGATCAAGCTGAATTTGAAAACATGATTCTGGCAAATTGGTGTGTTAGACAAACTTGCATTGCGGAAGAGTTGGAATTTCAAAGGAAAGGGTACACCACACCGTAACAGTTATCCTTGGATACAAGAGAGTGTCTGACAGCGGGACCACACGAAAAACAATTTGCTTCAAACTATTGAACAGGTGTCAAGAGTAAGGTGATCAACAATCGGCAAACATTCTCTGGAAATGAGTCATGGGTTATGACCCAGATAACAAAAGTCAGTCAGTGGAATACGACACAAGAACTCTCCTTTTCCAAAACAGTTCAAGGCTGTGGAATCGGCTAGATAAGTGCTGCTCACGCTTTTCTGAGACTTTGAAGGTGTTGTTTATATCAAACTTTTGTATCGGGGCAAAACAGCGAATTCAGATCAATATGTTTGCCAAAACTGAGACCCCGACTGAAAAAGTGCGACCCCAGAAAAATGCAATTTTTCAATACAATAACGCTCGACCCACACGAGTCAACAGACCCAAAGCACACTAAGGAAATGGATTTCTCCTACTTGCCGCATTCACCCTACAGTTTCAACCTAACACCTCCAGACTTCTACTTCTCATTCCCTAAATTGAAGGAGTATCTCTAAGGAAACCACTATGAAAGCG
>NC_088363.1:3950395-4007895 GCF_034508935.2 Berghia stephanieae | reverse complement strand
TATCGTGATTTTTAAATTGTTGTTTTGGAATATTTTACAGATTTGTTTTTTGATGTTTTCGTTCGCTCTTGGTCGTCTGTTGGTTATAGCGAGTCCGTCATCTCTATAGAGGCCGATGTATGTGTGTGTATGTTGTAGTTGTGACAGGATGTAGAGTCCGACCAGTTCGCATGTTTCAGCACCGTCGAACGAACCCATTGTTACGTCGAAATCATTGTGTCGCTTTGTCCACGGTGTGTTGTCGTAGTATAGTGTGCTGTGCTTGGTGTGTTTTATGATGTGTTTTTCCTCTTCTGTGATGTTGGTGTATTTTGCTGCGAATTCCAATGCTTTGTTTAGTAAGTCTGGAGTGATGGAGGGGTAAAAATCGCAAATGTCGAAAGAGATGAAGGTGCAGTTTTCTTTGTTTTGGATATTTTTGAACCATTCAATGACTTCATCGGTGTTTTTCCACTGGTTGAATTTAGTTGCTTCTTTGACGTTTTTATTTATTTTTTCTAATATCTTTTTGCTGATTTTTCCAATTTCAGATTTGTATGGATTTATTAGTCTACATTTTGGATTATTTTTGAAGTCAGGCTTGTGATCTTTTAATGTGATGAACGCTTCTCTTCTTGGTGCTATATCGATTCGATCGCTAAGGTCAAGTCTGCTCGCTATATTCTTATCTTCTTTTGTGATCTCTTCGGTTCTATGTGTTCTGTCTTTCTTATAGTCTTTGTTGATTTGTTTGTGTGTCATTTTATCATATTCCTCAGGTGTCATTTTATAATAGTTGTTGGATTTGTCGGCTGGTATCAGAAGTTGTTTTTCTTTGTTTATTTTCTTCACATCGTTAGTCAGTTGGTTTTGGAAGTTGTTATTTTTGTTTTTGAACTGCACACTTTGAATGAGATCTAAAAGTCCGTCTTCTAATTTTTTTAATTCAGGTATTGGGGGGGGGGGGTGAATTTGTAGAGTTGAAGCCGTACGTTTTTTTGTGGGTGGTTTCTAAATGTGGGTTCAGAAAAAAGAATGTTCTCCATCGTAGATTCTTGACAAATGTTTCTGTTCTTGCTATTAGTGATTTAATGTAAGATTTTCTGTTGCAGGTAGGGATATTCTTTGTAGAATATGGGAAAGTAGTAGGTCTAAGTTGTGGCGTAGTATCCATTTTGTGTCTAAGAGTGCTCAACGGTGCGGAGCTGTGTATTGAATCGTGTTTGATACAAATATGGTACGAAAAGTGCTCGACATGTAGTAATGGAGCGAATTATTATTTAAAATATTTACCACAATGTTTGGGGCAGTCTACATCGATGTTTCAGGCTTAATTTGCCATCTTCAGGACTGAGTTGTTTTGTTGACTGTTGTTGTTTCTTGAAGTGGTTCCGGTTTGAAGTTAATTAAGAGGAATTTGCGCCGATGGGGACACTTTCCGTAGATCTCATTCTTCATGTTGAGTGTGGCTTCATGAGGTTGTTTGATTATGGTATATTTTTCTTCCAGGCATAAGCTACATTGTTTTGATGTTGGTGTGTATCCTGTTGCTTTAGATAAAATTTTCCATGAAATGTTGTGGTCTATTTTGTTGTCTTTTAATTTCCAAATATGTTCGCTGAGTTTTGTGGATGTTTTTTTGTTAGTGTTTCTAAATGTTGAGGTGTGGAGGTTGTATCTTGTTTTGAAATTATTTTCTGTTAGTCCTACATATTTTTCTTGCTTGTTTGTTTTAGTTTCTGTGACTGTGGCTTGGTAAATTAAACTTGATTCTAAGCATTGTTTGTTTAGCGGGCAATGTTCTTTATTTCTGCAGTTGCATTTTCTAGTGGGTGGGTTTTGCTCTTGTCGGTGGTTTATTAATATTTTTTTGTTGTGGCTTGAAATTATTTGTTCTATGTTGCGCATACACGAGTAACTTATTTTTATGGTATTCCTGTTGATAATTTTATGTAGCTTGTGGTTTTTTGGAAAGTGTGTATCAATTAGTTTCAGGAACTGCTGTCCTATGTTTGTGCTGACGTTTATGTCGAAAGGTGGGTTGAACCAAGTTATGTGTCGTTTTCTTGTTTTATGTTCTTCACTTGTGTGTTGGGGTTTACATGAGAGGGAGGCGTCTGTGTATACAAATGGTGTGTTGTATCCACTTTTTGTGAGTGCTTCTTTGTAGGGGGTGGCTGCGACGTTGAATATCTCTCTGTTTTCCGAAAGTTTGCTCACCCTCAGTGCAATGTTTTTTGGTATGTTTTCAATGACGGGACGGGGGTGGTTGCTGTTTTTATTAATGTAGCTAATGGTGTTGTTTGGTTTTCTGAACGGTTGGAATGAATTGGATTTTATGTCGAATGTGATGTCGAGGAAGTCAACTGTTTTTTGTTTGCTTCTATCGTGATTTTTAAATTGTTGTTTTGGAATATTTTACAGATTTGTTTTTTGATGTTTTCGTTCGCTCTTGGTCGTCTGTTGGTTATAGCGAGTCCGTCATCTCTATAGAGGCCGATGTATGTGTGTGTATGTTGTAGTTCTGACTTCAAAAATAATCCAAAATGTAGACTAATAAATCCATACAAATCTGAAATTGGAAAAATCAGCAAAAAAATATTAGAAAAAATAAATAAAAACGTCAAAGAAGCAACTAAATTCAACCAGTGGAAAAACACCGATGAAGTCATTGAATGGTTCAAAATATCCAAAACAAAGAAAACTGCACCTTCATCTCTTTCGACATTTGCGATTTTTACCCCTCCATCACTCCAGACTTACTAAACAAAGCATTGTAATTCGCAGCAAAATACACCAACATCACAGAAGAGGAAAAACACATCATAAAACACACCAAGCACAGCACACTATACTACGACAACACACCGTGGACAAAGCGACACAATGATTTCGACGTAACAATGGGTTCGTTCGACGGTGCTGAAACATGCAAACTGGTCGGACTCTACATCCTGTCACAACTACAACATACACACACATACATCGGCCTCTATAGAGATGACGGACTCGCTATAACCAACAGACGACCAAGAGCGAACGAAAACATCAAAAAACAAATCTGTAAAATATTCCAAAACAACAATTTAAAAATCACGATAGAAGCAAACAAAAAAACAGTTGACTTCCTCGACATCACATTCGACATAAAATCCAATTCATTCCAACCGTTCAGAAAACCAAACAACACCATTAGCTACATTAATAAAAACAGCAACCACCCCCGTCCCGTCATTGAAAACATACCAAAAAACATTGCACTGAGGGTGAGCAAACTTTCGGAAAACAGAGAGATATTCAACGTCGCAGCCACCCCCTACAAAGAAGCACTCACAAAAAGTGGATACAACACACCATTTGTATACACAGACGCCTCCCTCTCATGTAAACCCCAACACACAAGTGAAGAACATAAAACAAGAAAACGACACATAACTTGGTTCAACCCACCTTTCGACATAAACGTCAGCACAAACATAGGACAGCAGTTCCTGAAACTAATTGATACACACTTTCCAAAAAACCACAAGCTACATAAAATTATCAACAGGAATACCATAAAAATAAGTTACTCGTGTATGCGCAACATAGAACAAATAATTTCAAGCCACAACAAAAAAATATTAATAAACCACCGACAAGAGCAAAACCCACCCACTAGAAAATGCAACTGCAGAAATAAAGAACATTGCCCGCTAAACAAACAATGCTTAGAATCAAGTTTAATTTACCAAGCCACAGTAACAGAAACTAAAACAAACAAGCAAGAAAAATATGTAGGACTAACAGAAAATAATTTCAAAACAAGATACAACCTCCACACCTCAACATTTAGAAACACTAACAAAAAAACATCCACAAAACTCAGCGAACATATTTGGAAATTAAAAGACAACAAAATAGACCACAACATTTCATGGAAAATTTTATCTAAAGCAACAGGATACACACCAACATCAAAACAATGTAGCTTATGCCTGGAAGAAAAATATACCATAATCAAACAACCTCATGAAGCCACACTCAACATGAAAAATGAGATCTACGGAAAGTGTCCCCATCGGCGCAAATTCCTCTTAATTAACTTCAAACCGGAACCACTTCAAGAAACAACAACAGTCAACAAAACAACTCAGTCCTGAAGATGGCAAATTAAGCCTGAAACATCGATGTAGACTGCCCCAAACATTGTGGTAAATATTTTAAATAATAATTCGCTCCATTACTACATGTCGAGCACTTTTCGTACCATATTTGTATCAAACACGATTCAATACACAGCTCCGCACCGTTGAGCACTCTTAGACACAAAATGGATACTACGCCACAACTTAGACCTACTACTTTCCCATATTCTACAAAGAATATCCCTACCTGCAACAGAAAATCTTACATTAAATCACTAATAGCAAGAACAGAAACATTTGTCAAGAATCTACGATGGAGAACATTCTTTTTTCTGAACCCACATTTAGAAACCACCCACAAAAAAACGTACGGCTTCAACTCTACAAATTCACCCCCCCCAATACCTGAATTTAAAAAATTAGAAGACGGACTTTTAGATCTCATTCAAAGTGTGCAGTTCAAAAACAAAAATAACAACTTCCAAAACCAACTGACTAACGATGTGAAGAAAATAAACAAAGAAAAACAACTTCTGATACCAGCCGACAAATCCTACAACTATTATAAAATGACACCTGAGGAATATGATAAAATGACACACAAACAAATCAACAAAGACTATAAGAAAGACAGAACACATAGAACCGAAGAGATCACAAAAGAAGATAAGAATATAGCGAGCAGACTTGACCTTAGCGATCGAATCGATATAGCACCAAGAAGAGAAGCGTTCATCACATTAAAAGATCACAAGCCTGACTTCAAAAATAATCCAAAATGTAGACTAATAAATCCATACAAATCTGAAATTGGAAAAATCAGCAAAAAGATATTAGAAAAAATAAATAAAAACGTCAAAGAAGCAACTAAATTCAACCAGTGGAAAAACACCGATGAAGTCATTGAATGGTTCAAAAATATCCAAAACAAAGAAAACTGCACCTTCATCTCTTTCGACATTTGCGATTTTTACCCCTCCATCACTCCAGACTTACTAAACAAAGCATTGGAATTCGCAGCAAAATACACCAACATCACAGAAGAGGAAAAACACATCATAAAACACACCAAGCACAGCACACTATACTACGACAACACACCGTGGACAAAGCGACACAATGATTTCGACGTAACAATGGGTTCGTTCGACGGTGCTGAAACATGCGAACTGGTCGGACTCTACATCCTGTCACAACTACAACATACACACACATACATCGGCCTCTATAGAGATGACGGACTCGCTATAACCATCAGACGACCAAGAGCGAACAAAAACATCAAAAAAACAAATCTGTAAAATATTCCAAAACAACAATTTAAAAATCACGATAGAAGCAAACAAAAAAACAGTTGACTTCCTCGACATCACATTCGACATAAAATCCAATTCATTCCAACCGTTCAGAAAACCAAACAACACCATTAGCTACATTAATAAAAACAGCAACCACCCCCGTCCCGTCATTGAAAACATACCAAAAAACATTGCACTGAGGGTGAGCAAACTTTCGGAAAACAGAGAGATAATCAACGTCGCAGCCACCCCCTACAAAGAAGCACTCACAAAAAGTGGATACAACACACCATTTGTATACACAGACGCCTCCCTCTCATGTAAACCCCAACACACAAGTGAAGAACATAAAACAAGAAAACGACACATAACTTGGTTCAACCCACCTTTCGACATAAACGTCAGCACAAACATAGGACAGCAGTTCCTGAAACTAATTGATACACACTTTCCAAAAAACCACAAGCTACATAAAATTATCAACAGGAATACCATAAAAATAAGTTACTCGTGTATGCGCAACATAGAACAAATAATTTCAAGCCACAACAAAAAAATATTAATAAACCACCGACAAGAGCAAAACCCACCCACTAGAAAATGCAACTGCAGAAATAAAGAACATTGCCCGCTAAACAAACAATGCTTAGAATCAAGTTTAATTTACCAAGCCACAGTAACAGAAACTAAAACAAACAAGCAAGAAAAATATGTAGGACTAACAGAAAATAATTTCAAAACAAGATACAACCTCCACACCTCAACATTAGAAACACTAACAAAAAACATCCACAAAACTCAGCGAACATATTTGGAAATTAAAAGACAACAAAATAGACCACAACATTTCATGGAAAATTTTATCTAAAGCAACAGGATACACACCAACATCAAAACAATGTAGCTTATGCCTGGAAGAAAAATATACCATAATCAAACAACCTCATGAAGCCACACTCAACATGAAAAATGAGATCTACGGAAAGTGTTCCCATCGGCGCAAATTCCTCTTAATTAACTTCAAACCGGAACCACTTCAAGAAACAACAACAGTCAACAAAACAACTCAGTCCTGAAGATGGCAAATTAAGCCTGAAACATCGATGTAGACTGCCCCAAACATTGTGGTAAATATTTTAAATAATAATTCGCTCCATTACTACATGTCGAGCACTTTTCGTACCATATTTGTATCAAACACGATTCAATATATATATATATATATATATATATATATATATATATATATATATATATATATATATATATATATTATATATATATATATAATACATATATATATATGTATATATATATATTATATATATATATATATATATATATATATATATATATATATATATATATATATTATATTATGCCATGTAACTTGCCTATCACAACATAATATCGCAGAAACTCTTGGAAAGAACTATGTTGTAGTGACGTACACCAGCGGACCATCAATTTCTATCGCTGGCGTTAAGCAGGTTTCAAGAATAACGGTATGTCGGTATGTTATGACTTGTTTGATAATCTAAATACGACTCATTGTCTCAATACGGTATTGTCTTGAAGCGCTAAAGTTGAATTTACAGTTTTTAAAAATATAATTATTGACTTACTACTGGACGTAAGACCTTTCACTTCCTAATCATCCAATCGGGACACGTCGGCTGCCTCTCCAATAGTCTGTGTCAATTCATTTCACAGTTCATGGTATGTATCTGTGGATGCTGATGTCAAAACATCTTCTTTTGATTTTAGCTCTTGGTTATTTTGGAGGTGTTATAGGTCTCTATTCAGGACAGTATGAATTGCTGTAAGCTGTTTTCAAGACGGAATAAAAAAAAAGTGTTTATGGTTTTAATCATTGGTTTATTTTCATAATTAGTTTTGGGTTTAACCTCCCCCCCCCCGCAAAGAATATAAACAAACAAAACTTGGACATTTCTTCAGCACAATATCCCCTTAAGTTTTTTAAAGCGCTTTACAAAGGGTTCTTCGCCACCTGCACTCCCTCGTGGATCCCCAACCTTGACGCTGTGAGGGAGCCTGAGGCGTATCGAGGGCAAAAGTGTAAATCCCGGTCGACCGTCACGAGACCATCTCAGGTGTCGAGCCTAGTTTGCCACTTGAGCGGCACGCCCGATATATGACTAATGGAGTTCCAACACGGTGCCGAATGGCCTCCGCCGTCCCCGGCCCACACTACTTTGTACATGAAATGCACACTAGACAGTATATTCAATGGGGAAGCGGTCGGTCGCCTAGCCAAATACTACCGCGTTCTACCAGAGTCGTCGGTACGGTCAAGAAATAAGCGAACGTCCCAAAACATCTTTAGCTGGAAAATGCGATACCAGGGTTAGCGACCTGACGCATATATTATCCCTCAATATCGAGAGCCCAAACTTGCAAGAAATCATAAAGTGAAAAAAAACCTTGAAGTTGTTCTCTTCAATTATAGGGGAAAGACAATTCCACGTCGCGCTGGGAGACGCTACGAGTACCGTTAGTTTTTGTTTGTTTTAAAGGGTTTTACGGCGCTTGAAACACATTTAGGTCATATCAGCGCCAGTAAAAAGGAAGAAAATAGGATAGTAAAAACATTGAAATGTACAATTACAAGGACTTGAGGAAAAAGTAAGACAAGGGGACACGATTCAATTAGGGAACATATGTAGATTCCAAGAGCACACTATCAGTGTACTTAAGTTTGAAATCACCAATACGTCTCATCCAGACACCCGCACAGGAACCCACTAGAGGAATACACTCAAATGTTTACAAATCATATGTTAAAAATAAAAAAATAACAGTACAAAACAGCGAGATGATTTACAAGGGAAAAAATAATATCATCTCCCAAAACTATAACTACATTCGACTGTTTTCCTCCCAGCCAAGGTCTCCGATCAGGGTCAGGACAAAACCAAGTAATCTCATTCCAAGACAAAGACAGAAAGCAATTGGAAAACATGCATAGGGATATAGAAGACAGAGCAAGTAACCCCCCTGCCCACCATGGGAGGTCAGGAACCCCACCCAGGAGTACATTTAGGGAATTGAAGAATGGGGTACCTCAGGTTTCGGTTCGTGCGACAATGTTGTTTAATGTCTACATTAGCGACATGGCGAACACTTCCTCCCTGAGGCTGTGGTGATACGCGGACGACTGGGAACTCGTTACTCAATCTAAAGTGTGGACCCGTCTCCAGAGCGTACTTTGACAAGTGGTACCTAAAGTTGTACACTTCGAAAAATATGCAGTGGCTGGTACACCCGTAAACTAAACGTCCTCGTCGGGGACCAGCTATTCTCATAATACCTAGGGGTACTGCCAGACCGCAGCCTTACCTATCGGGTGCATCTCGAAGGAGTTGCCCGGAAGATAGAGAAACGCAACAATCTTCTGAGGAAGCTGGCGGGATCAACCTGGGGCGCTAAACAAGCGTTTCTAAGGACGTCCGTCTAGGCACTATGCTATTCCGCCGCGTAGTAATGCGTTCCAGTGTGGGGTAGAAGCAGGAACGTTGAGAAGGTAGATGTTAAACTTCGCAAGTCGATGAACATAGTGATTACGGTAAACTAGCTTAATAAGATCAAAGAGAGAGGGAATTGGTATATCCCCTCTGAAACGCATTATAGACGGCGCGTCCGTTTTGAGCCGAATTAAGTCCCGGCAACCCTTGTACGCAGCTTCCCTAACTATGAACAGATATGCATATACGAAATGGAAGTCGGTTTGGACGAATTCAATCCCTCGAGGGGGCCGGACATACACTCCTCGAAACTAGGTGAGATGTTGACAGGATTCTCCACCAGTAAGAGGAGACACTGGGTGGTAGGAAATCGGCTTCGGTCGAGAAGCTGCCTAACGGCAAAGTCGCTTCATCAGTGGGGACTTTCCACCTGTCCAGCGTGTACCCGATGTGGGATAAAACCGGAAACCGCAGAGCATCTAGTTGTGCGGTGTGTTGTGACGAAGTTTCCTGGCGGGTTTGCGACGATGCACGAGTGTGATAAGGAATTTGCTGATTGGGTTGATCGTCACAAAATAGTTGTTTGAGCACCATTAGAAGCTGCTGCCAACAGCAACACTTAGCATGTAGGACGAGACATGACGCCCGGTAGGCGATATTAAATTCAGAGACAACGCTGTTAACAGATTAGACACTCGTTTTACACATGAGTATTGTTATAGAGTTAGAGCAACGATCTTTTCCCAAGGACTAGAACTCAGCACCATACAATCCGATAGTGAGTTCTGGTTATTTTAACTTTAAAATCACATTTTGGCACCCGGTTTACCTCCAAGATGATACCCTTTGGACATGATAAGTCACATGTAATAACGAGCTTAAGACCGTGTAATAGGGCTATTTGATTCTTTAAACAGGCGTGGTGTTCCATACATTACTTAATAATGGGTAAGAAAAGTAGGATGTAAAAAGGAAAGGTTCGTATTGCATTGGAAATTTAAATTCACTTTCCGTAGATCTGGACTCTTACCTTGTGTAATTAATTTTCTGGTTTCAGAGTGATGGCATCTTTGTCTAAATATATGCTGGTTGTCAATTAAGATCATCCTTCCTCCCTCTTTTATGATCCTTCTACTACATGGTTATGCCACCTTTACGTAACTTATTCGTTATCATTATTTCGAAGGAATGGTTACATACCCACTTCCAAGGATTTACGAACCAAAACAGTTGAGGTCTTGATGTCACGAATTTTCTTCTATATTAGGTGTCTTGTTCTGTCGTTCCCAGAGAAAACAATTATTAAAAATTTTGGACTGAAAACTCGTCCTTCAACCAGCAATTGATTAAAATGACCCTCATCTTGCCAAAAGCTGTCGAAAATAAAAATTGAGAGCTTTTGGCAAAATGCGGGCCATTTTAATAGATGGGTTTTTAAGTAATATAATTATGTTTTAATTTTTTTTTGTTGATCTTGGCTGAAGAAGAGTTTTGAGCCAAAACGTCTCGTGCTTGGTATCTTGTTTCTTTTTAAAGCTGTTCTATTAATTTTTGTTTTTACGTTTTCCGGCAAATGGAAACGCCTTGCATTTACAATCCACCACAAGTGTGATCTCTGATCTTGAGCAAACTCTTTGAAGCTTTCCCTTTTCGAGTGCTTTGAAATAACTTCAACTTTGATTAAATAAATTGAAGATTCAGACCGAAGTAAATTAGAAACAAAACCATCCAAACAGTCGAATCATTAACATTACCTTCTCCAAATTAAGAAACTCTTATAATTATTGTTATTGAATTACTTAATCCTATATCCACCTCCCCCAAGCCAGAAAAAAAATTGGCTAAGAGTAATTGGTTCTACTCATTGTAAGAACTTTGATATAATTATGTTTTATCTCTTTCTTATCAGGTACGTTTGGGCCGTCGTCAAAAGTTTCATAAACTTTTAGTAAAATTTCGAAATACCGATTTTAGAGAAAATGATGAGATCCACGTCAACTTACTCATGTATGAAACGCTGCGAATTTTAACGGTATGTGCAAAGCAATCTTATATTTTGTTAATTTTAGAAGTTATTTTAAAATAAGTTCAGAATCAAAACATTTGATTAGTTCAATGATCAATTTTCAAGCACACCTAATGTTGTAAAACATTTTCAAGTTTTAAAAAAAATCTACAAATTCTAACCTTCAATATACATTTAAGTAAAAGCCAACATATTACGGTCAAAAAGATAATCTTTAAAAGATATTGAGCTAGAAAATCTTCTTCAAATAAAGTGAATTCATTGTAACTTTTATTTTACTACTCGCCATTATTTTTAGAAATAAAATTTACTCTATTACATCAAGTTATTATGTATAATTTCTCGAGCTATCCTGGAACCATGAAACCGGAATCTTGAACCACTTTTAGTTTTACATGAGGCCCAGATGATGACACAATAACATAACACGTTAGGGATGGAGGATATGGCGTGGTTACCGTGTGCTGGTAGTAGTGGTAATGTATAGCTACACCTCCAAATTTATTTCGCCAGCTCAGCTTCGGAAGTCTTCCTCCACCCTAAGAACTGTTTCATAGCCACCTCCAAGTCTCGTTACTGGACAGTAGGGGACGATAACATGATTGCTGGTCTCTGGAGCAGCCCGTAACTGTTCCCAAGATTCCATCTGCACATATTTGTTACAGTTCTGCCATAAGAGGCGATTGTGGAATACATGCATTCTTTTGTTGGGGTCTTTTACGTTTCCTCCAGTTGGTGTTTCCCTGTTCCGCATTTCTCTCCAGTTCTCTTACACGTTGAAGTCTACCATTTTTGTTCGGTGGAAAAGTCTTCTCGATTTGAGCCTTGATGTTGAAGGTGCTCCCTTTATGATTGCTTTTATAGGAGTGTTATCTGTGGATTCAATAATTTTTGCATGCATTCTTTGATTGGCGTCTTGTCGTCTAATACTTGGCAGTGCAATGCCGCTCAATTTTGGGAGCCACTGAGTTGGAGTTGACTTGAGACGTCCGGTTATTATTCTCATTAATTCTCTTAATCGGATGTCAATGCGATTTTGATGTGGACTCCTCATCCAAACAGGGGCGGAGTATTCTCCCACACTGTAGTACAGTGCCAAAGCAGATTTCTCAGTACCTGCAGTGAGGATCCCCAGGTGGTACTTGTGAGTTTTCTCACCAGGCAGTTTCTTTTTGCGATTTTATTTGCAGTTCCCACGATGTGTTTGCGATAATTTAGTTGTCTGTCCAATGTGATGCCGAGGTATTTAGGATTGGGGTCTGGTTAAAGTATTGAGTTGCCGACTTTGATCTTCAATTCCTGTGTTGCTTCTCGATTATTCAAGTAGGAGTTTGTGGATACTTATTTGGCGGTGTTCATTTTTAGGTACCACTTATCAAAGTATTGTTTCAGGCGGATGGTGTCTTTGCTTAGAACTTCTTCAATGTTTTCCTGTTTTTCGATTGATAGGCTAAGGCCCAGACGTCAGCGTATCCAAGTTTGTGTGGTTGGCAGTTTGGCAAGTCAGACACATAAATATTAAAGAAAGCTGGTGCTCCCCGTTTTTAATCCTTTTTATGCTTTGCTTTTGTTTTTTCTCATTATGACATGAAATTGTGTTGTGCCAGTCATGGTAAGTAACAGTTTAAACGTCTTTCTACGAGAAATCAATATTGAAAACTTTAACAACAGTCTGCTATGTCGTAAGCGGCAGATACCATATTAGGGCTGCATCGGTCTTCTTTTTGTTCTCAAAGCCAGATTCAATGTATGAGGTCAGAGCAAGGACCTGTTCACTTGTGCTTCTTTGTGGTTCTGGTGGTAGGCAAGGAATAACACATTGGTTGATTAACTCTAGTACAAATCTTTCCAGGAGCTTGTACAAACATAAAGTAGAGAAATTGGTGTGTAGCTGGATGGTCCAGGCATTGCTCTGCCTGGTTTTAATATGGCGATTACTTTGGCATATTCTTAAATTTATGGGTCTGTGCCCTTGTCCATGATGTCTGTCATAGTATTTGTCAGCCAATTTATTGTTTCTGGTCCAAAGCTATTGATCATGTCGGGGTATATTCCATCAATAGCAGCAGCTTAGCCATTTTAGTGTCTTTATTGCTCCTTTCATTTCATTAATCTTAATTGTAATTCAAGCTATGATTAGCCAACGTTTTCAGGGTCATTTGAAACTCTTTTATTTCTTTTTCAAATTGATGGTTTGGGATGTGTTGTCCTCTTTTGTTTAAATTATTTGCCAATTTCGTCAGCTGTAATTTGGCGGGCTGGTTTTGTTTGACGAGCTTCACGATTTAGCTTTTTGATGGCTTGACATGCATGGCGGCTGGAGTGACTGAGGTCAAAGACTTCAAAGATATCTACCCATCTCTCTTTTCGGCTTTCATGTAATGTTTTTACTAAGTCTTCTGCTACCTATTCATCATGAGTCTTCTCATATATTTCAATAATTCTTAGCTTCGCTCATTCCAGCATGGGATGTATTGTTTTCTAAAACCTCTGGGTATGATCTTCTTTGCAGAGGTTACAGCAAGTTTCTTAAATCTTCCTAAATTCTCAGCTTTTAAGGGGGGGGGGGGGTCCTTTGGCAGGTTTTGTCAATTTCATCATCGAAAGCTTTCCAGTTTGCTTTACTGAAATTCCACCTTGGTTTGGGCAAGGTGATTATGATAGTAATTTGGATTCCGGTTCTAACAACGATGTTGAATGTGAGAAAGACCTCAAAGGATTTCTTTAGTTGACTTCAGCGAATTTCCCTTTGGATACTTTATTACAAACACCAGGTGTGGGTTATAGTCTTTGCACCAACGGACTGATCGCAGAGTTCCTTTGCCCATTGTGAGATCTCATTCTTTGGAATGTCACTTTTGTTGTAACCCCAATCTGAATGGTGGCTATTGAAGTCTACTACGATTATTGTTTGGTGATTTACTTGGTCTTTAGGGTAAGAGGTCCAAATAAGATTTGCTGGTTTGTATACATTGGTATTTTCAGCGTGACCAAATTTGTTAGTGATTCTTTGTGTGCCGTTGATTTCTGTGCTGCCTCCCAGGGGTGAATTTTTAATTCAGAATAGTGAGTGGAGCACACTTATGTTGGTAACAACAAGAGATGAAGTGAATAGAAAGTGCCAGAAGACAATAGAGAATAAAATTTTTCGCGGCGGTGATGGGGTTTGAACCTGCGACCTTATTGGTACGACAACTACGCCTTGCCGGTGAGAGCGTGACTCTACCGTATGAGCTATCCACGAATCCAAAAAAAAGTATCAAACTCAGGTCATTCATTACTTGAGCTCTATCTCACCGACTACTGGAGACCGCGGGTCCAACACACAACCATCGCAAAGTTACCTGGCCTGCAGTTAAGCTTAATAGCCAATATTCTCACCACAAACATATAACATAGAAACAATTGAGACATAGAGTATGTTCCGGTATATGGGGTGAATTTTTAATTCAGAAAAGTGAGTGGAGCAGGCACTTATTTTGGTAAGAACAAAAGATGAAGTGAATAGAAAAGTGCCAGAAGACAAAAGAGAATAACAATTTTTCGCGGCGGTGATGGGGTTTAAACCTGCGACCTTATTGGTACGACAACTCCACCTGGCCGGTGAGAGCGTGACTCTACCGTATGAGCTATCCACAAATAAAAAAAATTCGTATCAAACTCAGGTCATTCATTACTAGAGCTCTCTCTCTCACCGACTACTGGAGACCGCGGGTCTAACACATAAACATAAGCCTGGATGTATCCCATATTTCCAGTTTTGCAAAGATCATACTTACTTCGACCCTATCTTCAATTGAGTAGATGTGCTTGTAGAGTGCAGTGTCATCAGTAAGTAGACAAACTTCTGTGTCAAGGCATAAGGGAGATCGTTAATGAAAACAAGAAAAAGCAAAGGACATAGAACCAATCCTTAGGAGATTTCGGGGTTACCTGGCCTACGTCAGAGACTTGAACTCTGACAACTACTTTTGGGTTCTGTTGCATAAAATTATTCTATTTATTTCAAGAGATGAAGTGAATAGAAAAGTGCCAGAAGACAATAGAGAATATCTATATTTCACGGCGGTGACGGGGTTTGAACCTGCGACCTTATTGGTACGACAACTCGACCTGGCCGGTGAGAGTGTCACTCTACCGTATGAATTATTCACGAATAAAAAAAAAATTCGTATCAAACTCAGGTCATTCATTACTAGAGCTCTCTCTCTCTCTCACCGACTACTGGAGACAGCGGGTCCAAAACACGACCATCGCGAAGATACCTGGCCAGCAGTTAAGCTTAATGGCCAATATTTTCAACACAAACATATAACATAGAAACCATTGAGACATAGAGAATGCTCCGGTATATGGGGTGAATTTTTAATTCAGAAAAGTGAGTGGAGCAGGCACTTATGTTGGTAACAACTGTCATGGTCTCAAGTAAGTAAAGAGCTACTCGACTATGCATAAAGATATATGTAGAATGAGGCCCCAGAATTTAATAGTTACTATAAATGAAAAACATTTAACGATTTGTTTACAATGAAATAAAGATAATGATGAAATTTAATTAAAAGAGATAAATAGTGATTGTGGCAGTTACAAATAGAGATGTGAATATATTACGTAACTTATGATAATATGTCAGGTTCGTAAGTTTACGTTTCCAGGCAGTTGACAGGCTTAGATGATATATTCCTCTGATAACAGGCTCGGGCTCGTAAAATTCCACTTCCAGGCAATTGGTAAGGGGTTATTATATAGTTCTTTGACAGCGGGCTCAGGTTTGATCCTTGAAGATTATACAATCAAAGGTAAAAGCTCTGGCGTCTTGATGATGGAGATATAATATCCACAAAGTCCCAAAAGATAAAAATCTTCCAGTATATATAAGGAATGGAGCGACTGGCCGTCCGGCATAGATTGTAGAGAGAAGTGATTGTAGAATGTTTGACCTATCAGCTTTTATAATAAGTGGCTACGTGACAGAATGTAGAACGAAAAGTATTCACTAATTAGAAATTAATTCGAGGGAAGGCTATAACAGGAAAGACGATCTAATATTAGAAGGTAAAGTTTATCTTAGCCTACCGAAATATAACTGGAGTGAGATGAATTCAGTTCTTAATAAAATAAAATTTAATAAGATAATTGTGAACAACCTTTACTGTGACACCCCCCACCCACGTTTAAAATATACTCTTTAACCATTATGGGAAAGATAGATTTTAGAAACAGAAGTAAATTTACTATCATGATACTCTAGCATTAATCCATTGTTATGATTTGTGCTACAATTAAATTATTTATTATCAAGACATGGAAATGTTTATACTAACGTAGGTATATGAATGGGTGACAATAACAATGAAAGATTGTGATTAGAAATCATTGTGATGAACAACATGATGGCAATGTGATTACAAATCATTGTGATAAACAATAGTGATGGCAATGAAGCATGATTTAAGTCGATGATATGAAGGTAATTTACTAAATGAAATGAATGAAAATGTAAATGAAATATTGACATTTCTATTATTAATCATTAATGAGTGAAAATTCATAACAATAATAGATAAAGTGAAGATTTCCCAAATCATGAATGGGTATGGTATATATATCCAAACAATACTCAATGTTACATTAAGTTGGGACATCATGTTTACAAATAAAATTATCGAAATTGTGCGTTCTGATTTGGCATAATTTGCTAGGTAACTAACAGTATGCAGGAGGATTAAGTTATACCCTTCTCACGTGTTTACACTAATCGAGAAAGTAGGTCGGCGTGAATATTTTCACAGCCTGGTATGTGAGAGATACTGAAAGTGTAATTTTGCAAAAACAAACTCCATCTTAGTACTCTACTGTTATTCATTTTGTTATTTCTTATGTACGTGAGTGGTTTATGGCCCGTTTCGACCACAAACTCTTTTAGCAGTAGATATCTGCTGAATGTCTTTAAAGCAAAGACGATGGCCAGTCCTTCACGCTCTATTACAGAGTACCGTGATTCTCTGTCCAATAACTTTCTGCTTGCATATAAGCAAGGCATTAGAGTTCCCTCATGCTCCTGTAATAGTACGCCTGCGATGCCCTTATCAGACGCGTCAGTTCTTACAACAAATTCTTTTGACATGTCGGGTAATTTAAGAATTGGTTCTGAACAGAGTAATTGATTAAGGCTATTCTGACACGCTTCTGTCCAAACAATTTTGTTCGGTGACCCTTTTCTTTGTCAGATTTGTTAGTGGTGTCGCGATGTGCGCGAAGTTGTAAATGTATTTCCTGTAAAAAATTAGGAGCCCAAGTACTTTGCGTACGTCTTTTTTTGTCTCAGGTGGTTGCAATTGTGCGATTTTTGTTTGTTTTTCTGTCTCGGGTGACTGTGTCCCATAACCATTGGTATGATTAATCCTGCATTTGAAGCTTCGATATTAGTAAACATAGGTTGCGACACTGTGTCTCTATCAAAATATTTTTTAGCATATTTGCATGGAATGTCTTTGTTGTATTGTTAATTTTAATCTCGTAATTAACATTAGATTTTACTGCTGTTATTTTAAATGGTCCTTTCCATGTAACTAAGAGTTTACTCGAGTCATCGGGTAAGAGTATTAGTACTTTGTCACCAATCTCAAATTTTCTTGATTTGCTTTTGCGATCAGAGTATTCCTTGTATTTCTCTGCTTTTTTAGTGACGGATTCCTGTGCTAGCTTACACGTGTCCTCAATTCTGTCTTTCAGGTTTCTTACATATTCGTAAGCAAACATAATTTCATTACTGTCCTCCTCATTCCCTTTACAAATATCGGCTACTACGTTGATCGGGCCGCGAGGTGATCGTCCATACATCAACTCAAATGGGGAGTAGCCTGTGGATTCTTGGGGTATTTCTATATATGCAAATAGGATTGCTGGTAAGTATCTGTCCCAATCATCTGGTTTTTCTGCTGACACTTTTCTTCACATATTCTTCAGAGTGCCATTGAATCTTTCACAAAGACCATTTGTTTGATGGTGGTAGGGAGTTGTGAATGAGTGTTGGATTCCCATGAGTTTCATGGTTTCATGCATCATGTGTGATGTAAATTGGTGTCCATTGTCCGACAGTATCTCATTTGGTATGCCTATTCTAGTAAAAATTGTCATCAATGCTTCAGCTATGTGATCCGATGTAGTTGATTTCAGTGCTATCGCTTCTGGCCACCTGGTTGCGTAATCGACCAGTTTTAGTATGTGCGTATGGTTTCTATCTGATTTTGTTAAAGGGCCTATAATGTCAATTGCAACTTTTTGAAAAACTTTTTCAATAACTGGGGTTGTTTCTAATGGCAATCTCGGTATTCTACCTTTTGCGACTCTTCTTTGGCATGTGTCACACGATTTCACATATTCTCGGACGTCTTTAGTAATTCCAGGCCATGTGAAATTCTCGGATATTCTCTTCAATGTGGAAGAGCTCCCAAGATGTCCAGAAGTTATTGAATCATGCGCTATTCCAAGGATCTTGTTTCTGTAAATACTCGGCGTGACCAGTTGTTTAGCTATTTTGTTTCTTTTCCTATGTAACATGAACAGAATATCTTTTTCAATAATGTATTCAACTTTTGATTTCGTCCCTTTGTTTGCGATATTGAAGTATGATGTTAAAGTCGGGTCCTTTTTCTGTTCTTCAATGAACGTGATCCTGTCAAATTGTTGTGGTTCAAGAGAAATAGTCATTGGCTTCTCTGTTGTCTTAGTCATCTTTCTTGTTTCTGCTAGACAAGCTGTTTCTTGAGTTAATGACCATTCTTTTACATCTGTTGGGTTGTCTTTAAGACCTTTTATATTGCCAACAATAACATCAGCGACGGGATTGGGAAGTATACAGCATTCCACTATTCCTGTATAGTATGGGGTTTCTATATACACATTAGCTGTTTCAAAGGTTTCGACTGTGCCACTGAATGTGATGCATTGTACCGTTTTTCCAGTTTTGTCTTCGTCATTGATCAAAGATGCTTTATTCCTACTGTACTGCATCCTGTGTCTCTCAATATTTTGCAATCAGTTCCATTAGCTTTGCCTTCACAAAAAAATAGCGATCCTGACTTGTGAGTTTGTGTTAAAAGTGGCATACCTTTCACGCAATACACATTTATATTTTCTCCTGACATTACTCGTGTCTGATTACTTACACTTGTTTGGAGTGATGCATTTGCAGTTTCTTTTGGATATCCCACGATTTTGTAACATTTGTCTGCTGTGTGGCCTTTCAATCCACAATATTGACATTTAATTATAGGTTTGTTGGTTTTCTTATACTCAGTATTATTGTCAGTGCTATTTCTTGTTTTGTTTTGATAGGGTCGGCTATGGTCTCTATTGAACTGTTTGTTCCATGGTTTGTTACTATGATCATCTTGTTTCACTTGCGTGTTCCGAGTGATTGATCGGCTCGTTCTATTTGAGTACTGAACTTTAGGTGTACATGGACTCTGAGCAGCGGCAGCGTAGTATGGTTCCTTCAATGTTCTGCTAAGGGTTGTCAATGGATGTGCGCTGTTTAAGTTCTCTGCGTAGATTTTTAATTTGTCCAAGTTTTCTGGCTTTCTCTCTTTAAAGAATGCGATTAAATCTGGGTTGCAAGCTTGATAGATTCGATTCTTCAGCGTTAGATAGTAAAGGCCTGCAAAGTCGTCTTGTTTTACGTTTGCCAACTCAAGCCATCGATTTAGAAATTGAGTAATTCGGTTCACAAATGTATAAAAGTCTTCTCCACTTTCCGGTTTTGCAGTGTGAAACCTTTCCTGGTAACCATCTTCCGTTAATCTAAATCTTTTTAGTAGAGCGTCTTTAATTTTACCATAGTCATCTGCATCTTCAGTTGTTAAGGTATAGAAAACTTTTAGCGGTTCTCCTGATAAGCAGTTAATCATTTGCTTTCTGGCCAACGATAACCTTTAGCCTGAACTTCGAATCGGTGTAAGAAGGATTCTAGACAGTCTGAGCGTTCATCGTAGGTTGGCATGCGTGGAAGTTTCACGAAAAATTCATCACTATTATTATGTTTTCTTTCATGACCGGTTTTTGTTTTTTCAATTTCCAGCATCATTTGGGTCCTTTTGGTTTCTTCTTCTGCTAAAGCTATCTGTCTTTTTAGTTCCCTTTCTTGGACTCTTTCTTCTTGTTCTTCTCTACGTATTCTTTCTTCGTGTTCTTTTTCTTCTCTACGAATTCTTTCTTCGTGTTCTTTTTCTTCTCTACGAATTCTTTCTTCATTTTCTTCTCTACGAATTCTTTCTTCTTTTTCTTCTTTTATTTTCTCTTCACACCATGAAAATATTCTTTCCTGGGGTATTTCTAAGTCCTTTGCGAGACTTAAGTATCTTTTATATGCTTCCATTTTGCAATAAATTAGTTACGATATTTTATATATATTATATTGACAGGATACTGTTACTGACTGTTTTATTTATTTACACTTACTGGAATGAACTGTTCTTTTTTTAGAAATCTCTCTCTCTCTTATTTCAACTTATTATGTATGTTGAATTTTATGCCTTTTATCGTTATATCTTATAAAGCAATGTGTCAATACAACGTGGAGTTATTATGACTTGTGTCAATAACAATGTGTCAATCGCGTGTACTCTAAACTATGTTACTACGAAAAATTTATCACCAATGTGTATGACTCGTCGCTAGTTTGTGTACAATTATTCGCAATGACGCTAATATACTAGAGTGTGATAACAATAATAGGATGCCAAAATAATCCCAAGTTTTCTATCGCTAAATATAACATTACAGCTAGTAGACTCTTTTTATTATTAGTATTTTTTTTAAAGACTCACTTTTCAGAACATAATATATAAGTGGTTTTCGGTAACAGTAATATGTCAAAAATGTATTTAAAACAAATTACTATGCAAAACAAATCACGATGTCTATGGTTACTATGTGATGCCCAACTCATGTAAAAGAGAATAATGAAGGATATATTTACCAACTCAGTTCGTGGCTGGGACCTCTCTCTTGTTCAATGGTTGTTCAACAATTGTAATTAGGCATTGAAGAGTGTTTAACAGTGATGTCTGAAATACAAAACAATAAAATATCGTAAGATTTACAATAGTTACAAAATGTGTTCACAACACTGAGTGATTGGATGATAGGTGAATGAATCGTTTTGGAATGTAAACATATTGAAAACAATTCATGAATGAGGCAAACAACAAAATGAAATGAGTGATATAATAACAAAGTGGATAAGGAATGAATGAATGAATGAAAAACTGAGTAAATAGATGAATGAATGAATGTATAAATGTATGAATGATGGAGAAATAAATGTATGAATGATTGGATAAATGAGTGAATAAACGAATAAATGGATGAATGAATGAATGAAAGAATAGAATGGATGAATGAATGAATGAATGAATGAACAATGAATGAATGAATAATTTATAAATGATTAAATGAAGGAATGAATGAGTAAAATGCTATTCAATTTAAATGAAAGAATGAATGGATAAATTGCTATTCCATTTGAATGAAGAAATGAAAAAGAAAAAAAAATCAATGCTGTAAATAGGGAGTTCAATTAAAATATGATCATGTGGGGCAATTAAGAGTTTTACAATTTAAACTTTAAAGTTAGATGAAATAGATATATGTAACTAAATAAATTCAATTCTTTATATGTGTCCCCTCCAAAATGTCATGGTCTCAAGTGAGTAAAGAGCTACTCGACTATGCATAAAGATATATGTAGAATGAGGCCCCAATTTACTAGTTACTATAAATGAAAAACATTTAACGATTTGTTTACAATGAAATAAAGATAATGATGAAATTTAATTAAAAGAGATAAATAGTGATTGTGGCAGTTACAAATAGAGATGTGAATATATTACTTAACTTATGATAATATTAATGTCAGGTTCGTAAGTTTACGTTTCCAGGCAGTTGACAGGCCTGGATGATATATTCCTCTGATAACAGGCTCGGGCTCGTAAAATTCCACTTCCAGGCAATTGGTAAGGGGTTATTGTATAGTTCTTTGACAGCGGGCTCAGGTTTGATCCTTGAAGATTATACAATCAAAGGTAAAAGCTCCGGCGTCTTGATGGTGGAGATATAATATCCACAAAGTCCCAAAAGATAAAAATCTTCCAGTATATATAAGGAATGGAGCGACTGGCCGTCCGGCATAGATTGTAGAGAGAAGTGATTGTAGAATGTTTGACCTATCAGCTTTTATAATAAGTGGCTACGTGACAGAATGTAGAACGAAAAGTATTCACTAATTAGAAATTAATTCGAGGGAAGGCTATAAAAGGAAAGACGATCTAATATTAGAAGGTAAAGTTTATCTAAGCCTACCGAAATATAACTGGAGTGAGATGAATTCAGTTCTTAATAAAATAAAATTTAATAAGATAATTGTGAACAACCTTTACTGTGACAACAACAGGAGATGAAGTGAATAGAAAAGTGCCAGAAGAAAATAGAGAATAACATTTTTTCGCGGCGGTGATGGGTTTTGAACCTGCGACCTTATTGGTACGACAACTCCGCCTGGCCGGTGAGAGCGTGACTCTACCGTATGAGCTATCCACGATTCCAAAAAAAATAATTCGTATCAAACTCAGGTCATTCATTAAAGAGCTCTCTCTCACCGACTACTGGAGACCGCGGGTCTAACACACTCTACGTCTCAATTGTTTCTATGTTATATGTTTGTGTTGAGAATATTGGCTATTAAGCTTAACTGCTGGCCAGGTAACTTCGCGATGGTTGTGTGTTGGACCCGCGGTCTTCAGTAGTCGGAGAGAGAGAGCTCTAGTAATGAATGACCTGAGTTTGATACGAATTTTTTTGGTTTCGTGGATAGCTCATACGGTAGAGTCACGCTCTCACCAGCCAGGCGGAGTTGTCGTACCAATAAGGTCGCAGTTTCAAAGCCCATCACCGCCGCAAAAAATGGTTATTCTCTACTGTCTTCTGGCACTTTTCTATTCACTTCATATCTTGTTACCAACTTAAGTGCCTGCTCCACTCACTTTTCTGAATTAGAAATTCACCCCATATACCGGAGCATACTCTATGTCTCAATTGTTTCTATGTTATATGTTTGTGTTGAGAATATTGGCTATTAAGCTTAACTGCTGGCCAGGTATCTTTGCGATGGTTGTATGTTGGACCCGCGGGCTCCAGTAGTCGGTGAGAGAGAGCTCTAGTAATGAATGACCTGAGTTTGATACGAATTTTTTTGGATTCGTGGATAGCTTATACGGTAGAGTCAAGCTCTCACCGGCCATGCGGAGTTGGCGTACCAATAAGGTCGCAGTTCCAAATATTATCACCGCCGCGAAAGATTGTTATTCTCTTTTGTCTTCTGGCACTTTTCTATTCACTTCATCTCTTGTTGTCTTATTATTTATTTCAGTTTCAGTGTCTGATCAATTATTCTACCGTTCTGGATCTTGTGGAGGAGACGCGTCGTACGTGGTGCTTTATCAAAAGCTTTCTCGAAATCAAGGAGTATCAGGTCTCCTGTCAGCCTCTCAATTATTCAAAGTACAGGAAGTTGTTTTATAGAGTAATATTACCATCGTCGACTAAAATCATCTTTTTGTCGATGTTTGTTGTAGCATTCTTCAGTATCACGATTTGCTTGTCATTCATACTTTTCTTTTCATCACGACTTCTTTTTAGCGAGTTTCTGATAGAACGTCAATTTTCTCCATTCTGATGAATCCTGTTACCTTATGCACGTTCCTATTCACGTCCATTTCCGATGAGAGACCCACAGTGGTCACAGGCGGCACGCAGTCTCTATTCATTCTGCAATAATTAACTTCAGCATTCAAGCCATCATCGTCCTCTCTACTTTCTGCTGTCTCTGTTGTTACAATTCAATTTTCTTTGTCTGATAACATCAACCAATGTCCTTGCTCTCGTGTGCCTTCCACATTGTTTTATGTGTCATGTACTTGTTTTTTTTTCTGGAAATTTCTGTTTTTTTTGCAGTTGAGTGTGTGAATTACATTTCCAAAATTGACATGTGTGTGTGTGTGTGTATGTGTGTGTGTGTGTGCGCGCGTGGGTGTGTGTTTACACTTTCCGCCCCACTTCGGTTTCCCCCTTTTCTCAGTATCCTGCTCGTCAAGCTTCTTATTTTATCTTCTGGGTTTTAAGTAATTATTCCGGTATTCATGACTCCGAAATGAGTAGCATGCTCTCTGAGATAGACATGCATACACTTTTCTTTGACCAACAGGCTTTTGAATAGGTCATGTTTTTTTTCTATTTGATCAAGCAGGGTAGCTTGCTTTTATTAATATATTTACAATCCCTTTATTAACATGTTGCTGCGTTGGCTCCAGGTATACGCTGTGATAAATTTTCTCTAAAGCCACCATCATTTCAGTTATTTTCATTTATAATTCCTCTATTTAATATTACCACAATTTTGTTCTGAGAATATTTTTAAAATGCACCCTTCACTTATGTCTTGTTATTAACTATTCTATAAGCGTGTTAAACACGATTTATGACATGTGGATGCGCGTGGAACTGATAATTTTCTAGGTTTCTCAATAGATTCATAGTCGGTTCTTTGTCACACAGAACGGAAGCTGGACGCAGTTTCTTAGAAAATTCACAACACTAAAAATCCTAGAGGGGATATTTCTGAAAAGCTATTGGATTGAATAGTTTTTCATACATGGTCTCAATTGTGTTTGTAGGAATCGTCATCATCATCATCATCATCATCATCATCATCATCATCATCATCATCATCATCATCATCATCATCATCATTATCATCATCATCATCATACTTATTATTCTATTTTAAAAGGATACTTGGGGAAATACTGATTTCAGTGGCACTCACATTACGTCATCGGAGCCTATTGCTGTCTTTATAGGAAACAGGCCTATGTATATTCCTGGCAATTCCCCACAGAAAAATGCTGACTTTTATCATGTCCTTAAAGGCAATAAACCGGCGCCAATTCCATTGAAATGTAAGTTCCCCCCCCCCCACCCACCTCTATCCTTAATTATATGTTAACGGAACATATTAATCTTTTTTTTAATCATGATATTATATGGCCTTCCCTGTAAATAAGAGTTATAGGAGTTTTTGAAGAGATTTGTGAGAAAATCCACGAATTTCGATTTACCCAGACTGTTTCTGTATTTCTTGCTTGACGTGTTTTATTCTGGTCCACTAGAATTTTAATTACGTCCATACTAGTATCAACTCACAACAGTCGCACCAATCTAGTTCAATCTATCATTGTAAGAGGCACGAGACATTCCTGTCTTTTATGCACATATTACATATTATGCATATATATATATATATATATATATATATATATATATATATATATATATATGATGTAACTTTAAAACCAAATAAGCTATAAACAAAACAGTGAAGGTGTCTCTCAAAAGACTCTGGGGATTAGCTGTTAATGACTCTGTTTGGAAATTTGTTCTAGTCATCATTGGTCCGAGTGAAAACCGCTGAACTTCTATGTATTGGTGTTTGTGGTTTTGTAAATTTCTTTCTGTGGTTGTTTCTTATTGAATAAGTGCTTTATTGCGGCTTCTTGGCAAGATGAGACTGTTATTGATGTGCTGTACCCGTTTACGATTTTATACATTTGCGAATTGCTTGCTTGTAAATTCTTGTATGAAGGGGCTTCCATCGTAGTTTATCTGGTGCATTTGAGGCACAGTCCTCCTCCCTCGACCTGAATCCTGATGCAAAATGAGCTGCTGTCTTTTTTTTTTGGGACTTTTTTTATTTCTGTAATATGAGTTTTTTTGTATGGATGAAAGTTCATTTTCCATTATTAGTCCAATTGTTATAATGTAGCAATGACTATGAAAAATGTTTTTTTCTCTTTTTGAGGAAAATTTTTGGCTAAAACCAAAGTCCTATCTCCACTGAGTAAAATGTTTTTGAATTCTGAAAATCCATTCATAAATAAACAAGTTATGCAGTTTCAAAGGTGTCATTTATTTGGATGACCAGAAAAGAGGAAAAAAAAACGCGAAAATATGGGACGCTTTTTCGGCATTTTTTTTCGACCTTTGGTTGTATCTTGCGTAATAAGTGTATTAAAAGATTGAAACTTGAAGAGCAAATTAGGATGGTGTTTTGTAAAATACGGGAAAAGTACTCGTCATATTCATATGAAATTTTACAACCAAAAAGAAGAAATGTTCATGTATTACCTTGTCAGCGACAAAACCTCCACGCCTGGTAGTTTTAGAAATATTTTACTCCAAAGAGAAAAAATCTATTTTTAACGGTCTTCTGGTAATTGCACGAGTTTTGGCGCTTGACATAATCTAAAATGACCTTTTTTCTAACTGTGCCAACTTTCAGTCATATTCATCGGTAAACAGCGTCGTAATTAATTTTTTAAAATAGCATATACGAAACGGCTTCGTCCCATATTTTGACGCGAATTCGGGCACTTCGTGAGCGAAAAAGAGGCCCAAATATTTGTGCGGGATAGTCATTGCTATATAATGATTCAATGTCACGTTTTAATGATTTTGAATGTTCGGATTTGGATATTGTTCGGAAGATGAGTCTCCGAAGTCTTAGTTGGGTTTTATGCGAAAGGTTTTCCATGGTGACATTGATATAGACGAGGACGCATAGTGGCACTGAAACAGTATCCTGTGGCACTCCGAATATCATGTGGTAGATGTCACGATTGCCCTTCAAATTTCTTATGCCGACTTGGTCCAGCTTTCAGCAGAGACGTTGGTGTGCTACGGCCTCAAAAGTTTTGCTTAAGTCAAAAACTACGTCTATTTGATGTTTCATGTCATGCAGTTGTGGTATGGTGTCAATTCTGTATTTTAATGGTGTGTTATAAGATCTATTTTTCCGGAAGCCATGCTGTGAGTCAGAAAGGATGTTGTGCTGTTCAAGATTTTCCGTTACATGATGGTAAATGATGTGTTCTAGGATCTTACGTGGCGCCAATGTTAGATATATGGGACGTTAGTTGAATGGTTGGTCTCTTCTTCCCTTTTTAAATACTGCATTGATAAATACATGTTTCCAGTCGTCTGGTACATGGCCCTCATCGATTTATTGTTGAAAGATTTTGGTCAGAAATCGAGCTGTTTCTATTGAAGATTCTTTAATACTCTGGTTGGTATATTCTCTGGGCCACTCGGTTTAGTTGTTTCGAAAGAAAGGATGTGCTTTTAAACTCGATATTCAGAAATAGCTCTTTTTAGTACGGATGGTTCAAATCGTTTTTTCAAGGATGGCAGCTCTGGATTGCCATGGTAAACACGCTCTCATCATCATCATCATCATCATCATCATCATCATCATCATCATCATCATCATCATCATCATCATCATCATCATCATCATCATCATGGCTTATCCCTTCTGGTGGTGGCCTCCGCAACTGCCAACCAAAACAAGCTTCTGTCCTGCGCCATCCTATCACATTCAGTGACTGGCTTATTCATCCATTCGATGATGTCATGTGACCATCTTCTGTTTGGTCTTCCTCTACCTCTTTTACCCTCCACAATTCCATCTAGAAAATGTTTTAGTTATTCATACTGATTGTATAATATGTTGACCATTTATTTCGCCCTGTGGCTCCATAGCCATTACTGAACTGCAGAGTACTGATACTCAAAGCATCTTTTCTTTTCGAGGATATAGACCTCCAAAATCGTTTTGATACTCTTGCATCTTTCTGATCATTGTCATCAAGCAAGTTATTGACATATTGATTGCTTGATTTTCATAGTTTCTTATAGATTAGAGATTGAGTCTGTCAAAAGCTTGTTCTCCCAAAATTCTTTGCAAAGGTGTAGCGTCTCTGCATTATTTTTTTTTTTGGGGATGTTTTATTTCCAGTGTTATCCGTGTCAGCCGATGCTTTCCAATTATGATTTTCTTTTGTATACTGCGTTTTATGGCATGCGTCAGTGATAATACCCTTAAACATGCCCCTGCTTTCGTTCACACAGTTTGGCTTTTCTTGAAAATCTCTCACCCAATCTCTTAAATCAGTTCTCATTGCGTCCATATCCCCATTGTGGTCCGTGGGTTTGTGTTCTTTCTTCAAATTTGCCCCGACGTTGAATAACATAAGTTTGTGGCCGCTAATTCCAGGCAATAATTTTGATGTAGTTGCAATATTTGGATTAAAAGTAAAGACACCGTCTTAGATGCTGTTTTCCCGGATTGGTTCATGGACTATCTTGTGGGGTTGAATTCATGCATAATGGCAATCATTGTGTCATAAAGCTGCTTTCCATATTGTCCTTTATTTCAATTCTAGTCTGGGACAGTCCAAAGAAACAACCAATGTAGATATTACCGTTTAATGGGGGCATTTTCCGCCATTTGATTTCGCATTCAGCTCTTGTCTCGTTTTCAACTGAGATTATATAAATTTCGGAGGAAATAAGTACTTCTTCCTCTCCCCGTCTTCTGTCCTTGTGACATGGAGGTCATTTCAAATGCGAGGACTTCCCAGAATTAAATTAAGTGAGTCTTTTGGTCCAAAATGTGTTGTCGTTTGTTTAATATCCCTTATACATGAGTCACATTTACTCACGTTATCTATCTATCCATCTTATTGGCTCATTTAGGGACGTCTATTTTTTGGATTCTCTACTGCTGGTTGATGCACTTTCTTCACCGCAACAGAAGAGCAAATATACCCTCCCTAAAACAAAAATGACGTCAAGGCTTTTGAGCCCATTTTCAACATCTGATTTCAGTTCATCGTCGTCCTTGAACCGTTTTCCAGCCTAGTGGCGCTTCAGAGGTCTAAATAGATTAAATTCGGACGGTGCCAGATCAGGAATATGAGGAGGATTTGGTAAAACTTCCCATTCATGAGTTTTCAACCAGTTTTTTGTGATGTTTGCGGTTTGGAGTGCTGCGTTGTCGTATTGGAAAACAACGCCCCTGCTTAGCTGTCTCTTTCGCCTGACAGCCTTCCACAACCTATCCAATGACTGATAGCAAGATAATGTTTTAGGTTTAAAGAAATAGGTAATAGAATTAGTGGTAGGTTATTGGCACGTTATATAGGGATAAGTAGATTCAGAAGGTAAGTATTAGTTCCCGTTAAAGCAGAAGTACTTTAATATAAATCAACAGAATTGCCTCATACAATAACAAGTTCACACATAATTAGCCAAAGAATAATAGTTTTGGTTTTAATTCATTAAATTTAGGCTATGTCTATTTAATTTTCATCCCGTATCACAAACTTTTCTTTTTTCTTTGTAATGGTGCTTAGATTTAGAGGTGACTGGTGGCGGTGCCAAGTTTTCTTCTGTTATATGGGACATGCCGTTTCATTCCAGTAGTTTCAGTGGATCGCTTGTAAGATTCCACTCTGTATCATGCGTAGCCAAATGGATATTCGTTTGTTCTCCAGGTGCATGGTTGGTTGGTAGCTTGATACATTTTTGTCATTAACCGATGCAAGTGTGGTTATTAACCGTTCCTTATTCACACGTGTTTCTCGCTATGAAGAAATTTTGAGTTCCCTATAGAAGCAGTGAGTTCTTAACAGATTAAATGGGAGAGAGCGAAATTGATCACTGTCATAGTTTATATGTGTTTCTCTCGGGAGTTGGTGAATCGCAAGGAACCAACAGTATTCCAAGCCTTGCCTGGTTTACTATTGGTTGTTTTCTTTAGACCAATCGTGTTTTGTGTGTCATTGCTGTAGCGTCTGTAATCTTGTAAATTCCCAAATAGGTCGGTTATGTGTGCCCGTTACAACAACGGTCAAACACATGGCCCATCTCGCCTAGCACGATGGTGTGAATTGAAGCAGTTTCAATGCGGTGTCAACTCTGTAGCTATAACACATGGCCTTTTTTAATTGTGCCTAGGGCGATAAAGATTAACACACGACGACGCTGTGATAGTAGGTATTGAGAATATGTATTGATTTATTTACAATCGTGGGAAAGTTGAGAGCGATTGAAATATATCACTACAGTTGCACCTTGATGTTCTTCGCCGGCGGTGAAGATGTATATTTCGAGATCATCGAGACTCTCTTTGACTCTGGTGTACTGTGGTGAACCCATGTCTAATCCAAGGGATTATATGTCTGCTGTCACCGCTAGGCACCATTGGTAGTGTGCTTTCATCATTGAGGCGCAAGGGGGGGGGGGTTACTTGAATGTGTGGTAAGATATTTTCCTCATTTTTTTCACTACCGTGAGTGTTGTCAAGGGTTCTTTTGACGTGTGATTTGTTGTAACATTTCGGGCCAGTTACACAAGAATTGAGGGACTTGCCAATATATTGGCATCTAAAAAACCCGTTTTATTGTTCAAATTGGAGGAATCAATCAAAATTAGCTGGCCATTGTAATTTAAAAAATTGAGAATGCTTTTAGTTGACATCTCATAATATATTTGACCCATTGGATTTTTTGTAAAAGTAAGACTACGAAACCGCTTGGTAAATCCTCACAAATTTTGCATGGTGCTTACAATTGACATGAGGATGGTTGCGTTTTTGTTGGATTGGTTAGAGTTCGTTATGTTTTATTTAAAAAAATCAAATTTGCTTCGTCAAATCCCATCAAAAACAGACGCAATCATTTTTAGCACGTGGGTTATGTGCCAAACTTCCGGTAAGCGAGTATGACAATGAGGTGGGAGTAGGCTACTTGCATTGAAACGCTACCAGTTAGTGGTTCCTCTTTTTATTTTGAATACAAGCAATTTCTCTTACGTCTGTTAAGGCTACAGAAATTGAGTTCAAATAATTTTATTCAACTCTTCATTCATACATTCATGAAGAATTGAAGGGGCTCTGTTTCTTGAAACGTCAGCCATGCTTGTTTTCTATAAACACAAATCATTTCATGATGCCAGGTTGGAGTATACTCTTGGTTGTTTTATTATTTTTTTGTCAATTTCAGCAAGGTCCTGGGACGGCCTTCAAATGCATATTTCCCCCGTTTCTACCTGGGGCAAAAAGTTCTTCTTCTTTAGTTATCCAGACAGGTAGGTTGTGTATTCTTTCTTAGTTTTATTGATATTGACAATGATAGCACCTTTATAGTCATCAATACACAAATATAGAATACAGAAGATTGAGGTATCAAAAAATAGTACTGCATTATGTCTCCAGTTTTACAGTAATGTTCTTGCTAAGGCAGTGATATATATTCTAGAACACATACACGCACACATGTGCGATATTACATATAATAATATAATCGGTCCCTCAGAGGATAGATCATTGCTTGGCAACACCGGTACACCATAAGGAGACAGTTTGAGCCTTGTTTTATTTATCATTTTCTTAGAAAATGCTTTAAAAGATGTGCGTAAATCTGTAGCTTCGTCTCAATTACGTTTTGAAAACGATCTCCCCATGAATATTGCACATGCAGACGACATTGGCTTTATTGGCCTCAAACAAGTCAGTGTAAAAGACATCCAAAAAGCTCTACAAAAACACCAACTGTACGTTTATACTGACAAAACAAATGTAATATTATTATCAGGGAAGAGAGATGGATGGAGAGCCAATAAAAAAAATAGGACCATTAATTGGAGACAAGGAAGACGCACAATGAAGAAAAAGTTTATCGACGGTTGCACTTAATAAATTATTACATATATGGATTAGAACAGATAAATTAAAAATAAACACTAAAATCAAATTGTACACAGCCCTTGTGAAATCCGTGCTTATATATAACTGCGGAACATGGACACTGACTGGAACCGAAGAGCAACGATTAGACAGATTCCATATAAAACAATTGAAAAGAGACCTGAATATACGATAGACCACAAAAATAAGCAATAAAATACTGTATGAAAAATGCGATGAAAGACCCTTGTCATTCAAATCATGGAGACAAGATGGCGGCTTTTTGTGTATATACTCAGAAGAGACGAGAATATACCAACTAATAAGGCCATGGAGACTTTTGTTCACACCACCTGGACACAAGAAATATAAAAGGCAGACCACACCACCCACGTCAATTCACACTGTCCTGAATAGAGACCTAAAACGTTTTCAAAATAACAAAGATTAAAAAAAAACAAAACAAAGGAAGACCTTATGAAATTAGCATCCACTACAAAGACCGTGAACTGTGGAAGGAATTGACACAGAGGATTAGAGAGACAGCCGAGGCGTCCCGATTCGATAATTAGGAAGCGAAAGGCCTTACTTCAGTAAGTTATATATATATATAATATATAATAATAATACAACATATACATACAATATATATATTATCCTCACCTCATTCGGTTGTTTCCAACAGCAATGTTGTTTCACCCATTGGTGGAATCTTCAGGGACGTATTTTGTATAGTAGTGGATGAAACAAGGTTGTAGGAGGAAATAACCGAATGAGGTGAGGATGATAAATAATACGCTACAAGAAACTGTCGATCGCTCTGGGTGAATATATATATATATATATATATATTAATGATATTTGCCACGAGAGTCCTGATGATGGGCACACAGGTCTGAAACATCGATATAGACTACATTGTGATGGCAAATATCTTAATAATACATTAATGGTCCCAGTGTTCTAATCAACATGTCGAGCACTGGAAGTAGCATATTTAGCAATAGCAATGTTGCGTTTATTTAACCCTCTCCTTAGCAAACGTAGGAAAATCGTCACATTCGTTACGGTGCAACCAACAATTTTATCATTCTGATTTCTTTTGTATATCGCAAAATTAATAGAATTTCTTTGTTGTAGCTATTAGAAATTGACACTCTGTTGTAAAGTTCATTCTGATGAACAATATAATGTATAGAATGTACTTGTTCCTTTTCTTTTTGAGTAAGAAAAATATATTTTTGTGTTGGGAGGGTGTGACGTAACTGGGAAAAATCTGAAATGGATGACAAGGAGAGAGTTAACGTACAGTCAGTAGCCGTACGTGATATTCTATAATATAGTACGGCTTTGTAGTCTTGTGGTATGACACTCACTTTCGGATCAGAACGTATAGGTTTGAGCTTCACTCGGCGCATAGTTGAGTCCTTGGAAAAGGTTCTTTACTTACATTCTCTCAGGTGTAAAATGATTACCTGGCCGTCAACAGCGTTGTCTCTGTCGGAAAAAAGGTGTTATCTTTTAATAAGCGTCACGTCTCATATACATGTGTGGTTGTCGGTCAGGGACCCTTTGTGAAGCGCATTGAGTTAGCACGTTTAGTGGATGGTGTGCTTTATAAAAGCTTACGTTTTTTGTGTGGTGTTTTTTTTTTCTTTTCAAAATGAAAGTTTCACACATTGCTATTAATCTGACCCGTTGACGAGGAGGCCGAATGTGAAGAGATGAACATCACGAGAATAAACAGTCAAAGATGCACTTGGTAACGACAGATTCTTGATTACAGATTTGAGCTTTTAGACAGCGGAATATCCACTTAACGTGCCCAACGTGCTTTACAAAAGGTCTCTAGCCAACAGCAACGTATAATAAGTAGGACGGGACAGGACGCCGTTTGGCGATAATACATTACTTTCAGACAGAGACAAAACTGTTAACGGCTAGGTAATCATTTTACACCCGGGTATGGTGAGAGAATTTGAGCAAAGGGATTTTTACATGGACTCATCTTTGCACTGCTCAGAGCGGGAGTCGAACCTAGAACCTTCCTATTCGAAGACCAAATAGACACACAATTAAGATAAATGGTGTCCATTTTCTTGTTTTCAGGACTAATGGTGACGTTTTACGTATTCACACCGGTGATAAAGAGACCTATGTGACTATCAAGGGAAGTACAGTTAAATCTTTTCAATTTGAGGCCGATGATTTTGCAGAATTCGATGTTGCATATGGTATGAACTTCTACTCACTTGGTAACACAATGTGGCACAATTTCCAATAATATTATAGAGGAAATTTATCGGATCCTCATCAACGTCGGGGGGTCTCGATAGCTCAGTTGGTGGAGATCTCACTTCACACGCAACTCCGCCTGGCCGGTGGATAGCTCATACGGTAGAGTCACGCTCTCACCGGCCAGGCGGAGTTGTCGTACCAGTAAGGTCGCGGGTTCGAACCCCCCATCAAAGCCGCGAAAATTTTAATCTCTATTGTCTTCTGGCACTTTCCTATGCACTTCATATCTTGTTGTTATCAACATAAGTGCCTGCTCTACTCACTTTTCTGTGCATTGACATTGCGAGAGTGTCAGCACAATAACATGCCCTATTTCGCGACTACTGTATGGGAACAGAGCTCCTTTCCATCCGGCCTTATGGATATTTATATATATATATATATATATATATATATATATATATATATATATATATATATATATATATACACCCACAAACACCTACGTACATGCGCACACATACAAACGCAAAATAAACAAGGGAATTTTTGTTTCATGTAATCAAAAAAATTAGAAGAATTTAAATGATTTTCAACAAATATTATGTGAAATATGCGGATTGATCGATCGCATTTCAAATGGAATGCATAAATACGCCCTAATAGTGTGATAAATAATTGCAGCGAACGATCGAATAATGAATGAGAACAAATATTGCCGCGTATTGTAGAATAATAACATCCTCTCTGAATAGGGTTCAACAGTCGTGGCGTCACTTCCCTCGTAATGACGCATAGTAACTGGTTCTAAACTATCGGAACAATGGCGGACGCCATTATCTCCATACCGCTCTTCTGAAATACTTCTCCAACGAGCAAAAGAGTGTATCTAGAGGGGAAAAACATTATAAATTTTATCATGTTTTGACTTTTTATACATTCTGATCACATGACATGTGAAAAAGTTCTAGCCAGCACGAAGAATAAAAAGTAGCGATTTTCTTTGTTTAGAACCAAGCTGCTGGTTGCTTTGGCGGACGTGACATCGTCCTATTGAATCCTTTATAATAGAGTGAGATTGTGTTGTTGCCCCTCGGTAGGAAATTATGGATAAAGGAGAGGTAGGAAACAACATGCCTCGTTACGAAGAATGTCGCATGAGCATGTGGTATTTTGAACTCAGGTCATGTCTCTCCAACTCATTTTGATAACCATAATGTTAAAGGTTTGTGTGCGTGTTCATATGACCGACATTTTTTGGGGGGTTATTTTGTGTGCGAGATCATGGCCTTTGTAAAGGTATGGCCTGACACTGACCAAAAAAATGACGTCAAAATGCCTGTCTTTTGCCACAAAAGAAAACAAATCGTGAGTTGTATTCAATAGTTCAACCAATGAAATAACTATTTTCCATGAGCTCTACTAACGACAACTCACTAGGCGGTGCAAAAACCAAAACATGACGTCAAACTGCCAGTCCTTTTGGATTTCAGTGTCAGGCTATAACATAACAATGACTACGGCGAGATGCGGGCGGGGGTGGGGGTGGGGAACCAGCAAAAGATAATGCAGCAACGTTCGTTTTTGTCAAATGAGAGATTCGACTTTTCTTCGATTGTGCAGCAAAAATGGCGAATTGACTCTAAAAACGTTAGATCTGCATTCATGTTCATCAAAAGACTATTTCATAGGGTCACTCTTCATATATTTAAGCCAATAAAGTGAGGTAAAATATTCTGTAATCATTGATAAAGGTTTTACCGCATTATTCAACGATCACTTTACTACAAATGAATGATTGGGGTTTCCAATGGGAGGGGGGAACAAAGAATGTGCAAGAATTGAGGCATTTTCTTGGACAGCAGCACCCGACAATTTAATCTTTAAGTGTCTTCTCTGTGTTGTGGTAAATTCTGTATGCACATTTAGAAGGTTAAAAAAGACCAATTATGTTGAAGTGTTTCCTTGAGTTCTATTGCAACACTTTTTATAAAATCTTTGAATGAAATGGAAGATTGGGGACATGTCGGAACATTTCAATTATCGAGGAGGCAGGTTGGACTTGTACAAAACTGAGGACTCTAACTTGATAATCTTCTCGGAGAGTTAATCTACCGATTTTTAGATTCAAAATATTCCTTTAAAAACTTTTAAAACCGTACCTTTTTAATAAACATTATAAGATTTGATCATTCGAAATCAAGAAATGTTGTGACATAATTAAAATATTATAACCCCTATATCTTAATGGGTTTTAAACAATCACAACTAACATTTCAACCTTTTAATAAACTTGAATGTATCTATTTTTTGTATTTTTATAATATTTTTATTTACTTGCATATATGTATCGACCTGTTGCTAATATTTGTATGTTATTTCCTCATGTTTCTTTTTATTCTCGATATTTTATTGTAAAGCCCTATAATGAGAACATTGCGCTAAATAAGCGCAATTTATTATATTAATATGCATATAAACTTGGCCACACAATAAAGGCTACTTCATTCATACAGGACTAACTAAGGTTATGGTCAAATTTGGAGCTACATGATCATGGGAATGATTAATTTAGCTTTCCAAGGTTGTACAACTCTTCACATTTTGGGTTTAATAAAATGCATTTGTGAGGACATTAAAACCCCCACTCATAAATCAAAATTAGAAAATTGTGCACAAAGGCTCAGAATTGGAATTTTCCTATAAGACGTAGTCTAGCAATAGTCAAGGTCTCGCGTAGAGTAGCACTAAATTAGTTTGTCAGAAAGTACGTTTCCATGATTATTTGCGTTTCCATGATAGCTTGAATGTAATTAGATTTTCAGAATTTTGTATAAAATCTTATGGCTTTGTGCCATTTTCAACAGCTCGTTTTGCCAAGTCTGTCAGAAGTAGAAAAAAAAAATCAAGCAATTGGAGTGAGAATGGCTGGCAATTCTTAATGAGAAAAAAAGCCGTAGACATCGATGCAACAAGAGCACCGTTTCACGGTTGCTCCGGGAGTTTGACATAACTGGGTCTATCCTTCACCGACGAGGACGGAAACGAAGGACAACAGACGAAGAAGACGCTGCCATTCAACAAACCTTTCACGAATCTACAAACCGGAGCGCCGTTCACGTTGGCATCTCTCTAGCAGTGAGGAGAAGACTCGAAGAAAACCGGCTGAAGTGCTGCAACTTTGATGATATCCTCACAGAACAGTGCAGACGGGTTATCAAACATCGCAGATGGTACCAGCCGTAATGGGATAAGGATCTGATCCAGCTTCTACAAAACAGATAAGGAACAAATAATAATAAATTGAGAAACAGAACGTGAAAGGATGAAAGATTAGCTTACCCCTAGCCTAACTTTAATTAATTAAAAATGTACTATTATTCTTTTGTTTAATTATATGTTACCTTCGCCTCAAAACGGTATTAAGTCGGGTCGGCTAAGATATTGAAAATTGAATTTATAGCCAGAAATATCAGACTTGTGTTGAGTTTGTATGTTGTATTGAGGAGAATGGATACCATATCTTAGAGTGCTAATATCAACAATTTATATTATTGACCAGTTTAACATTAAAATCGGCTTTTAAGCATATGGTTCCTTCCGACACAATACCGTTTTGAGACGATGGGTCACATATGTTAATATGATATTGTGTGAGGCTATTCTGATTATTTATATTAAAATATTTCAGCTTTGACGGGGGTCAATATTTATCTCACGACCCTGATTAATCCCTAACGTGCCTCATATACCACCACTTCTACTACCTATTTCTTTAAACTTAAAAACTTTATTACTATCTGTCGAGTAGTCAGGAATTTTGACCCAACTATAGCAGGGTAAAAGGGACACCAGAAGACTTCTGTCTTTGGGGAAAACTATTTGACTTCTATTTGTGAGGCTGGCTAAGAAAAACCTAGGGAGATGCGGCAAGCTTCGATTTGAGATCGATATGAGCCAAAATCGAAGATAAAGTGTTTCCCATAGCAACAAATTGTATTCAGAAATAAAAATGATCATAATTTGGGTTCTAATAAATATAGAAAGAAAATTTTAAAGTAGTTAATGGCCAGAAGATGTGGTCTACACCACTGCATACATGACTCAATTTATGAAATTTGCGCATCTTTCCGGGTTTTCTCAGCCAGCAACACATTTGCCTCTTCCTTATTGATACTTTTCGTACACCGACGCGACATTGACTCACATGCAACCCTTGTTTTTGGTAAATTTGGACCTTTGAGCAGATATTTATAAGATTGATCCCCATGCAACTATTGTTTAAAATCACAGGATTCGTATTGTTTTATAAATACATTTTAAGTAATTCATTGAAGTAGTAATTGTTGAAGTCTATTCTTTAAAATTAGAAATTCTATTACATCTCTTTATTTATGACAGACTGGCATCAAAGAACCGTGTTGAAATTGCGACAACAACCTACATAATACATGAATCTATTTATGATGGCAACGTTTATATATTATTATTACAACCACCCTTCTAAAAATATCTTTATCGCCGTCCTATAAATATTTCACCGATAATCCATTATATATAATATTATATATATATATATATATATATATATATATATATTATATATATTATGTTGGTTTGTTTCATGACGAATTTGTGAATGTTGCTTGGATGGGTTCATGATGCCTTTTGCATAAAATATGAGTAGAAGAGCTGAAGATGAATGTAATCAATTAACATTAATGGTGAGAATAAGAACATGATAATCAAAGCATAATACTCACATAAAAAAACTGATATTTTATACCATATACTCTTCTTACAGATAATCTTATTACCATTACAAGTGATCATGCAATAATGGTTCTGCATTTTGCTAAGTCGAATGATGCGGACAATACCGGAGAGCCCGTAGGAGATGTAGCCTGTGATGAACTTATCCCAGTAGACTTGTATGAATCTCGTTACCTTTTCACTACTGTTAGTAAAGTTATATCTAAACTGACTGTTCAACTTAGCATCATTGTTCACAGTGAGTAATCAAATCCTCTGTCTAGATTTTATTTCTCTACTACTACTACTACTACTACTACTACTACTACTACTACTACTACTACTACTACTACTACTACTACTACTACTACTACTACTACTACTACTACTACTACTACTATTTCTACTACTATAACTACTACTACTACTACTACTACTACTTACTACTACTACTACTACTACTACTTACTAATCTACTATACTACTTACTACTATACTACTACTACTTACTACTACTACTAATACTACTACTACTACTACTACTACTACTACTACTACTACTACTACTATACTACTACTACTACTACTACTACTACTACTACTACTACTACTACTACTACTACTACTACTACTATACCTACACTACTACTACTACTACTTACTACTATGTACCTACTACTACTACTACTACTAACTTACTACTACTAATACTACTACTACTATAACTACTACAAACTACTACTACTACTACTACTACTACTACTATACTATACTACTACTACTACTAATACTACTACTACTACTACTACTACTACTACTACTACTACTACTACTACTACTACTACTACAGATCATGGCCATACATCAATGGCTGGGGAAAGTATGAGTCATAGGGGTAGGTTAAGAAAAGTAAGGACATACAGAAGACACCACTCTACAGAATGAGTGTGAGGTTGGTGGTTGAGGAGCAGAGCGTGTACCACTCACAGAGAAAAGAATATAGAGTTCAACGAGCAACTTGAGAAGACTCTCAACACAGCTCATAGAAAAGCAGAACGAAACGCACAGGACGGCTGGAACTCTCTTAGAAACGCCATTTACAACACTGCAGTTCTGACATACGTCAAAAAGGAGCGCAAGAACAATGATTGGTTTGAAGCCAGTATTACTGAGATGGAGCCAGTCATTGATGCCATTCGCAGCGCACTTGTCAACTATAAACATGAACCAAGTCAGAGGAACCTGCAGGCGTTGCGAGCTGACGCAGCAGAGCACAGCAAACAGCACGACGTTGCGCCAAAGACTACTGGCTTCAGTTGTCGGACAACATCCAGCAAGCGTCTGACAGTGGCAACATAAGGGCCATGTATGAGGGCATCAAACAGGCGACAGGCAAATCTACAAAGAAAAATGCGCCTATTTAATCAAAGACCGGGGAAGACGTCACAGACAAAGACAAGCAGATGGGAAGATGGGTAGAGCACTACTTGGAACTCTACGCCAGAGAAAACTCTGTCACCCAAAAAGCGTTAGACGCAATTGAAGAACTGCCAGTACTGGAAGAACTAGACGGAGAACCAATTATGGAGGAGCTCAACAAAGCAATCGATGCTCTGGCCTGTGGCAGAGCACCCGGAGACGACAGCATTCCACCCGAAATCATCAAATGTGGAAAGCCAACCCTCTTGGAACCGCTACATAAACTCCTATGTCTTTGCTGGAGAGAAGGCAAGGTACCTCAGGATATGCTCGACGCCAAGATTATCACCCTCTACAAAAAAACAAGGGACACCGTAGTGACTGTAATAATTATAGGGGAATCTCCCTACTGGGCATTGTGGGTAAATTCTTCGCGCGCGTTGTCCTCGCTCGACTGCAAGTTCTCGCCGAACGTATCTACCAAAGAGTCGCAGTGTGGCTTCTGAGCCAAGAGGTCGACAGTGGACATGATCTTCTCAGTACGTCAGCTTCAGGAGAAATACAGAGACCAGCAGATGCCCCTCTACATTGCATTTATTGACCTGACAAAGGCATTTGACCTTGTTAGCAGGAAGAGCCTTTTCCAGCTGCTAAAGAAGATTGGATGTCCTCCTCAGCAGCTTAGCATCATTGCCTCCTTTTATTAGGACATGAAGGGCCCAATGAGCTATGACAATGGAGCCTCTGAACCCTTCTCCATGCGCAGCGGGGTGAAACAAGGTTGTGTCCTCGCACCGACTTTGTTTGGTATATTTTTCTCCTTACTGCTGACGTTTGCATTCAAACAGTCCCCAGAAGGAGTCCACTTACACACCAGAAGTGATGGGAAGCTGTTCACTCTGGCACGCCTGAGAGCAAAGACCAAGGTCCGCACAGTCCTCATAAGGGAAATGCTATTTGCAGATGATGCAGCTCTATGCGCACATACCGAGGAAGACCTTCAGCGGCTGATGGACAGATTTTCTCACGCATGCAGGGAACTTGGATCAGCATCAAGAAAACAAATGTAATGTGCACGATGTCCCCTCTATACGAGCAATTTACATTGACAACAAGGAGCTAGAAGTTACTGATCACTTCACATACCTGGGCACAACCATCACCAGCAACCTCTCACTTGATGCAGAATTAGACAAGCGTCTCGCCAAAGTTGCCGCTGTCATGGCACAACTGAGCCCGAGAGTGTGGACCAACAACCAACTCACTTTGAACACCAAACTCAAAGTATACCAGGCATGTGTACTCAGTAGCCTACTGTATGGCAGTGAATCCTGGACAACATATGCAAGACAGGAGAACTGCCTGGAAAACTTCCACATTCGGGTTTACGACGGATTCTCGGCATCAGGTGACAGGACAGACTCACTAACAATGCAGTGTTAGAAAGAGCGAACTCCCTCAGTATGCATCTCATGCTCTGCCAGCGACGTTTGCGATGGCGTGGTCACGTACACAGGATGGACGATGGACGCATACCCAAAGACATCATATACGGTGAACTAGCTTCTGGACGGCGACCAAATGGCCGTCCAGCTCTGCGCTTCTATGATGTCTGCAAACGAGACATGAAATTGACAGGCATCGACTCATACACATGGGAGTCGCTTGCTGACGGCCGCAGCGGCTGGAGATATGCGGTGATGGAGGGAGTGAAAAGGGATGAGGAGAGGAGAAAGAAGAAGTTTGAGGAGAGGAGAGCAAGGAGGAAAGAGAGGCAGCAGATCCAAATACCAAACACACAGTCAAACTACGTGTGCAACAACTGCGTTAGAGACTGCCATGCAAAGATTGGTCTGCTGAGTCAAACCCGTCGTTGCTCTCAACAAGACTGATGAGATGGAAGGATGCCTACTACTACTACTATAACTACTACTACTACTACTACTACTACTACCAGTACTACTACTACTACTACTATACACTACTACTACCTACTACTACTACTACTACTACTACTTCTACACTACTACTACTACTCTACTACTACTACTAACTACTACTACTACTACTACTACTACTACTACTACTACTACTTACTACTACTACTACTACTACTACTACTACTACTACTCCTACTACTACTACTACTACTACTACTACTACTACTACTACTACTACTACTACTACTACTACTACTACTACTACTACTACAAGGTATTGACGGGACACCGGATACATATCGTGGAATCACTCAACCTAGGAGCGTTTAGTGATTAAATGCGAGAGAACAATATATTATTGAGTATAAGTTAGAGTATATACACATATATTGGAAAGTGCCAGAAGACAATAGAGAATAATTTTTTAAATTCTCTATTGTCTTCTGGCACTTTCCTAGTCACTCATCTCTTGTTGTTACCATACAGTAGATTCACGCTCTTACCTGCCAGGCGGAGTTGTCGTAACAATAAGGTTGCGTGTTCAAACCCCATCACGACGCGAAAAAAATTTTTCTATTGTCTTCTGGAACTTTCCTACTCACTCCTCTCTTTTCTGAATTAACATTCATCCCATATACCGGAGCATACTCAATGTCTCAGTTGTTTCTATGTTATATGTTTGTGTTGAGAATATTGGCTATTAAGCTAAATTGCTGGCCAACTAACTTCGCGGAGGTTGTGTGTGTTGGACCCGCAATCTCCAGTAGTCGGTGTGAGAGAGAGAGAGAGAGAGAGAGAGAGAGAGAGAGACAGAGAGAGAGAGAGAGAGCTCTAAGATTGACCTGAGTTAGAGACGATCTTTTTTGGGATCGTGGATAGCTCATACGGTAGAGTCACGCTCTCACCGGCCAGGCGGAGTTGTCGTACCAATAAGGTCGCGGGTTCAAACCCCATCACCGCCGCGAAAAATTTTTTATTCTCTATTGTCTTCTGGCATTTTCCTACTCACTCATCTCTGGTTGTTATACACATGTATTGCAAGAACACTGTAAGTAGATGGACAAAATAATATAGCTCAAATACGGAAAGTAAGGAATAAAGAGTGCATCCTTCTCATAATGCATAAAGCTGAATTAATATTTTAAACAATGGACTACCTGAATAATAACTAATTAACTTGTAACTGAAGTCATTAGCTAATAACAAAGGGGAGCAACTCTTTCCTAGAGTAACGGAATGTATAAGTCCATAACACCTCCCTGTTTAGTCTGAGAAGCGTTTTGAAGGTTCGAACGCTAAAGGCGATCGGGGAATTTTCTGTTGCGACACGATCTGTCAGTTGTACACGATCCCATCTATAACTCTATTTTGCTCCGGGGGTAGCAGAATTCGATGATGAATGTTCACAATAATCACCGATCGGAAGTGTAACGAAATCGTCCTGTATGGTATCATTAGCTGAAGCAGGTACGTTTTGGCGAGTAAGGTTGTAGCGTGGTCTACACTTTGGTGAAAGTAGCGGGAATCTATATTGCCTCTCCGTCATTTGGTTTACCAAAACGTAACGGATAATTGTGTGTCCCAACTTCATAACGCGTTTTTGCTATCACATGAAGCAATTCACTCGGTGACGAGCCAAAAGCAAAAGGTGTGCGACGATATTGCATAAAAAATTGTTTCAAGGCTTGTCGTGAAGGAATAGACGATTGTCTCAAAGCCTTTTAAAAACTTCCCACAAGTCGATCAGCGGCACCGTTTATAGCGGGATGATAGAGAGCTCCAGTGAGATGTTTGATTCCCCTCTCCCTACACCATGTCTGAAATTTGTCGGAAGTGAAGCATGCTGCGTTGTCCGACACGATTGCGTGAGGATAGCCGAAGTGGGAGAAACCACGGTGAGTCTGGGAATATCCATGGGTGCTTTGGCTCCTTTGGTGGGTTATTTTTATGTTCTGTACACGTAACACATCCACGACACGTATTGACGATGTCAGAATCAATACCTGGCCAATATACGATCATTCGCGCTAATTGTTTCATGCGTTGTATGCCGAATTGACCTTGATGGAGGATATTGATGACGTCACGTTGAGCCCTTATGAAAAACGATTCCTGATCCGTAGATTACAAATCCATTAGACGTTGACAGCGTGTCCTTTGTCTTTAAGATTGTCCGTTTTGGAATCTGATTTAGACATTTTACAACTCGTGTTTCTCCTGACAACGTCTTTAGCAGAATCACCTGCGATAACTCCGGGGTCAGTAGCTCGTGGCTATTTTCCAACTGTAGAGATTGTAAACACTGTGTTGATATTTTTTCCATCTCCCTCTCTGTCGACGAGTGGGTCGGCACTTGCAGGAAATCTGCTCAGTGCATCAGAATTGCCATGATGAGCTGTCTTACGATATTCAGTTCTATAGTTATACTGACTTAGTGTCAAGGGCCATCTGGCTAGGCGGATGGCAGCGAAAGCAGTTACTGGTTTTCTTGGACCAAAGAGCGATAATAAAAGGCTTGTGATCGGTGACGAGTATGAAATTGCCACCGTAAAGAATTTGATGACATTTATTCAGCGCAAAATTGATTGATAACGCTTCCTTCTGAATCTGACTGTATCTTCGCTGAGTATTGTTCAAAATTCTAGAAGCATTGGCAATCGGTCTTTCACTACCGTCTGGGAAGCGATGGGATACCAGGACTCTGATTACAACATTCGATATGTCACAAAATATGCCCATGTCGAGAGATAAATCAAAATGCACAATAATCGTTTCGTCACAAAGAGGTCTCTTCACATGTTGAAAAGCTGTTTATTCTTTAGCTGTCCATTTCTATTTAACTTCTTTCTTGGTTAACTGATAGTGTGTCTCTACGACAGTTGAAAGATTTGGTAAGAATTTCGAATGAAATTGTACTTGTCCTAAGAACGATTGAAGGCTCGATACCTTAGTGGGTAGCGACATTTATTAACTGCATCAACTTTTGTACCTTTTGCCATGCCGTCTTTTGATAGTAGATGACCCAAATACTCACGCAGTGGTTCTTCGAAAGAACGTTTTTGGAGATTACAGCGAAGTCTCTGTAATAATCTGGACAGATTGTGTAAATGCTCTATGTCATCCTTGCCATTCAAAAGGATATCGTCGATATAGACTGCTACATCTAGAAGATGCTGAGTCAGTTGATCCATTATTTGTCGAAAATATTCTAAGCTGAACTGATGCCAAAAAGGTAGTCTCGTTTGAAGAAGAGCACCTTTATGCGTGCTGAGTTAGAGGCGTTCTTGCGATTTTGGTGACAACGGGATTTGCGTGTAAGCCTCGGCTAGGTCGATTTTTTTTGAAAATCCGTAGCCTCCTCCCAATTTGCGCATGAGATACTCGGGTAACGGTATCTGATATCTGTGAGTTTCCAATTGCGAATTAACTGTAAAAGAGTAGTCTCCGCATGATCGAATTTTCGTTCTCTCACCACTGGCAGCCTTCTTTTTAAATCTCTCCTTGCCAGCTACTTTTTGAATTTCCCACGAAAATTAATTCTCACTCAACACAAGAATAGTTTTTTCTTACTCAAACAAAAAAGTAACAAGTGAGCTTTACAACACTGTCTTTATTATTAATAGCTGTAATCAAAGCATTTCTTTACATTTTGTGATGTACGAAAGAAATCAGAATGAGAAAATTGTCGGTTGCATCGCGACGAATGTGACGATTTTCCTATGGGTGGTAATGAGAGGGTTAATTGAAACAGTCATTTGAAAGATGTAGGTTTCTAAATACCCTTTGCAATAACGGCATCCAAGCTCTTGGTGAAGTCGTCCCGAAGCGCATATGGGACGGAACGAGGCTTGTGAAACACAGTCGTCACGTCTTTCAATTTACCTAGTTCTGGTTTGAATATATCAGGAAATTCTTCACACATTTGTTTTCATGCCTTTTGAATATGTGATATGTCTGTTGCGGGCTTACTACGAACAGATTTTTCTTTTTTCGTTTGAAACAGTTGATCAACCGAAACATTGAGCAATTGTATAGAAGAACGTCCTAATCAGTGTAACGCCATAGTGGTGATAAGAAAGTTTATTTCTCGCACGTAACGTTCACAGACACAGGCAAGAAAACAGTTCCCATGACGGGGAGTTCCTGATTGAATGCACATTGGTACTTAATTTTTGCATAAGAGAGTTGTGGTTTGCCAATCCTCTCCCATATCGTAGTTGAAATGAAATTGTCACCTGTCCCTGTATCTATTTAGAAAACAATTTCATGGTTGGATACAGTCATAGATATCTTAAATAAGCAGTGCCACTGAAACTAAATTGACCCGTGACGTGCGACGAATTTGGCTGACCTTGGGCGAACTTAACATTCTCTTTTTACGTCTACAGGCTTTCTCGATGTATCCGGTTTTCTAGACACGAGGCGTTTTGAATTTGAAGTTATGCCTTTTGTGGCGTCCATCGCATCTTGAGCAGGTTTGATGTTTATTGTCAACCTCGGTTGTCGGATCTATCTGTCTTTATATACTTGCGATCAAGAGAAAGTATACACATTAAAATAGTCGTTACTTTTTTAATCCGTTGTCGTAGGCTAATGATTTTCCACTGAGTTGTTTACCATTAGCCTTTCTGTGTACCGATAGTCGATGGTTTTGTCTTTGAACTGAAATTCGCTCACCACGTCGCACACGTGCTAAAATAACCTTTTAGCCCCTTACTGTCCGTGGGAAGGAAGTGTGAAGGTTAATTTTTTTGTCATCCGTGTCTTCATGAACTATTTTCACGGCAGGAAAACACAGTACAAAATACCATCCATTAATCTACGCGATGCCACGACTTAGTTTAGAAAAACGTGCACGTGCCATTGGTCATCTTCAAGCTGGACAGTCTGTGACCAATGTCTCAGGAATGTTTAATATCACAAGGAGAACTATACATTCCTTAGTGGATCGATTTGAAATAACACAAACGGTAAGGGATCGAAATCGAACTGGCAGACCAAGAGTAACAACACAAGGTGAGGACTGTTTTATACGCACCCTACTTCTACGGGATTGTTTTAGGACGGCGACTGAAACTGCGCTAGAGTTCCCAGGTACACGAATTAGTTGACACACTGTTCGTTGCAGAATTAGAGAGGATGCCATTATCGCAAACGTCCGTTGATGCGACAACGTCTTAGAGCACATCACCGGTTGGCCCGTCTACAGTGGACCGTGCTCATCTGCGCTGGACAATGCATGCGTGGTCATTTCTTCTCTTCAGTCTGGCCCGTCTTCAGTGGGCCCGAGCTCATTTGCGCTGGACAATTCATGCGTGGTCGTAATTTTTTCTCTTCTCAGCTGAATTTAGCTTTGTGATTGGAAGAACAATATTTCATACCAATTCTGTTGGTAAAACAAGTGTATACTTTCTTTTGATCACTTGTATATATTCGACCGTTTTGTACACTGTTTATTTTGACTGCCTTGCTGAATTATCAGAGTCTGTTTTCTTTGAGGCTTAATTTTATGGACCTCAGGATGAACAGATAATGCAGTCTTGCTAGCCACTCATGAGGCATCATCTATCTCTGTGCCGACCTCGATGGCTTTCTTAAACAAAAGCTCGTCCTCCTTGTGCTTGGATAGCGCTCCAAAAACAGTGGTGATGTGAACTGCACACCTGAAACAGGTACGCATGCCTTCATCTTTCAATGGATGGGAGATCGCATGTGACAGCGCTCAGGCGAATTCTACCAGCCGATTTCTGAATAATCCACCTTGTTTCCTCTGGAGGCCGTCCTAAATTTATTACGTTCTCTGACAACAAATAGTCGACTGAGGTAATGCTCCATCGTATATTCTTTTCAATTTCTGCAAGACTGAATGCGTTTATCGCCATAGCTGGTGTTTCTTGACTCGTCATGTTAGTCAGTATGTTGTAAACAACCGGCTATTGGTTGACAAGGAAGACGTCTGCTATCTTCTCACCAGGAACGGGGTGAACAGTTAAAAATGTGTTAACCCGTTGCCAGTAGTCGCTCCATATCTCTGAGGCAACGTCGAATGCGACAAAGCTCGAAATTGCCGGAGGTTTGGGTAAACATGCATTGCTACCGGTCATACATTTCATGAAAATGTCTATCTGAGTTGCTTCATTTGCCCTTGTTGTTGCTCAATCTGTTGGTGTAATAGGATGATGAGCTCCTTATTTCAAATGATGACTATAGTGCCGACACGGCTGCATTATGTTCAAGGGTACGAAGGTGCGAAGCGAACGAAGTTTAGTAAATTATTGACGAAATATAATTATAATTACTCACCCAAGCGTCCGACGGCTTGGTTGTAAGAAGACAACGTATCGTTTGTTTACTTTTGTGAGTTAACCTCAGTGACCACGAGCTGTGGCGGGAAAATATAGGCGGGAATTCTTCTTACCACGTGATGGGCGTGTTACCACGTGCTCACCACAGAGAAGGCATTTGCACCGGTTTTCTCGGCTGGCAGGTTTCCGTCCGTGGTATGTTGACCAGATTTATATTGTGGAATTACTCAATCCAGAAGCGTTAACTACTACTACGACTACTACTACTACTACTACTTAATAACATCCATAGAATAAGGCACACAAATAATATACACGAATGATAATAATACTACATTAGCATTGAATTCACAGTAATATCTCATTCCACTCAGAACATGTCAAACCAATTATAAGTTACTTTCAGCCGAGACATAGCTAAACTTTCTTTAAAAGTTTGAGATTTGAGAACTGGTTCTTCTCTGGGTGTTTTAGCGTGAATGCCCGTTTATTCTGAGGGAGATGAGTTTTGAGTTTGGCATGAGCAATGATTATTGGAATGGCCAATCAAAAAGGAATGGAATCATGTTCATAGTGAAGAAGAATAAGAAGTAGTAGTAATAGTAATAATAATAGTAGTAATGAGGGCACTGTTGCTTATATATTTTGAAAGGACTTTTGCTTTTTACATACAGGTACATACATACATACACATACGTACATACATACATACATACATACATACATACATACATACATACATACATACATACATACATACATACATACATACATACATACATACATACATACATACATACATACATACATACATACATACATACATACATACATACTACATATACATACATACATACATACATACATACATACATACAACATACTACATACATACATACATACATACATACATACATACATACATACATACATACATACATACATACATACATACATACATACATACATACATACATTACATACATACATACATACATACATACATACATACATACATACATACATACATACATACATACATACATACATACATACATACATACACACATACATGAGAATTTAACAGGAATGAGAATTTAACATACAAAGATAAAGTAATATAACCATTCCAAACGTATATATTATTACTGTGTTACTAAAATATGAGTTTTGTGTTATAATCATTTCCAGGAATTCCAGCAGGTTGAAGTGCCCTTAATAAAAATAATCCAGAGATCCAAACTATTTAAACTACTTCGTACTATTGAGACAGTGCTTGACATAATCAGTCGGAAGGTGAAAATTTTGGATTTGGATTCTTTTTTTTGCACTTCCTGAAAGAATAAGCTCCCCGCAGCATATTAATCTTCATTTGAAGTAAATCGGGTGATTGTTCGTGAAGTTATGGTCAGATGTATTGGAACGGTATCCATGATCCAGCAACGTTTCTCAAACTTCATACCTGTTCAACTTGACTAGCTGTAAAAAATATTTAGAAGTGAAATTATGCTTTGATATTTCTCGAAGATGTACATAAAAGGTTGATTTATGACAGGAACTCATTTTTCATAAACATTGGCCTTCTAACTAAACTTGGCAATATTTCAGTTCAAACATTTTCACCACACGACTGATTATGTCATTCACTGTAATTATAATAGACAATGACAGTGTTTTCTTCAATCTAGACTTAGATACCGGTGGTCTTCGGATCGATGAGAGACCATTCAATAATTCTTGGAAGGAGATACTAGCGTCTGGCGGTTATGTAACTAACTTTATAAGTGTGACTACGGGAACCCATGAAGTTTACCATATCGATCCTGCAAAGACTTTTATGGCTGTAGTTACATGCAGAGATTTTGAGGTAGAGTTTTCATTCAACGCAGGGCACAGATTTACACCTATCAATAAACCCGTGAGTATCATATAATAATAATCCTTTGGGAGATACAATAATAATAAATAATAATAATAATATAATAAATTTAATAATAATAATAATAATAATAATAATAATAATAATAATAATAATAATAATAATAATAATAATAATAATAATAATAATAATAATAATAATAATAATAATAATAATAATAATAATAATAATAATATATAATAATAATAATAATAATAATAATAATAATAAATAATAATAATAATAATAATAATAATAATAATAATATAATAATAATAATAATAATAATAATAATAATAAAATAATAAATATAATAATAATAATAATATAATAATAATAATAATAATAATAATAATAATAAGAATAAGAATAATAGATATTTATTGTCCATTTCTATGGCAATTTGTCATTTAGTTACACTTGTTATAACGTTATGTGATAACTATAACATTGAACTGATAGTTCACTCCTACTTACTCTCTCTCTCTCTCTCTCTCTCTCTCTCTCTCTCTCTCTCACACACACAAACACACACACACACACTCTCTCTCTCTCTCTCTTTCACGCGTGCGATATACACACCATAAACATATTCATTTCGTTTTCAATTTGTTACATTTGTGGCAATTTGACACCACCAAATATTATCATCATCATCAATTGGTCAATTAATCTCACATTAAATAAATTAATCAGTCAATCAGTCAACACATCAGTCCTCGGTTTTGCTGTACCATATGAAATATCGGTCGAACGGATTTGTTTTGTTAGGCAAAATGTGCCATATGTGGCCCTTCGTCTCAAAACGGTATTATGTCGGGATGGGCCAGATGCTAAAAAGTCAAATTGTAGTTAAACTCGTCAAAAATATGAAACGTTGGTATTTAGCACAGTAAAATATGATATTCCTGCTCCTTTATAACGCATATAAACTCAACTTAAGTACGATATTTCTGGCTACAAATTTCATTTTCAGCATCTTAATCATCCCGACTTAATACTGTTTTGAGACGAGGGGTCACATATGGGTGTAGTGGTCTTTTTGACCTCACATGGTGGACAGGTAGTCCCTTGCATCGGTTTTCCAGGTTGCTTTTAAATTATGTTTTTTAAAATTGCTCTTTTATATAGCGCAATATCCACTAAACGTACTCAAAGCGCTTTACAAGGTGTCCCTGGCCAAAAGCAACACATAACATGTAGGACGAGACATGACGCCTGTCGGGCGATATTATAAATTTTTGGGACAAAGATAACGCTGTTAAAGGTCAGGTACTCATTTTACACCTGAGTGAATGTGAGAGAATGTGAGTAAAGAGCCTTCTCCAAGGACTCAACTATGCGCCGAGCGAGGCTCGAACCCAGGACCTTCTGATCCGAAAGCGAGTGTCATACCACTAGACCACATTGCAACTTTATGTCTTGGAATGGGATTGATTGGGTTTTTTATCGGGCCCTTGCTAGAGTCCATGGCTTGGGGTGGAGGGGGGGGGGGGCAGTCAAATGTTTAGTATAAGCTTTGAGAGGTGATATCTTTTTCATTGCAAATCATCTCTCTGTTATGCTTTGTCAGTCGTGTTTTATGTTTTGGGTATATTTTGTAAATATTTGAGTGTATTCCTCCTACTGGAATCCTGTGCTTATGCCTGGATGAGACTTTTAGGTGGTCTCAGACTAAGTACACTGCTAGTGTGCTCTTGGAATCTACATTTGTTCCCTAGAACCATTTCCCATTCCCTTCCTTATTACTGACGTCTCGCCAACATTCACACAATTGAGACCAATCGTCTTCAAACGGTATAACGATTAAAAAGTGTAATCCGGCCAATGGTATCTTCCGACGTTTACTTACTTGCAGGTCTGATAACCCGAATGCTTATTTGCTCATTGTTGTACTGGAGATACTCGCAAAATGTTCTCCATAATAACAATACTAAATCAGGTCCATAATTGTGATCCATCGTCTCAAAACGGTATTATGTCAGAACGAACCACATGCTTTAAAGCCGAATTAATGTTAAACAATTCAAAAATATAAATTGTTGGCATTCGCACCATAAAATAAGGTCGCCATTCTCCTCAATAAATCATATAAACTCAAAATAAGTCTAATATTTCTGACTATAAATGACATTTTCAACATCTTAACAAACCCGACATAATACCGTTTTGAGGCGAATGGTCACAATTGCGTCCGATTAGCAGACATGTAAATATTGGCACCTAGATATTTTCCGTTGCTGAAATTGCATGTCAATTGTTGTTTATTGAACAAATTTTGCCAAAATCAATAATATCCATACCTTTCTAAGATTTTAAAACACACAGACTTGACCATTTAACTTCCGCACTGTGGAAAGGCAGCCAAAATACGTCCTTCAAATATCAATAGTTTTAAACTTCCATCATCTTGGCAAACACTGTCAAACCTGGGACTTGGAGAAGTCTTTAATGAAGTCCCAGGGTTGAGAGTTTTTTTCCCATTAAAATCGATCGAAATGTGTAGGACGAGGTTTATGGCCAAATATTTAACTACTTGTCTGTCTATCTAGAGTACTGCAAGTTGAATCATGAAAATGGACATCATGTCCTAATGAAATGTCCAAGGTACAACCAGTTGAGTCTGGCCTGACCCAACCCCATACTCAAAGAAGCTGTACGGCAGTGAGGACGACCTCAGGACCACTGTGGGCTTCATTCACCAGACCGGACTGACCATGTGACGTGACGGGAACGAAGAAGAAGAAGAAGAAGAAGAAGAAGAAGAAGAAGAAGAAGAAGAAGAAAAGAAGAAGAAGAAGAAGAAGAAGAGAAGAAGAAGGAAGAAGAAGAAGAAGAAGAAGAAGAAGAAGAAAAGAAGAAGAAGAGAAAGAAGAAGAAAGAAAAGAAGAAGAAGAAGAAAAGAAGAAGAAGAAGAAGAAGAAGAAGAAGAAGAAGAAGAAGAAGAAGAAGAAGAAGAAGAATCATGAGATTTTAAACCAATGCAATGTGATTCATCCTTTTTGAAGACCTGCCAACTATTGCGAAAAAAATTGTAGAATTACGAAATTTTCGCTCCGATTTCCGATCTTCATGAGCATCTCTAAGTCCTTAAAACTTATTGAAAATGAAAGTTGATGCCAAACTGAAACTTTAAGTATTAATCCTTGTGAAAGGGGGCGAATTGGCCGACTGGTTAAGTCATTAGACTGTGACCTGGAAGGTCGCGGGTTCGAGCCCCGCTTCAGGCACTTTCGGTTTTTTCTTGATGAATTATTTATTTTTATTCCTTCATGGAATGCCTAGGCGACGATATCTTTTGATGTTGTGGCGGAAAGACGAGAGACGCATGCGCACAACCAACATGACGTTCTCTCTCAAATAACTTTTCCGCCGGTGACGTCACAGACTATGGGTAACGTCCAATCAAGGGACGCTACTCTTCCACTAATCTCATTCCCTATAGCGACTACAATTGTTATCCCGCCACCCCCCCCCCACCCCCAAATTACGAATTTTTAGTTTTTCCAGCGGCAAGGTCTGGTCTTATATTTGCTTTTCACAATAACGAACGTTCCACGACGCAATTCTAAGCTGTTTGTTTGGCGAAGACGTCATCGGGTCAGCAGAGTCCTTTCGGCTTTGTCTGCTGTCCTTCATAAATTCTGTAATTCCAGAAACTCTTCGGTCGCCCAAGCTAAAAAAAGGATTTGGTTTGGGGAAGGCCACTAGGAACATGGAGAAGAATTAAAGAAGCTGATATACAGGGAAGTGGTAAGACCTCGAATGAGATAAAAAAGTTAGCTCGGGATAGAGAAGGATGGAAACTGTTTGTCTGTGGCATATACCCTGACCCAGGGTGAAAAAGGCAATGATGATGATGATGACAATAACGAAGAGGAATCAACTACAATAAATGTTCATCCATGTGTCTATAAATCTAATTTCCCCCACCTTGACAAGTAAGAATGCATATTAAAAATATATGCTGCATCATCGTCATCATTGCATTTTTCACGATGGGTCAAGATATAGGCCACAGACAAACAGTTTCCATCCTTCTCTATCCTGAGCTAACTTTTTAAAATCTCATTCCAGGTATTACCACTTCTCTGTATATCAGCTTCTTTAATTCTTCTCCATGTTCCTCGTGGCCTTCCCCTTGATCTTCTGCCCTAAGGGTTCAAGTCCAATACTTTGTTATAGTGGAGTCATTCTTTCTAAGCGCGTTTCCAATCCACCTCCATCGTCTTCTTCCTATTTCCTCTCGCTGCATGCCAAGAGCTATATGTGACCCCTCGTCTCAAAACGGTATTAAGACGGGATAATTAAGATGCTGAAAATGAAATCTGTAGCCAGAAATATCGTACTTAAGTTGAGTTTATATGCGTTATAGAGGAGAAGGAATATCATATTTTACTGTGCTAAATACCAACGTTTCATATTTTTGACCAGTTTAACTATAATTTGACTTTTTAGCATCTGGCCCATCCCGACATAATACCGTTTTGAGACGAAGGGTCACATATTGTATGGGACAGGATGGGACAGTTCTACTACTACTATTACTACTATTACTACTACTACTACTACTACTATTACTACTACTACTACTACTACTACTACTACTACTGCTACTACTACTACTACTATTACTACTACTACTACTACTACTACTACTACTACTACTACTACTACTACTACTACTATTTACTACTACTACTACTACTACTACTACTACTACTACTACTACTACTACTACCACTTATATGTCTTTTATCTTCCATTATTTTCTGGACAATTCTGTTTCCTGACGCTGACCTTTTCTTATCAATTAGATCTCCCCCCTGGGGCACCCTATCCTCTACCCACGCCACGCTAACATTTCATTCATACTGCAACTATCATTGAGTACAGACGATACAAGTTATTTTTCATTATATTTTATTTGTTTTCCACGTTTATTTGTGTATTGTTGTGCTGACGAAGCGTTTGTACCCGAAACGTCCATTGTCTGTTTTGTTCCCATTTTCACTCTTTCGTTAGTATGGGACAGGATTGCGAAGGCTCAGGCGCTCCCAGAGAGTCGGAAGAGCCAAATAGCCCGAAACGTCAACATAAAGGACTAGTAGAAAGATAGACTGAAGGAACCCATTGATAAGCTTCCTGGAAGAGGAAGGTCAGACCAATGCACTGAGCCTAGCCTGATCAGAGGGAAGAGAAAACAAGAGGAGAAAAGCCCGTGTTTCACGGCTAGACAATAGAGAATGAGATTAGCGGAAGAGTAGCGTCCCTTGATTGGAAGTCGCCGATTGAGAAGTTATTTGTAAATAAACCAACTACAAGCCAAGCGCTCAAATACAAAATTTATTATTCATATATCTGTAAAAAAAATGCATAACGTTGATTATGATATGCATTTTTGTACAGAAATATGAATAATAAATTTTGTATTTGGAGCGCTTGGCTTGTAGTTAGTTTAGTTGGTTTGTTTACACATAACTTCTCCCCGGTGACGTCCGTTCAAGGGATGCTACTCTTCCGCCAATCTCATTCCCTATTGTAACAATGATAAAATAAAGGAAATCAAGATTAACAAACACGATACATTTATTACGGAAATAAGTTACGTTTACAACACCAAAAGAAACGACACAACTCTACTTATCCATTCATCCTTCTTGTCTATCTCTTGACATCCACGAATAAGGAACAGCGCAACAATAACATGATATAAAACACAACCGCTGCAATTGAGTATGGTGTTCAGATCAACGAAACTTACAAGAACTCACTTTGATTTTCCACGCCTCGCTTATAGGGAATGAGATTAGCGGAAGAGTAGCGTCCCTTGATTGGACGTCACCTTACAGAGAGAACGTCAAAATGGTTTTGCGCATGCGTCTCTCTCGTCCTCGCTTTCGGCGAAGTGTCTCATGCCGCACAACCAACATGACGTTCTCTCTCTAATAACTTTTCCGCTCGTGACTTCCAATCAAGGGACGCTACTCTTCCGCTAATGTCATTCCCTATATAGCGCTGATTCGAACCACCTGATTGGATGGTGAGGTGTTCAGAATACTTAGCAACCGGAAGAAGGTACGGTCAACTCTGGACTTGTTCAGGTTATGTCCTAGCAGCCAGTGTCAGGGCATGACAGGACTTTTAATAGACTGCTTTATTAGTAAATATTCTAGCAGCCTTTCCATATATTGAAGTGTCTTTACCAAGGAAACGGGTAGAGATATATTAGGTGACGGATTTATGAATTTCAAATATTACTAGTTTGGCCTCTTTTGGCCTGTATGAAAGAGGCCTCCCCCTACACTAATCCAGTATTGTACCAAAACGAATAACCACTTTTAAAAAACCCCAAAACAACAAAAACAAACAAAATACCTAACACGAAACGTTTCGGACTCATAACCCTTCTACAGTAAAACATCACTTTGAATCGAAACAAGCGTCACTGTTTAATTAAGACTTAGTCCAGAGTGACAACAGCAGTCACGTCTATGTATAAGATTTGAAAAGAAGTCTGTATGAAACAGGAAGAGTGAATTTTGTTTATTGATTTTTCTTTCATTGTCTAGCACTGTTTCACACACACTGCTTCAGATCTGTATCTCAGTCAAGAGATTTGATGGTAATCCTTTTAACAATTTTGCAGTGTGTACCTACCCATACTAGTTCAGGGGATAACTTGGATAATGATTGTGACGGACGTGTAGATGAGGAGGCACTGAACATGGTTGGTAGGTAAATATTTCCGTTTTTGTCTCCACTTTATAGATTTTCAGAATACAAATGTGCCTATTTTACTCAATATTTACAAATATTTATAATTGGTTGTTCTTACTACATTCATAAAATATTCTGATGGTCACGGAAAACAGAAAATGAGAGCAAATTCAATTTTTAAAAGTTTAGATTTTTTTTTTGCTTTCCAATTAGATGTAAATATGTTCCAACATTGAAGTCGTGTAACGAAACACCAAAAAGATTTATCATGACATATTTTCTGAAGCAGAATGACTAGAGAAATAAAAGATAATAATATTTGAACCGGACACAAATTTTCTTCCTAAAATCGTTGGAAATTCCCCCAAAACACTCGTAAAAGTAAATGTTTTGGCCTTCAGCATGACGAAATAGCATATTCCATATACTAAATGAACATAGTGATCATACAAAATGACATGTAATTCAGGGCAACGAGTAGAGAGTACTCCAGGAAAGAGGTCCAAATTTTTCAGACATTTTCATCATATGGTCTTTGCGAAATAAAGAAGTGAACATCAGGAAACACGAAGATTCAATAGTCTGATGTCACGTCTGCCCAGCAATGAGCAGCTTGGCTCTAAACAAAGAAAATCGGAACGTTTTATCC
>NC_088363.1:3915395-3945395 GCF_034508935.2 Berghia stephanieae | reverse complement strand
AGCTCAATTCTATAAAGTCCAAAGGACAGCTTGAGGTTGTCAATTAATTTTCTATCAGGATGTGACTTAGGCCGTTTTGAAAGCCACGTACTCATATAAGAAAAGCATTCTTCAGCTACTGAATACTGCAGTTGAACCTGAAAAGTAACAATTATAATAGTAATATATGAGTTTTATATCGCGCCTTACCCGGTATCTCAACAAACTCAAAGCGTTTAACGGTAACGTGACAATTTTCATACATACACCAAACAACCACTCAAATATGCAGCATGAACTTACTTATCCGAACCAGCGGTGCATCATGAAACAAGGCAATATAATTCAGCAGTGTTATATTTCAAAAAGAAACTTTGTAAGGTGTTAAAAAAAAAGGAAATCTGCATCATTACGGTCTCTGATATATCTTGGAAGGGAGTTCCAGTAAAGGGGTGGCGAATATTCAAATGCGTGCTCGCCAATTTTAGGAGTCATTTTTGGCTTCACAAGAATGTGACGATCAGACTTCAGATTTCTGGCTGGGACGTAGAATTTAAACATTTCATTAATCCATTCAAGACAATCAGAGTGTAGTGATTTAAAAACAATAGTAAAGTTTTATGTTCTATGCGTTTCTCAACGGGAAGACAATGAAGTTCTCTTAGTAAACCTGATGCAGATTGATTTCTCCTCATTCTATAAATAGGTCGCATCGTTCTGGGCTAACTGAAGGGATTTTAATTGTCTTTATTTATAGAAGCGAGAGAATAACAATGATCAAGCTTTGACAGGATTAGAGAATTAAGGGGAGGTTTGGGTCTTTTCAAAAAAAAATTTAATTACCAATACTGGGCGGTTTTAATCATTCTGTATCGTCATTATAGGTTAAAAAACAACATTTATGGTGAAAAATTTTAATTATCTGTGTTGATACCCATTTTGCGACCTAATTTGGGGGTCTGGCATAAAAAATATAACAATCTTGTGGCAAACGTTCCACAAAAACAAATGAAGGAATGACCTCCATATTCTTCCCTCTTGTCAATATTGTACCATAGTGTGTCACCATAGAGATTTTACGACTTTAGCTTATGGAATTTTTATTAGAACATTACAAAGTTGAGAATCAAAATGTTATGACAAAATTGATGTTAAAAATTCAGAATTAGGATTATAATTCAAAATTCACATATCTTATCAAAAAAATCTCTCTATGGTGACACAATACATTATCTCTGTGATAACTGTGGAAATTTTCAGACAATTTCATTGAATAGATTCAGAGAAACGTTTGACACAGTATCCCATACCCTTAGAAATATAACATTTTGAGAAAATAGCAAAATAGCTTCCCGTTTTTCACACTTTTCTTACTATCTGTACCATTTTCGACTGTGTTTTTCATGCCTTTATAATCTACTTTAAGAATTTGGACTTCAATTATATTATTTCTAGGGTATTAAAATATCAATTTCCACCAAAATCTCAAAATCAATTTTTCGAAGGATTTTCCTAATAATTAGACCCAAACCGCCCCTTAACTAACAAGCCTAAGATGTCTCTTGTAATCAGATGTCTAACACTACGTATTCTTTTCATTTCCACATCCATTAACATTACGATATGATTTACTTGTCTGGTAAAAAAAGACAGATCTGAATCAATAAATGCGCCCAGATTTCGAACAACCTAAGTAGTTTCAATTACAAAATTTCCAAAAACGATTGATTAACAATTCTATATTTTTTAATTGATGGCCTAGCAATAAAGAATATTTCACTTTTACTATCATTAACTTTTAATCTGTTCAGTTCTATCCAACTTTTCAATTTAACAAAACAAGACTGGAAACGTTCAACTATAATTTGTAAATAGTCGTAGGTTGTAGACTTAAAGGTTTGTGACTGTGGTGTCAAAACGGTATTATGTCGGGGTGTGTTGTACCCCAAAAAGTGAATTTAGAGATAAAACGGTGGTAAATAGGACTTCTGAACGTTTGGCAATGCAAGAAATAGTATTTATACTCTACAATAACGAGCAGATGGAAACACCATGTTTTATCTTTAAAGGTTATCACTTGAGGCAATGGATCACATTTGATTAATGTCTGCATTGTGTCCGTAAAATTGGTAATGTAGATTAAAATCATAAATAATGCATCCGAGGGGTTTCATGTACATTGTACAAAGAACAAGACCCAATACCTTGTGGCACACCACATTTCAGAGGATGATCAGATGATTTGACATTTTCAACCACAACAATCTGTCCCCGATCGGATAATAAGATTCGAACCATTTCAACGTCAATCCGTTGATGTCCAATGGACGTGCGAGTCGATTCAATATAATATTGTGGTCAATCGTGTCAAATGCAGCCGATAATTCCAAAATGCATGAAATTTCCACCTCATTTTTATCAGCATTTAAAATCAAATTATTTACTACCCTTAACATCGCAGTCTTGGTGCTATGGTTTTCTCTAAAGATTATTGGAATGGTTCATATAGATCGTGCGATTTCAAATGTAAAGTTAATTTGTGAAAAAAAATGCTTTTCCCCCAGAAATTTGGAAATACAGAAGAGATTTTAAACGGGTCTGTAGTTTATAAAATCGTTATGGTCTAAGCAGGGTTTCTTTAAAAGTGAGGTAATCAGAGCTATCTTAAAACAAGAAGAGACAATACGTTATCAGTCTCTGCAGTGGCTGATTGATTATTTCAGTTATTGATGGGATAAGGTCGGCGAACAGGGATTTTTCTTTTCTTTGTCAACAGTGAAAGGAGGCTGGGGAGAATGGGCGCTCTCCGCTAAGTGTAATGAAGTGTCAGCTTGCATGTATCGATTATCTCGGCCTTGCGATAATCCGATTCCACAATTTTATGGAAAGTACTGTCCAGGGGAACAACATAAATTCTTGAGATGCGATTCAAATATCAAGTGCAGAAAATGCCATCATGGAAAAGGCGCCGGCGGTATGGTATTCTATCTCCCATAATATCACTGTATCATATTATTTATGAAAAACAATTAATTATTTAATGATGATGATCTACCGCCTCTGTGCGGATATGTGGTCTTGTGGTATGACACTCGCCTTCGGATCGGATGGTCCTAGAACTGAGTCCAGCTGTGAGCGGCGCATAGTTGACTTCATGTAAAAGGCTCTTTACTCACATTCTCCAATCGTACTCAGGTATAAAATGAGTACCTGGTAGTTAACAGCGTTCTCTCTGTCCGAAAAAAAATAGTGTACCATCGCCTAGCAGGTGTCTGATCGTACATGTTAAATGTTGCTGTTGGCGAGGGACAACTTGTAAAGGCTTTGAGCACGTTTAGTGAATATTGCGTTATATGAAAAAATCTCACGGTTTGAAACGGTATTATGGTAAGATGAAAAATGATGAACAAAATTGAATATAAAAATTTCGATAAAGAAAAAAAATACCAAGTATATGCCCTCATTATGCCTAGATATTAAAAGGTTTATTAGTATTTTTATTGGGCATTTTTAAATTGCTGAATAAGGAACGACTTTAAGATTATTTGCTTCAATGCAGAAGGGCTACCATCAACAAATACTGTCCAACCTCGAGGCAAACATACTTTGTCTACAAGAAACGCACAAGACCTTGACACCTTGGCGTGCCCCTTGTCATACAACATCGCAGCGATATTCACGGTAGTGCTATCTAGTGATATACAACCAGGACATTACAGTAAGTGGGATGGGAATTCTCAGAATTGAAAGCACACACTTCAAAGTGATATCTGTCTAGAAACCTCTACCAACGCCACTCAAGTGGCTAGTTACATCAACCACAAGTGATAAACCAATGTTGTGATTGGGGACTTCAACAGCCAAAACACCAAATAGAGATACAGTGATCACAATGAAGATGGATATGCTCTTGAGGGTTGGGCTGACAAATATAATCTAACACACCTCCATGACGCTAAATATAAGCCATCATTTTCAAGCAATCGCTGGAGAAGACGCTACAAACCAGACTTTGTATTTGTGTCCTCCAGATATCTCCAAACTTTCAGAAATCTGTTGGCAATCCCATACCAAAATCACATACCTAGAGGCTGCAGAAAACCCTATGTACCATGCCTGCAGGAAGACATCAATGAACTTTGTGTACTGTAAGTGGGGGATTACGAAACAGATCTATTTACTGAAGAAAACTGTCCAATTTGGTGAAACCTTAAAGGAGTGGTATTGCTAAAACAAAATTAGAAAGATAGACGGAGATGATAGCCATCAGCACCTATATGACCCACAACATCAAGAGCCCGATCGAGTATGAAAAAAAACAATTACAGAAAACAACAAACATACCAGGGTTGCAGTGGTGACACCAAATGATGTGGCAAACAAACTTTTCAAAAATGGAAAACCAACACACAGAGAAAAGGGCAAACCTACGGAAATGAAAAGGGAAATGGAAAAAATCGCCCAAGGCAGTGATTGAATAGAAAAAGGACCTTTTTCTGCATCGAAGAAGTGTAATCAACCCTTGGACACTCCAAAACGGTAAAGCGGCTGGTCTAGATGACAACAGCACAGAAATGATAAAGCATTTATGTCCCTCAACTTTACTGGTTATTAACTATTATCAACAACTCTGTTGAATATTGCACAGTACCAAAGCTTTGGCTACAAGCAAGAGTGATAGCACTAGTAAAACGTAGTAAAGACTCAAGTAGCAGGAAGATCAATAGCCCTCCTCTGTTTATGTACAAACGTATATGAGTGCATGATACTAGCCATCTATCCCAAAAATGAGAAGAACATCTCACATGACCACGCTGATTTCCGTCCAGGAATACCTTGCTGTGACCGACTTTTGAACTTGACACTTAAAGATGGCTACAAGAACAATCAAATTATAGGGCTGTATGTGTGTACCTGATAACTGCCTATGACATAGTAAATAACAGGAACCTCCTAAATATTAGAAGGATAACTCGTAACACAAAAGCAGTTACAATAATAAAATCCCTTATGTCAAACCGTCGCTCATCATATCTTGTCGCGCCAGTGAGTCAGCCAGTCCCGGGCAGTCTGGTTGCATTCCCTCAGGTCAGCATTGGTGCAGTGAGATCCCAGCAAGCATTCGGACAGGATGTGGTCCATGGTCTGTCTGGGGTGACCGCATGGGCATTCAGTGCTCGGTGAGATTTTCCATTTAAAGAGGTTGGTGGCGGTATTTCCCACCTTTGCTCTAGCTCTGTTCAACGCCACTCAGTCTTTTCTCTTGAGGTCTGTGCCTGCTGGGAGCTTTTCTGTTGGGGGCTGGAGGGCATCGTTTGCTGTCTTGTCCCATTCTACCCATTTGTCCAGGCGGAAGAATGCTGAGTGGTCTTGGTGAAGGCTCTATACTGTGAGGAAGCTTTTCCTTGATTTGAGCCTGCTTTTGGGGCAATTGTGATTATGAAGGGGGTGTCTCTGGTCCATTTCTTGTTTGTATTTTTGTATTTGGGCATGAGTTTCCCTCCGGATGTGTGGTGGGGCTATTCCTGCTGCACGGTAGACCAGTGGTAATGGTGTTGCTCTCAGCTGGCCCGTTACGATCCGGCAGGCGTTGTTGAGCTCGGGGTCTAGCTTGGAGGCATGGCATGATGGGGCCCATACAGCTGAGCAGTACTCCGCAGTTGAGTAGCTGAGGGCCAATGCTGTGGTCCTTAGAGTTTTAGGGTCAGTTCCCCAGTTCATGTTTGCCAGCTTTCCAAGGAGGGCATTACGCGTGGACACTTTTGCCTTGGTCTTCCTCACGTGTTCTCTGAAGGAGAGAGTCCGATCAAGCGTCACTCCGAGGTACACTGGGTGGTAGTTGTACTCTAATGTTCCACTTGATGTTAAGTTTTTTGTGGGCTTGGTGGTTGTTGAGGTGAAATGCACACACTTGTGTTTTCCCTGGGTTGGCGTTCAGCGAGTTTTTAGTGTAGTACTTTGTGAGGGTGTCTAGGGCATTTGTCATTCTGCTCTCGATTGGTTGGAAGGACTCATCCTGTGTTGCGAAGTATAGGTCATCAGCATATATGAATCGGCGGATATTTGAGAACTCAGGCTGATCATTTGTATATATGTTGAAAAGTGTTGGAGCCAGCACTGATCCTTGGGGAAGACCATTCTTCTGGGTGCGCCACCTGCTCTTCCGGCCATCCATTTCAACAAAGAAGCGCCTGTTTTTGAGGAGTGACTGGATGATATTTACAATTTTCTTATTCTTTATCATTATAGCCACTTTGAGGAGTAGGATCTTGTGATTCACTGTGTCATAGGCTGCAGTGAGGTCGACGAAGACTATGCCAGTGACCTGTTTTGTCTCAAAGCCATCTTCTATGAATTGTGTAAGGTTAAGAAGTTGACCACATGTTGACCGTCCTGGTCGGAATCCAGCCTGGTCTGGAGACAGTTGTTCGTCTAGACTGGGTGACATGCGGGACATAACCATTCGCTCAAATAGCTTGTATGTGATGCACAGGAGGGAGATCGGGCGATAGCTTTTCTTGGATTTTGGATCTTTCCCCGGTTTCAGTAGGGCGACTACTCTTGCTTTCCTCCATGCACTTGGCAGCCTGTTTGTCCTTGCGCATACATTGAAGAGGTCCAATAGCCAGGATAGGGTTCTCGGGCCAAAGTGTTGAATCATCTCATTTGTGATTCCATCCAGTCCAGATGCTTTTCCTGCCGTCGCTGTTTTGTGGAAATGGATTGGGGGGGGGGAGGGGAGAGAAAAGCAGATGGAGATGACAAAAGAACAGACAACCTCAAGGAACGGTACTTGTACCTATCCTTTTCAACATTTATACCAACGACCAACCTGAGTTTGAGAACATCCGGGAGTTGTATATGCTAATGGTCCCTGCCCTGCGTCCCAGGCCGTATATTTCGAGACCATTGAGGGGGCACTAACAGAGGCCCCGAAGACACTCCTTGAGTACTATTTGAAAAAGCTATAAATGCCAACCCAGGAAAAACTCAAATGTCAACCTTCCATTACAAAAAACAAAAACAAACACCAACCCAACAGGAATATGGTCATCTCCTGGAATGGTAACATATTGGAAAACATCACATTTCCCGCGTACCTAAGTGCCACTTTAGACCGCACACTGTCCTTCTCTCAGCACACAAAGAAAACAAAAGGAAAGGTGGCCACAAGAAACAACCTCCTGAGAAAACTGACAAACAATATATGGGAAGCAATCCAAAAACACCCGCACAATCGCACTAGCCCTCTGCCATTCAACAGCTAATAATACCTCACTGCCCGGGCAAGAACCTGCCATGGCAAAAAGATTGACCCTGTGCTGCATAACACCTGCCGAATCATTACTGCTAACTTGAAACCAACTGCAGTTCCAGTCCTCCATCGGCTGGCTGGCATTGCACCTACTCACATTCGAGGAGCCAGTTCTTCCAAATCATATATATATATATATATATATATATATATATATATATATATATATATATTTATTTATTTATTTATTTATTATAATATATATATATATATATATATATATATATATATATATATTTATATATATATATATATTTAATATTTACAACAATGTTGGAGTCAGTCTACATCAATGTTTCAGACCTTTTCAGCCATCGTCAGGACTGTGTGCTACATATTACATTTACGTGAAACTTTACATTATTCAGAGAACCAAAAAAAATAGCTTTAATATTGCGCAATATTACCGAAACGTGATGAAACCGGTTTACAAGGTGACCCTAGCCAGTCGCAACACTTTACAAGTAGGACGAGGCATGACGCATGTAAGGCAATATTACAATCTTTCTTCTCGGACAAAGACAACACTGTTAACGGTCAGGTCCTCGTTTTACACCTGAGCATGGTGAGAGAATATGAGTAAAGAGCCTTTTCCAAAGACTCAACTATTCACCACTCGGGACTGGAACCCAGGACCTTCCTATCCGAAGGCGAGTGCTCATACTACTAGGCCACATAACCCAACTAAATATTGTATTTCTTCAGTTAGTCAGTGTGAGTATGCCAAGCCCATTGTGCAAACGTTTAAGGGAATTCAGAAATAATTGACGCTATGCTTTGCTGATAGGTAAAAAACTCACAACAACCGCGCGCCAGATAAAACGTACCAATTCACAAATCTATGTGTACACTTGTACGTTTATGGTCGTCTTATTGATATGATTAAGTGGGAACAAAGATGTAAAATGGCTGTCTAAAATCTATAACTATTAGCTGAGTGTGGCGTCCATTTCGTTCCATCTATGAGACCAGCAATTGTACAAAGTCAATTTGAAAGGAAGTCTCAAAGATGATAAGTCATATATACTTGCGATCAAAAGAAAGTATACACATTTAAAATCGTTACTTTTTATCCGTTGACGTAGGCTAATGATTTTCCACTGAGTTGTTTACCATTAGCCTTTCTGTTTACCGATAGTCGATGTTTTTGTTTTTGAACTGAAATTCGCTCACCACGTCGCGCACGTGCTAAAATAACCTTTTAACCCCTTACTGTGAACAGGAAGCGTGTAGATTTTTTTTTTTTTTTTGTCATCCGTGTCTTTTTGAAATATTTTCAAGGCAGGAAAACACAATACAAAATACCATCCATTAATCTACGCCAAGCCACGACTTGGGTTTAGAACAACGTGCACGTGCCATTGGTCATCTTCAAGCTGGACAGTCTGTGACCAATGTCTCAGGAATGTTTAATATCACAAGGAGAACTGTATAGTCCTTAGTGGATCGATTTGAAATAACACAAATGGTAAGGGACCGAAATCGAACTGGCAGACCACGAGTAACAACACAAGGTGAGGACCGTTTTATACGCACCCTACATCTATCTGATTTTTTTTAGGACGGCGACTGAAACTGCGCTAGAGTTTCCAGGTACACGAATAAGTCGACACACTGTTAGTTGCAGACTTAGAGAGCATGACATTATCTCAAACGTCCGTTGATGCGACAACTTCTAAGGGCACATCACCGGTTGGCCCGTCTTCAGTGACCCCGGGCTCATCTGTGTTGGACAACGCATGCGTGGTCATTTGTTCTCTTCTGGTTGGCCCGTCTTCAGTGACCCCGTGTTCATCTGCGTTGGACAACGCATGCGTGGTCATTTGCTCTCTTCTGGTTGGCCCGTCTTCAGTGACCCCGTGCTCATCTGTGTTGGACAACGCATGCGTGGTCATTTGTTCTCTTCTCAAATAAATCACGCTTTGTGATTGGAAGAAATGACGATAGATTACGTTGTTACCGACGATCACACGAGTGATTTCACGATTCTTGTGTCTTGGAATCCCCAAACAGAGGATATGGACAAGTGATGGTGTGGGGTGGAATAAGCAGTAACTATATGACACCTCTAGTCCAAGTAAATGCATCCCTAACCGGTGCAAGGTACATGCAGCACCTTTTACAACCCCATGTTATTCCATTTTGTCATAAACGTCCTAAATTTTCACCTCAACACGACAATGCACCATCACACCGAGCTATTGTAATAAGGGATTTATAGCAGCGAATAATGTGAACGTTATCAGACTGTGGCCTGCAATGTCCCCCGATCTCGATCCGATATAACATATGTGGAACGTAATCGGCCCCCAAGTTCGTTCATTAGACCCGCAAAATGAACGCCGTAAGAACAGTTTGGGATAACACTCCTCAACACCAGCTGGCCAGATTGTCCAATTCCATGCGTAGGAGATGCAATGCTGTGATTGGAGCGAACGAGAGACATACTCGTTACTGATTGAATTAGATTCACCTTCACTTCAAATGAAATGAACACAAATAATTTTATTAAAATGTCATTGTTTGTCAAAATTAAAGTGTATGTTTTGACTTGGTACTTCTCTTTTTGAAGATCATGTTTTAAAAAGTCCATGTTGCATACAAGATCAACCATAAACGTTACAAATTCTAACAAAATGAAAGATAAATGATAGTGCTATGATTACACATAGGTTTTTAATAAACCAGAACAGTATTTCATACCAATTCTGTAGGTAAAACAAGTGTATACTTTCTTTTGATAACTAGGAGGGGTGAATATTGCTTTTTATCAAAAACTCGGTTGAAAAAATTATTTTGTCAAAATGGATTCTTCTCTCCCTATAATCGACTTCATCATCATCGTCACTATCATACTCATCATCGTCGTCGTCATCATCATCATCATCATCATTTTTATAATCCTCCTCCTCCTCCTCCTCCTCCTCCTCCTTCTTCTTCTTCTTCTTCTTCTTCTTCTTCTCCTCCTCCCTCTCTCTCCTCTCTTCTCTTCTTCTTCTTCTTCCCTTTTCTCTCTCTTCTCTTCTCTCTCTCTCTTCTTCTTCTTCTTCTTTTCTTCTTCTTTTTATTTTTATTTATTTTATTATTATTATTATATTATTATTATTATTATTATTATTATTATTATTATTATTATTATTATTATTATTGATTATTATTATTATTATTATTATTATTATTATTATTGTTATTATTATTATTATTATTATTATTATTATTATTATTATTATTATTATTATATTATTATTATTATTATTATTATTATTATTATTATTATTATTATATTGTATATGTTATATTATATGTATTATGATGATGATGATGATGATGATGATGATGATGATGATGATGATGATGATGATGATGGATGATGATGATGATGATGATCATGATGATGATGATGATGATGATGATGATGATGATGACGTACTGTCATTGGGTTGTCACGACTATTCAAACCCTATGTACATATAAGAATTGATGCCATCCTATGCAGAAAGGAAGCCGTGCGAGAGCTGTACAGCAAACGTGACCCACGGATTCTGGTCGGACCCCTTCTGTGAATCCTGTAACCCGGGATTCAAATCATCCAAATGTAATGAATGCGAAGAGGGTAAGTCGGGGGAGGGGGGTGGGGTTGGGGGTGGGTGGGGGGGGGGGAGGGCTATCGTCTACTTCTACCCATAGAGAATACAGGACTAGTAGTCTGTGCATCTTCCTGCACATCTGCAAACCGCCTGGGGTGTCTCCGTCTTTGGTGTCATATTGGTGTTTAGATCGGATTTTGTTTTATTTGGGTTGTTGTTGTTGTTTTTTTTTTTTGTTTTTTTTTTGGGGGGGGGGGGGGGGGGGGAGTCAAGGAACTTGTGGATTCAAATAGCTGAGGAGTTGGCAGATCACTCGCTTCATTCACAAAGGGAACCAGGTCAATACCGCGTAAAATGAACGTAATAATAATAATAATAATAATAATAATAATAATAATAATAATAATAATAATAATAATAATAATAACAATAATAATAATAATAATAATAATAATAATAATAATAATAATAATAATAATAATAATAATAATAATAATAATAATAAAGTTGATGGTGATGATGATGATGATGATGATGATGATGATGATGATGATGATGATGATGATGGTGATGATGATGTTGATGATAATTTTATTAAACATCTATTAGAGATATGAAATAGGTCTATATGTAATTTGGAAAATAATTATATTATGTTCCCTTAACCCCCCCCCCCTTCCCACCCCCACATCCCGCCCCGCCCACACACCAAACTGAAAAGGTTCGAGAGTAACAATATGCCAGGTTCGAGCCTAATTTGCCAATACAATATAACCTTATGTCCGCAACACTACCTCCTTCTTCTTCCTCTGGTTTTTATAAGGTTTAATTGAATGCGCGGCTATGGGGTCTAGTGGTATGACATTGGCCTTCGGACAGGAAGGTCCTGGATTCGAACCCCGAGCCGAGCATGGTCGAGTCCTTGGAAAATTCTCTTTAATAATATTCTCTCATGGCACTCCGGAATAACTTGAGTGGCTGTCCGTTAGCAGCGTCGTCACTGCCCGAATAAAAAAAACAAACAAAAAAAACAAAAACAAAAAAAAACAAAAAACATAAGATCGCCTAGCAAGTGTCATGAAACGTCCTACATGTTAAGTGTTGCTGTTTACTTGAGGCCCCTTGTAAAGCACCTTGATTGAGCACGCTTACTTGATATTCCGCTGTATAAAAATTCCATTTTTAGTTATTTTTTATTTTATTTAAAAAAAAAATTAACTACAGGCTTTGTTGGAAGCCAACACTGCTCCATCCCCTGTTCTAACGGGACGTATGACTGGATCCATAACGATACGTTAGTCAACAAGGACATCATTCCCCGTTTCACGTGTTTGGTGCCCATTTCTGCCAGTTACGCCAAGGCCTGGCTAGGATACAGCAGTTTCAATTCCAGAGCGATATTGATCGATCAAGGACCTTATAACCGATTAGTTGGAACATCCATCAATTCATCGGAGACCAGGTTTCGCCCCGGGTTTCATCCTTACGCCGTGCAAACTGGGTAAAAATAAAATTTTGTTGATTTGTTGTTAGTCCCACACGGAAATATTATTGTTTGAAGGGAATATGATTCAAAAGTCGTGACGTCACTTCTATCGTATTGCCGTATAGTAATTTAGTAACTGGTTCAAAACTATAATAATAATAATAGATCTTTATTGTCCATAAATATGGCAATTTGTCATTTAGTTACACTTGTTATAACGTTAAACGATAACTGTAACATTGAACAGATATTTCACTCCTACTTATTTTCTCTCCCTCTCTCTCATTCTCTCTCTCTCTCTCTCTCTCTCTCTCTCTCTCTCTCTCTCTCTCTCTTCCTCTCTTTCTTTCACACGTGCGATATGCACAACATAAACATATTCATTTCGTTTTCAATTTGTTACGATTGTGGCAATTCGAAAACAAAAACTATCATCATTATCAATTGGTCAGTTAATCTTACATTAAATTAATTAGTTAATCAGTCAACGAATCAATCCTTGTTTTTTCTGTACCATATGAAATATTCAAAATTTTTATTGCTGATGGAACGAACGTTGATTTATACTTGTTAGTTCTACATTTAATCTGACAAAACCTTCTCCCAGATGGTAAAAGACTAAATTCATGGTATAAAATATGTTTTTTATTGTTTCTATCGGAACAATTGCAGACGCCCTATATGAAATACTTCTCCGACAAGCATAAAAGTGTATCCAGAGGAGAAAAACATTATAAACCTGATCATGTTTTGACCTTTATACATTCTGATAACATGACATGTGAAAAAGTTCTAGCCAGCATGAAGATTAAAAAGTACCGTTTTTCTTTGTTTAGAACCAAGCTGCTCGTAGCTGGGCGGACGTTACATCATACTAATGAATCCTATTGACGTCACTCATGTCTTGTTATTGTTTTTCACCAGCGATTTTATGAGTAGTTCTCACTAAATTATTCTGTCAATCAGACAATAGATAGAATGCGCTTGGCCAATGAGTTCACAACATTGCCATCCGGAAGTATAACGGACCAACACATAAAACTATGTGTAACCATGAACTTTTATAGTCTGGTTAATATAGTTTAGTGAGAACAACTCACAAACGCGGATGGCAAAAACAATAACAAAGGCGTCATCTGCATACTATCTATAGATAGTGTAAAGTTGACGTCACTCGGGTCGATGTTAATGTAATTGTTTTTTTCCACCCGCGTTTATGAGTAATTCTCAGTAAACTGTATTAACCATACTATAAACGTTGAAGGTTACACATAGTCTTATGTGTTGGTCCGTTATTCTTCCGGATGGCAATGTTGTGAGCTTCCTAGCCAAGGGCACTCTATCTATAGATAGTATGCAGATGACGTCACTCAGACCTTTGTTATTGTTTTTGCCATCCGCGTTTGTGAGTTGTTCTCACTAAACTGTATTAACCTGACTATAAAAGTTCATGGTTACACAGAGTTTGTGTGTTGGTCCCTTATACTTCCGGATGGCAATGTTGTGAGCTTCTTGGCCAAGCGCATTCTATCTATAGATAGTATGCAGATGACGTCACTCAGACCTTTGTTATTGTTTTTGCCATCCGCGTTTGTGAGTTGTTCTCACTAAATTGTATTAACCTGACTATAAAAGTTCATGGTTACACAGAGTTTGTGTGTTGGTCCGTTATACTTCCGGATGGCAATGTTGTGAGCTTCCTAGCCAAGGGCACTGTATCTATGGATAGTATGCGCTTGGTTTAGAAGTTCACAACATTGCCATCCGGAAGTATAACGGACCAACACACAAAACTGTGTGTAACCATGAACTTTTATAGTCTGGTTAATACAGTTTAGTGAGAAGTACTCAAAAACGTGGATTGCAAAAAACAATAACAAAGACAGGAGTGACGTCATCTTCGTTCTATCTATAGACGTTCACTGTTACACAGAGTTTTCTGATGGTCTATTATACTTCCGGATGGCAATGTTCTGAGCTTCTTGAGCAAGCTTATAGATAGTATGCGCTTGGCGAAGAAGCTCATAACATTGCCATCCGGAAGTATAACGGACCAACACACAAAACTGTATGTATCCATGAACGTTTATAGTCAGGTTAATACAGTTCAGTGAGCAATACTCATAAACGCGGATGGCAAAAAACAATGACAAAGACCTGAGTGACGTCATCTTCGAACTATCTATACTATCGATGGATAGTAGGGGTCGCTGGCCAACAGCAACATTTAACATAATTTAGGACGGGACATGACGCCTTTTAGGCGATATAACAATTTTTTTCCGACAGAGAAAACGCTGTTGACGGCCAGGTACTAATTGGACACTTGAGTACGGTGAGAAAATGTGAGTAAAGAATCTGTTCGAAGGACTCAACTATGCACCGAGCGAGGCTCGAACCCAGGACCTTCAGATCCGAAAGCGAGTGCCATACCACTAGACCACATAGCCGCACATTATAATATAGATAGTATGCGCTTGGCTAAGAAACCCATAACATTGCCATCCGGAAGTATAACGGACCAACACACAAAACTGTGCGTATCCATGAACTAATACGGTTCAGTGAGCATTACTCATAAACGCGGATGGCAAAAAAAACAATAACAAAGACCTGAGTGACGTCATCATCGACCTATCTATAGTATGCGCTTGGCTAAAAAGCTCACAACATTGTCATCAGGAAGTATAACGGACCAACACACAAAACTATGCGTAACCTTGAACGTTTATAGATAGTATGCGCTTAGCTAAGAAATCACAACATTGCTACCCGGAAGTATAACAGACCAACAGAGAAGAATATGCGTAACCTTGAACGTTTATAGTCTGGTTAATTCAGTTTAGTGAGAATTTCTAATAAACGGGGATGGCAAAAAACAATAGCAAAGACCCGAGTGACGTCAACTTCATGCTATCTATAGGTATTTACAATAAGCGTGTGATTTGAAATTTATATATAAATTATAATTTCAATTGTGGTTTTAAATAAGTGGAGGTTCGAGAATTTGTGAGAAGTGTTACATTCCATTGACTGCTCCATAATTGAAGTGACAGTGTCTTGGCTAATCTCATGAATTAATGCATTGCTATAACCTTCTTTTATTTTTTTCCTTTATCTGCCTCAGACGGTGATTCCTTGCTGAAACTAAGCGGGGATTTTCACATTATTGTCATATGATGATATTATTCTTCCCCGATGAATGTTTTCGAAATGTGCAGCCTGCCTTTCTCATGTCCCTTCACACAGTTGATTCTGAAACAGCGATGTTGTTCTCTCATTGTTGAAAATGCTTTCCATTCGCCGCTAAGTGATAAGTTCTTGATTATAAATTAAAATAAAAAAATTAAAAAATTCCATTTATTCATCCCTAAGGGGAAATTTTTCTTTAGGGTCTATTCCAAGGGAAGACTGGAATAACCCAGGCGTCAGCCGCAGTGCAGCGCCGCAAAGTGAACTAAGGCTAGGTGACTTGCTTAAGGCCACAAAACGCGGCGGGTAGTCGAACTTGGTACCTTTCGGGTACGAAGCAAAAACCATACCGCTGAGTCATGCTGTCCCAATGACATGATTTCAAGGCATCCATTTTGATAACACAATTCTCTAAAATATCGAATTTATGCTTTCTTCCTTGTTTTTCTCTGCAACTAGGTTTACTAGTGGTGTGAGAATCTTCAGAACGCATCCTTTGTTACTCAATGCGCGGCATGTCCTTTTCTTAGGATTGCTCACGTCGCATTTCAGTTACTCATGTCTTGCTTCTTGATTGAAGTTTAAACATGTGCTTTTTTAAATATATTATTGCATGTCAGATCTATTGTCAAAACTTAACTAATGAAAAGTTGGCATGTCGAAAAAGCAAACAAAATAGGATTCAATAGTCTGATGATGTTACGTCTGCCGAGCAACCAGCAGCTTGGTTCTAAACAAAGAAAATCGGTAATCTTTATTCTTCATGCTGGCTGCAACTTTTTCACATGTCATGTGATCAGAATGTATAAATGTCAAAACATGATCAGATTTATAATGTTTTTCTCCTCTGGATACACTTTTATGCTCGTCGGAGAAGTACTTCATAAGGGCGGTGATGGAGTTAATGGCGTCCGCCATTGTTCCTTCTTCTTCTTCTTCGTTCCTCTGATGGACATCTATGGCTGCAGTCCAATATCTGCTATGAAGTCTGTGGTCCGCTTTAGGTCCTCAGCCTCACCATAGAGCTTTGTGTTGAGTGTTGTAGGGGTGACCCAGTGGTTCGAACGTTGCACGTTGTATAATGGGCAATCCATAAGCACATGTAAAGTGGTTTCATGGTCGGTTCCACATGGGCAATAAGGGGTTGTTCCAATGTCATTGTTCCGATAGTTTAGAACTAAGCGTCATTACGATGGAAGTCAGCTCACGACTTTTGAATCCTATTACGTTACGTCTCTGATTTTATGAATGGATAAATGAATGATAATCATTATAATATCTTACCCCCTAACGTAAACTAGAGTTTACACACGGGGCATTGGGTGAGAAAATTATTTACTTAGAATTGTAACGTTTACCTCCCCCCCCCCCTTTCCCGCTTTGAATAAAATATAAAATAAGTCTTTATTATCCTTCTTCTTCCGTGGTGTTATCTATTCACCTTTTTCTGTCGATTTTAAACGTAATAGATGTTCCAGGAAGGTCTTGACGCTATCGGATATAGTAAACACCATAAATCAAAATGAGTGCAATCATTCTTCCATTGGTGTCACCAAATTTGATTACCTGCTTTTTTCTTGTTTTTAAAAATTATCTTATATGAAATAAAACTTAGATACCCAAAATGTTGGACGAAGTAACCACTTAAAAGGGACCATGCACTTAATAGTTTGATGTAGTTGATTTCCTTACTGCAGAGAGAAGTCCACCTGTAAACGTTGATGAAATGAAATTTGTTTATGGTGACATATTTATTGTCAAGTTGACAGTCAAAGGTGGATTGATTAAGTGTTCTACTGGAACTGATGCTGTCCTACCAGAATTATTGACCAGGCTCACAGTGGTCGTCCACAAACTGCATTAACCCTCTCCTTACCAACCATAGGATAATCGTCACATCCGTTTCGATGCAACCAACAATCGTCTAATTCTGATTTCGCTTGTACATCACAAAATGTAAAGAAATCCTTTGATTACAGCTATTAATACTAACCACTGTATTGTAGAGCTCAATTGTTACTAGTTTGAGAAAGAAAAGTCTATTTTTGTGATGGGTGGGTGGGAATTTTCGGGGGAAATTCTAAAAAAAGCTGGTAAGGAGAGAGCTAACCGCAGCAAATCATTTTTAAAATGACAAATTTATCCAAGCCACGCATAGATAATAAAAAAAAACTCCAAAGGCCTGGAATTTTATAGCGAAAAGAGTTGGATCTTCCTGATGCCAAAAAGAAATGTTTCATTGGATACTGAAAATGCTCCAGCAAACGCATGATCACATTGGAAGAAGTTGTTTTCATGAAGTCGTAACCCCCCCCCCCCCCCCATCCCCCGCCACCACCCTTTGAAGTCCCGCTTTAGCTCAAAAGTAACTTTATCATTTTTCCAAAATTTGAGAGATCCCTCAAGGGGACATTTGTGACCCGTCTCAAAACGGTCGGGATGATTAAGATGCTGAAAATGACATTTGCAGCCTGAAATATCGTACTGAAGTTGAGTTTTATGCGTTATAGAGGAGAAGGAATATCATATTTTGCTGTGCTAAATACCAACGTTTCATATTTTTGACCAGTTTAACTATGATTTGACTTTTTAGCATCCGGTCCATCCCGACATAATACCGTTTTGAGACGAAGGGTCATATTTTTTTTGGTAATGATGGCAAGGTGCTGGAGGATGCAACTCGAATGTGTTGTGTCGATGGAGGTCACGTGACTTCCTCTTCGATGAGATGCAACAGCTACGGTCACTACATCAGTGGGGACTTGCCACCTGTCCAACATGTACCCGTTGTGGGAACTAGCCCGAAACCGCAGAGTATGACACTCGCTTTCGGTCGGAAGGTCCTGGGTTCGAGCCTCGAGCTCGGCGCATAGTTGATTCCTTGGAAAAAGGCTCTCTCACCGTACTCAGTTGTAAAATGAGTACCTGGCCGTTAACAGCGTTGCCTTTGTCCGAAAAATTGTAATATTGCCTAACAGGCGTCATGTCCCGTTCTACATGTTAAATGTTGCTCTTGATCAGGGACCCCTTGTAAAGCACTTTGAGCACATTTAGTGGATTTTGCGCTATATAAAGCTCAAATATAAAGCTCAAAGCTCAAATCTGGTTGAAAGGTGCGTTGTGACGAAGCTTCTTTATCGAACCAGAACATTGACTATACTGAAATTTAAAATGATAAACGGAATGGAAATGAACTGGGCATTATTTGATACCTGTCAATGTTGTATCTTTTTATAGTTTTGCAAATATCAGGGAAAGGTCAAAACTTTTCAGCTGCTGCTGTCGTTGCCTGTGCCTGGATTGGAACAGTGACATTACTGAAATTTAAAATAATAAACGGAATGGAAATGAACTGGGCATTACTTGATACCTGTCAATGTTGTATCTTTTTATAATATTGCAAATATCAGGGAAGGGTCAAGACTTTTCAGCTTACCCATGTAGATGTGATTGCGCTCTTTCTCTTACATTTTTTGCTGTCTTTATCGAACCAGATTACTGCGTTTGGGAAGAAATGCTTATTGGCATTTGGGCAATCCATTTGGTACGAAAAACTATACCATCTCTATCAAGACGATAAAGAAAAAAGTCTGTGATGCCAACATAAATAAGGTATGACAACAATTTCAGCTCTTGAAACTAATTTGTCCATCAAGGTGTGATTGTGATGCTGTCTTTGGCAATAGGGCAGAAATGTCGTGACATCACACTCTCTAAATTTCCGGTTCCAAAATCATTGGAAGTGTGGGTGTTCACCAGACTTTTGACGGACTAATAATGAATAGGTTACATATTGAATCATAAAATGGTTTAACTATTTTAGAAGTAGAGTATAATTATAGGTTCATTATTAGGATTACGATACGGAAAAGAGCGAGGATGAATGATGTGTCTTGACAACCAGCATATTTTAGACTAGAAATCAGAAGATCAATTACAAAAGGTATGTATCCAGTCCTCAGGAAGATCGGCTTTACACTTCCAATGAGACTGGAACCAGTTCTTTTTTGACATCACAATTTGTTCCCACGATCATTCTGAATGCTTCCACAATCATTCTGAATGCCTCTACAATCATTCTGAATGCCTCCATAATCATTCTGAATGCCTCCACAATCATTCTAAATGCCTCCACAATAATTCTGAATGCCTCCACAATCATTCTGAATACCTCCACAATCATTCTGAATGCCTCCACAATCATTCTGAATGCCTCCACAATCATTCTGAATGCCTTTACAGTCATTCTGAATACCTCCACAATCATTCTGAATGCCTCCACAATCATTCTGAATGCCTCCACAATCATTCTGAATGCCTCTACAATCATTCTGAATGCCTCTACAATCCTTCTGAATGCTTCCACAATCATTCTGAATGCCTCCACAATCATTCTGAATGCCTCCACAATCATTCTGAATGCCTCCACAAGCATTCTGAATGCCTCTACAATCATTCTGAATGCCTCCACAATCATTCTGAATACCTCCACGATCATTCTGAATACCTCCACAATCATTCTGAATGCCTCCACAATCATTCTGAATCATCAGCTTTCATAACAAATCCCTCCTCATTACGCACATACATTACATAATCATTCATCCAAGGTTAAGGCTTCTCTCGCGAACCCTCCCCCCCCCCTCCCCCCACCTATTCACTTTTTACTCCATTGTCTATCCATCCCTTCTCTTTACCACCCCCCCCCCCCCCCACACACACACACTCTGTCAGTTGTTACTTTTCTCCTTGTATACGGGGCTCTGTTGAGGCTGGTGCTATTGACACTAGCTTGTGACTTGTGCCGAAGTCGTGCGGCTATGTGGTCTTGTGGTATGACACTCGCTTTCGGATCGGAAGGTCCTGGGTTCGAGCCTCGCTCTCGGCGCATAGTTGAGCCCTTGGAAAAGGCTCTTTACTCACATTCTCTCACCGTACTCAGGTGTGTAAAATGAGTACCTGCCCGTTAACAGCGTTGTCTTTGTCCGAAAAATTGTAATATCGCCTAACAGGCGTCAGGTCCCGTCCTACATGTTAAATGTTGCTGTTGACCAGGGACCCCTTGTAAAGCGCTTTGAGCATATTTAGTGGATATTGCGCTATATAAAATCTCATTTATTATATCATGTATTATCAAAAGAAACATTACGATTCCGATATGCTATCCACGGCAAAAAAAATTTGCATTAAAACAGGAAATAAAATAAAATAACATAATTAAATAGAAGAAAATTCACTTTATTCATCCTAAAGGGGAAATTTGTCTCTCGGGTCTATTCCAAGGGAAGACTGGAATAACCCAGGTGCAGCGCCGCAAATAGAGCTAGGGCGAGGCCTCACATCGCAGCGGCGTGTGATAAAACTCGGTACCATTCGGGTACGAAGCAAAGACCGTACCACTGAGCCACGCTGCCCCCTATTTATATATCATGGTAAATCAAATCCAATCCTGCTTACAATTGTGCCATATATATATATATATATATATATATATATATATATATATATATATATATATATATATATATATATATATATATTCATATATCCATCGCTTGAAATGAAGTATGGTGGATTGAAATTAATCACGTAATGATCCCTATTTTATTATCATTAGATAAAATTACAACTGAACACAACAGAATGCATTTACTGGAGCAAGTTTTCCCGTTCGGGTTCAGATAGGTTGGACATTTCTCCAAATTCGTTGACAACAAAGTCAAATTTCTGTTAGATTTTTATTTTGCATCGAGACCTCGATATCCTCAAAACTTTTTAACACTCGCAAAACATTACCATGCCAAAACAAAACAGTGAACAACCAACACGTTTGTTTTGACAGTTGGGAGTGAGTGGATACGGTGTAAACAGGGTGGCTAAGATTTCATCACATTATTATCTCAATTCTCATTCTGTAGCTTAAACCACAGGCGTTTTTTGAGTGGGTCAGTTAACCCTTTCCTTACCAACCATTGGAAAATCGTCAAATTCGTTACGATAAAACCAATAATTTCTCATTCTGATTTCAATTTTACATCACAAAATTTAAATTATGTTTCTTTTTGTTATTGCTAGAAACTGTTTGTAGGGCTCAATTTGCTTAATATATAATAATATTATGTTTAGAATGTAATTGGTGCTTTCCTGTTTGAGTAAGAAAAATATAATTTTGTATTGGGTGTATCGGGGAAAATTCTGAAAATGACCGGTAAGGAGAGACTTAAAGATATCCTAAAGCTTGGATGGCTATGAGGAAACCATTGCCCACACTGATGAAGATATTTTTCATATGCATGAAAAAACAACATTCCCAATCTTCAGGAAATCGGGCACTGCAACAACCACACAATGCGACAACAACTTCTGGAGATAGGTCTGTTCGCAAGACCTCCTGCTGTTCGGCTGATGCTGAGTAAAGAGCACAACATGAATCGTGAACAATAATATGCTCACAACCACATACAAGTGACTCCAGAAGAATGGTTACAGGCGACTGAACGCTCAGTAATACATCCATTAAGTCTAGTAACCAGACGATATTCTGTTTATCAATCACCCTGGCAATAACGACATTCAACCTCGTGGCCTTCGACAACTAACCACCCAGAGCTTCTTGAGGGATAACAATGGTGAACCCTTAATGTGGCCAGCCCTGTCACCGGATAAGAATCGCGTGGAACAAATGCGGTCTCAAATTTATCAAACTCTTAAAGGCGCCCCATTCCAAGTAGAAACAACGGTGAACTTTGTACTTTTGTAACAGAAGTTTGAAACAAAATACAAAATTACCGAAACTGTCTACAATCGTACAGCGCCGACGAGGTGTCGAGTAAGGCATTATTGAATAAAGGGATTTTTTAAACGTTTCTCACATATATTATCATCTATTTTACAGTTGACATATTTGGAGTTAGACTTTGAAACGGAGCTGGGTCGATGTCAGTGTATTCCAGGCTACCACGGGGCCTCGTGTCAACTGCATTGCCCCAACGCTTGCTCACATCGCGGTATCTGTCAACAAGAAGAGGGAATATGCATTTGTAATTCGAGATTCACTGGTCAGCAATATAAACATGCCTGGTATACGAAAGGTAGGCAGGCGGACAAAGAAACTTAAGTACAGTGTGGTCCGATTAAGACAAAGTCCTCGGTGTAGAACCATTTTAATTATGATTGTATTGCGATAAACCTAGAGTGTGTGGTCAGCCGTCTACCTACTGAGATTGACTGGATTCTAAATGCAACCATACCTACTGTAATATGTGCGGCTATTTGGTCTAGTAGTATGACTAGTATGACCCTCGCTTTCGTACCGGAAGGTCCTGGGCTCAAACCTCCCTCGGCGCATAGATGAGGCCTTGGAAAAGGCTCTTTACTCACATTCTCTCATCGTACACAGGTGTAAAATGAGTACATGGCTGTTAACAGCGTTGTATCTGTCGAAAAAATTGTAATATCGCCTAACAGCTGTCATGTCCCGTCCTGTATTTTAAGTGTTGCTGTTGGCCAGGGACCCCTTGTAAAGCGCTTTGAGTACGTTTAGTGGATATTGCGCTATATAAAAAGTTCAATTTAAAAAAAAATACGACAGATGTCGTAAAGTCACACCTGCTCTTCCCGCTTCCAAACTCTTTGGAAGTGTGTATGTAACCAGTCCTTCGGAGGACTAATGAATAGGTTACATATTATTGAATCATAAGGGGGCAAAACTATTCTAGTAGTAGAATGAATAGGCGTATAAACAGGATTGCCGGACATAAAAGAGCAGGGATGGATGATCTTTATTGACGTCCACCCTATTATATTTGGATTAGACAATAATTTGAACTTTTTTTTTTATCAAGCGTAATATCCACCAAACGTGCTCAAAATATCCATGACCAATAGCAACACGTACCACGTGGAACATGACGCCTGTTAGGCGATATTACAATTTTTTTCGGACAGAGACAACGCTGTTAACGGCCTATGTAGCCAAGTCATGGTTGGTGACCAAAGAGAGAAGAGCACACACTCTCCCCTTCACGGCCAATTCCAGTCAAAAAGCGATACAAGCAGCGATGGAGCAGTGTAAAACTATGATGATCTCGCGTGTTAGTGAGTGCAACTTATGAGGATTGGGTGGGGTGGGGGCGGGGTGTCGTTACGATACAACCAACGTTTTTCTTATTCAAATTTCTCTTGTACATCATAAAATTTAAATAAAATGAACAGTGTGTTGTAGAGCATGTTTCGCTAAAGACATTATTTATCACAAGAACTTACTGCTGTTTTGTTTGAGTGATAAAAAATCTATTTTTCTGTGAAGTTTTGGGGAAAATCGTGAAAATTGCTGGTAAGGAGAGGGTTAAATTATAATGTTTATTTTCAGGATTTCGGAGCAGCAATAAGATATACTCTTGCAACATTTGTAGCAAAGATTTTTATGGAAAAGATTGTTCAACGGCCCGTCTCACTCGCAGTTCCAGAGGGGGAGGTCACCACTCAGTTGCTTTTAGCCGGGAAGTTATCACTCTAGACGGTGCATCCATGACAGTTGTGCAATCTGGTGCTTATCGTCTTTTGAAGTTGAAACAGATCATAGTGGATGGATATTACGTGGTAAAGGTTGATGCCTAGTTCTTGAAATCTGATTTATGCATCCACAAAAATTGATTTTATGATAATATCTTTGTTTGAAAATAGTGATTTGACTGTAATGGTTTTATTTATATGTTTTTTTTTCTTTTTTGTTGTTGTTGTTGTTGTCTTTTTTAAGAGTTCAATGTCAGCAATCTTACCATTGAAGAAATATTTAAGCATTGTCATGAAATTGCGTTCTTAAATCCAGCATTCTATCTCCATCTGTTTTTCACACACAGTAGAACCGTGTTATGACGAATATTCTTAATTATAAATTGATTTTTTAAAAACACATTAAATACTGATTTTGCTCTACTTACGGTTATATTCTTCACACCTATATATGCTTTATTGTTAGCAACACAAACACACACACACATACACACACACGTATATATATATATATATATATATATATATATATATATATATATATATATATATATATTATGAGTGAGTGTTTGTGTGAGCGGGAGGGTGCGTGTGAGTGTTTATATTTTTATATTAATTATCTGACCTCATCTTGAATTCAAAAAGCCTGTGCATGTACATATAAAATAAACAAGATAGAAAAAACATAAGGATGATTGTACATGTTTTCAGAATATCATTAACATTATTAAATGGCGAGATAAAAAACAAAAATAACAAAAACAACTTTAGAAGAAACAATTGAACAAATATTGGCAATTATAATTATGAAATCAAATAATATGTTACTCTTCGCCTCAATACGGTATTAAGTTGGGTTGGTTAAGATGTTGAAAAGTGAATTTATAGCCAGAAATATCAGACTTGTGTTAAGTTTGTATGTTTTATTGAGGAGAATGGATACCATATTTTAGGGTGCTAATGCCAACAATTTATATTTTTGACCAGTTTAACATTTAATTCGGCTTTTAAGCATCTGGTTCGTTCCGACATAATATCGTTTTGAGACGATGGGTCACATATAAACACTAAAACAAAAGTGAAAATATTGAAAGCCACAATCATCCCTGTTTTGATGTATGTTGGTGCCTCTTGACATATTTGTGCTGAAAGGATAGTACAATCTGGACGTGTTCCACCAAACTATAGGAATGTGAGGCGCTCTAGGGAATCAGGCCACATTTCTCCAGAAGTGCTTCGATATGGACAATAGAGGGTTCTCAAAATTATGAAATCAAAATAGATAAAAAGGCGGTGACTCTACTAATACGCTGATGACTCGATCAATGTTAGATGTAAAGAGTTCAACTATAAAGAAAATTTCATGAACTTCGAATGTTTTAGCACCTTCGAAAGAGAATAAAAGTGTAACGTCAAAAACGTGTGCCTATCTCATTGGAGGTATGAAAACCACTCTTCCGGAGGACTGAATTCATATCTTGTGAAAAAATGTGACCCTCCGTCTCAAAACCGTATTATGTCGGGATTATTCAGACCCAAAAAAGTGAATTTAGAGATAAAATCATGAGAAATTGGAGCTTAGAAGTTTTTGCAATGCAAGACATAGTCTTTATAGTCCACAATAACGTACAGAAATCAAACCCAAGTTGGATATTTCTGGCTATGAATTCAATTTCCTTTACCAAGTGGATCCCGACATAATACCGCTTTGATACGGTGGGTCACAAATGATCTTCTGTTTTCAGAGAGATGACATCGATTTCCTGGTCTAAGTACATTCTGGTCGTCAATAAATTATCATCCATCGTTTCTCTTGTACATCCCGTAAACATTAAAATCTGTCTATACATCCTGCTACACACATTGTTATGCCACCTTATGATTCAATATGTGACCCTTCGCCTCAAAACGGTATTAAGTCGGGTTGGTTAAGATGTTGAAAAGTGAATTTATAGCCAGAAATATCAGACTTGTGTTAAGTTTGTATGTTTTATTGAGGAAAATGAATACCATATTTTAGGGTGCTAATGCCAACAATTTATATTTTTGACCAGTTTAACATTTAAGCATCTGGTTCGTTCCGACAAATTATCGTTTTGAGACGATGGGTCACATATTATGTAACTAATTCATTATCAGTCCTCCGAAGGACTAGTTCTATACACAATTCCAATGATTTTGGAACTGGAAAAGTATAAGATGTGACGACACGGCTTTTCAATTCCGATTGTAGTGCGGCTATATGGTCTTGTGGTTTGACACTCGCTCTCGGATCGGAAGGTCCTGGGTTCGAGCCTCGCGCTCGGCGAATAGTTGAGTCCTTGGAAAAGACTCTTTACTCACTTTCTCTCACCGTACTCAGGTGTAAAATGAGTACCTCGCCGTTAACAGTGTTGTCTTTGTCCGAAAAAATGTAATATTGCCTAATAGGCGTCATGTCCCGTCCTACATGTTAAATGTTGCTGTTGACCGGGGACCCCTTGTAAAGCGCTTTGAACACATTTAGTGGATATTGCGCTATATAAAGCTCAAATGTAGTCTCCAAATGCTCCAGATATCATGGGAATAATAGAATATGACAGTCTTGCTTGCTTGTTCGTGTGTCTGTCCTCACTCAATCTCATGCCAGGAGACTAACTGCTCTTAGGTGGAACATAATAATAATAATAATAATAATAATAATAATAATAATAATAATAATAATAATAATAATAATAATAATAATAATAATAATAATAATAATAATAATAATAACAATAATAATAATAATAAATAATAATAATAATAAAAATACTACTACTACTTCTACTACTACTACTACTACTACTACTACTACTACTACTACTACTACTACTACTACTACTACTACTACTACTACTACTAATAATAATGATGATAGATCTTCATTGTCCATAAATATGGCAATTTGTCATTTAGTTACACCCAATTTTACACATTGCGGTCTATGGGTCAGAAGCAACTCTTTATACCATTTAAGGTAGCTTGGAATTTCCAATGTTAACCTTAACCTTATCTTAATTCTCTCAGCACCAGGGTGCACATGAGGTAAACTTGAACGATGGTCACGTTCCTGTATCTGGAGTAAAATCTAGCCGTGACGAGTCTAGGGCTGACCGCTGTCCATTTCATCATTGCTTTTGATTCTCTATTGGACATTATGATGTGCAACTCCTCCTCTATGTGCGCTCTCCTTTCCTGAGTGTAACAATATTTCTCCAGTTGTTAATGTAGTCTTTCCTGCACCGGTCCACCTGCATTCTCTGAAACCAAGAATATCCCTCATGTGCTATATACACGCTTCGCTTCTCACAGCTCTCTAGCAACCTTTGCAGAAACTTCTATGCTATATACACGCTTCGCTTCTCACAGCTCTCTAGCAACCTTTGCAGCAACTCTTGTGATATATTATACAATCTTCTCACATCTCTCTTGCAACCTGTGCAGCAACTCCTGTACTATATACATGCTTCTCACATCTCTCTCGCAACCTGTGCAGCAACTTCTATGCTATATACATGCTTCGCTTCTCACATCTCTCTAGCAACCTGTGCAGCAACTTCTATGCTATATACATGCTTCGATTCTCACATCTCTCCAGCAACCTGTGCAGCAACTCCTGTGCTATATACATGCTTCTCACATCTCTCTAACAACATGTGCAACAGCTCCTGTGCTATTTATGCTTCTCACATCTCTCTAACAACATGTGCAACAGCTCCTGTGCTATTTATGCTTCTCACATCTCTCTAACAACATGTGCAACAGCTCCTGTGCTATTTATGCTTCTCACATCTCTCTAACAACATGTGCAACAGCTCCTGTGCTATTTATGCTTCTCACATCCCAGACTCCAATTCTGGTCTTGTGGAGCACATAACCAGTTCTGAATAAACTTAATATAGACTGAAAAATTAATTCAAAACAGTATAATTCAAAATTAAAACACGATGAGTGAAATAAATTCAAAATGCACATTCAAAAATGGGATTGGCTGACAAGTTTCTCTTGAAGTCTAATGTAAACTGAAAAAGAAATGCCTTTCTCTTACATATTGACGAGAAACTTTGTCTTAACATATAATTGGCCTCCCAGCATTGTTATATTTATATCCTTCTTTATTAGTCTTTATTGACAGTCTATCTACGATGCGCGGCTATGTGGTCTTGTGTTATGATAGTCGGTGTCCTGGGTTCGAATCCCGAGAAGCGTATAGTTGAATCTTTGGAAAAGGCTCTTTACTCACATTCTCTCACCGGTGTAAAATGAGTACCTGGCGGTTTAAAAACGTTGTGTCCGTTCGAAAAAAATTATAATATCGCTAAAGAGGCGTCATGTCTCGTCCTACCTGTTAAGTGTTGCTGTTGTCTAGGGATCCCCTGTAAAGCGCTTTTTGCACATTTAATGGGTATTGCCTTTTATACAAGCTCAAGCTCAAGTTTTAATATACATAATATTACCTTTTTGTTTAAAGCCTTGCAAAGGAAACTATGATTGTCAAGCTTTGAGTGAGGTGGCAGTGAAATCCGGCAAACTCGTCATGTCATTTGCAGCTAAAGAAAACGGGGTGACGAGCATTAAATCCTCCGAGCTAACCAACTTCTCTTATCCATTTTTATTCAAGAGGTTAGTACACGATAAATGATTATTAAACACAAAAAACTATCACAAAACAACAACAACAAGAAAAACAAAAACAAACAAAATATATAACCGGGGATTTTCGATGTTAAATTCCTCTCCCCAGCCAACAGCAGTAACAAAAGGGAAGAATAATAATAATGTACTTTATTCATCCAAAAGGAAATTTTTGAAAAACACAGAGCACTGACAAAAACACGTCTGCAGTCGCCGGAGACCAGCGCCAGAGAGGTGGTGAAAAAGAAAACAGTGGTGTTAAAATACTGATGGTGCAATGTAAAACACGTTAGTTCCTGCTGGCTTTTTGTGTATTGCTAGTCATTTTGAGCTAGCGATTGATTTGTAATATGACGTCAGATGTATAAATCTACCATTCACAGACCTGCTTACATTCGTAAATTACTGAATTTTGGCTTCAATTTCAGAACTTTATGAGCATTTTAAAGTCAATAAAACAAAGAGAATGATAGAGAAAAAAGAAGCCAAACTATCTAATTTTAAGGATTTTGAAGTGTTATTTAATAACGCTTGCGAGGGTAAATTGTTGATTTTCAAAGTTACGTACAGCGACTACGATTTTTATCTCAAAAAAAAATTACGAATTACGATATTTTCAAGAAGGCAAGTCTGCATTAGATTTTGTAAGATTTCCCAGCCCAATGTCTTCCAATGGCCACATTTCAATTATAGTACATGCATCTATATTAATATTTCTTTCAGTTTTTACTGCATTTTTACTCCTGTAGGACGGTTTTAAGACGGAATCGTTCCGTATTTGGTATTATGCAATTTTCTTTTCGTTTCACATTCGTTTAATTACCTGTAATATATTTAATTGAGGAGAATAAATCTGGTACCTTAAATCGACATAAACTAGAATATTAAAATGTCATTTCCTTTATTTCAGAGCTCGCATCAGGCTTATCCCGACATAAAGCCGTTTTAGATGATTGATTACATTTCAAAAGAATACTGATTTCATATTTCTAACCCTTTGTTTTGTTTTGTATTTTATTCCAAAAAAAAAATCTCAGGGGACAGACAATTATAAAATCATTTGTCAGAGATGTGGTGAGATTTGTCTTCCAAGGCGGTACATCCGTCACGATCGCCAACATCGCGGGGCAACTAATGCTGGGTGTCCGCCTTTCTAAAAAACAAAATGGCCTCACTGGTCTCCTAGGCAACGCAGACAACGAATGGTTAAACGACGTGACAAACTATACGTCGCCCAACGATGTGGATGCGACGAATAAAGCGCTTTGGGC
>NC_088363.1:3882895-3910395 GCF_034508935.2 Berghia stephanieae | reverse complement strand
GTTGAGGTAGTATAGAAATAAAGCTGAAACCTTCCTCTTTAAGACGATACAGTGACCAATGGAAAGATTAACATGGATGGAGAGAGCAGCTACAATCATCGAGGTTTTAAAAAATCTGTGACTGAATCACAAAATTCTATGCAAGCGTCATTCAGACTGCGGGACTTACTACTTACTTACTTTACATAGGGAAAATTTGTCTCAAGAGTCTATTCCAAGTGACGACTGGAATAATCCGGCGTTAGCCGCAGTTCAGCGCCGCAAAGTGAGCTAGGCAGAGGTGACTTGTTCAAGGCCACACAGCGCAGCGGCCCGGGGGGGGGGGGGGGGGATCGAACTCGGTACCTTTAGGGTAAGAAGAAGTAAAGACCGTACCGCTGAGACACGCTTTCCCATTTAGCAAAGTTACTATAGCTACAGGCTATCTCAGAAATTTGGAACCAATAACAAATCGTATTTATTCTGAAACTAATGACGATATCAATACCAAACTTGTTTCAGTTCATAAAGAAATTATTTAAGTTTTTATTTTGTTGCCACGTTAATTGATGGCCGTTGAATCGGTCAGAAAAAAAACCAAAACAAAAAAACACAAAAAAATAAAAAAATAAAAAGAACCAAAAAAAAAAAAAAAAAAAAAAAAAAAAAAAAAAAAAAAAAAAAAAAAAAAGAAGAAAAAAAGAAAAAAAAAGAACACTCGGAGAGACCTTGAGCGACGCACCAAATTACACGTCGAAATCCATTACAGCTATGTCGAGTGGTTTTTAAAAAATCGTTAATGTCTGTTAAGTCTTTGTTTGTTTTTAGCAGCTCTGGTTTGCTTTAAACAAAACTTGAATTATTTCTCTTTATTCTCCCTAACATTATGTGCTTAGCTGTGTTGTTTCTTTTTCTCCGTAAACTATTTTCTTATTGATCCAATTGTCTGGGACACCCTGTATACAAATGTATCCAATTTTATTTTTCATCAAGGTTCCAGGGCCACACGCCGCCAGGTGCGTCATAGTAACGTTGAGCACATCAATCGGTAATCTTGTGCTTCTCCTTGCAAAAGGGGCTCTTCACATCACACGGCAAGGTTCCGGTATTCTCATTGAAGGGGCGAGGGTAGAGGCAGACACATGGACGTACCTGTGTCTAAGTTGGAAAGGCAGGGACAGTAACATCTCAATAGACCTTTACTCAGATGTGCGAGGTAAGTTGAAAGGGTCCGGGCAATACTTGCAGACATTGTGCGGCTTTGTTCTCTTTTTTTTTTGCATTTTGGTGTATCAAACAAAAAAAAGAAGGGGAGTTATAGAAGGGGTATGTGTACACTTTCGCCAGACTTCAATAGAACGATGGTTGGGAGTGGGAGTTGGTTGCGCAATTTGGCCAAAGAAGGGAAGAGTGGGGGGGGGGGGGGGGAGGGTGCGACTTGACCAAATCCATAGTATAACGTGGTATTGTGCAATTTCTAATTTACTTACTTATACCTTTTAACTCCATCTGGAGCAGAGGGCGTCCGTCACGGAGCTCCATCCGGGATGGTCTCTGGCTACCACCTTCGCCTCCCCCTCTACTCCCCCCCCAAACTGCGACATTCGGACACTTTCCAAATTTTTTTGCGTCCCTTCGCCATGTTGTTGGTGGGCGTCCTCTTCGCCACTGATGGTTGGGGTTCCAGACAAGTGTGCTGTCCTTGTGATGAATGGGTCTCTTCTCAGGGCGTGTCCAGTTTATTTCCATTTTCTTTGTCCTATGATTTATGCAATAGTTGGCAATTGTCCAATTTCAGGCGTTATGTCTCGTTGTGTATGTAACGTGTTAGTGTTGGCCAGGGACTCTTTGTAAAGCGATTTGAGAAAGTTCAGTGGATATTGCGATACACACACACACACACACACACATATATATATATATATATATATATATATATATATATATATATATATATATATTATAAAAACAAAAACCATGAAATAATAGTGCTCAACGCTTTGATAAACGGAGCTATTTATAAAATATTTCAAGTAAAATTATGATCATTTTCTACAATATTGTTTCAAGCGTTAGCTTTAATTTCCTGATGACAGCTAACGCTTGAAACAATATTGTAGAAGTAGGATTCTCAAGTTTTTTCCCAAGAGAAATGCAAGTCACTCTTTACAATTAAGGCATTTATTTGGACTCAGATTTTGGAAATCGGGCTTAAAATTGAACCTTTGGTATAGAAGGAACAAAACGGACGTCCCTCACCAAATTGTGATTAAGTACGATGACAGAATGTGAGTAAAGAGTATTTCCCAAGGACTCAAAGAAATGCCGCCCAAAGAAGGACTAGAGCCCTCCTCCTAGTGGTTAAAAAAATTATTTATTAATAATATTTTCATCTCAATGTCTTCTATAATTATAGCATTCATTTAAATTTAAATCTGGTTTTTTGTTCCTAATTATTTCATACAGGTAGAAGGACCTTTAGTATTGATGACACTTTTCTTGATCCGCTAATGATCATACAAGACGTCGATTTCATCAGATTGGGAGGCGAGGGTACACAGAGTGACATCACCTTTGAGTTTATGAGATTTTTCGGCAAGGTTTGGATGGATGATTAAACCCCCCCCCCCCCCCCCCAATTAAAAAAACAGAAAAAAACAACAAACGACCCCCCCCCCCCCAATGTAAAATATATATCCTTTTCTCATTTTGGACCCTCTATTTGGAATGCCTTACCGCAGAGCATTCGTGAAAAAGAATCTTTGTCTATTTTTAAACGTTCGTTTAAAACATATCTGTTTTGATTTTAGTAGATGGTATCAGAAGCAAGATAGGTTTGGTTTGTGTTGTGTGTTGTGTTGTGTGTGTGTGTGTGTGTGTGTGTGCGCTTGTGTGTGTAAATGATTATGTTTCGGCCAAAGTAATTTGTAATTTAAGCGCTTAGAGTCTGGTGTCTCGGAGTAGTAATAGTAGTTTCTTATGGCTACACGTCCAAGTGAACCGTTTCACTCCAGTCCAGGTATTTTTGTCCTCCTTGATGGACGGTATCATAGCCCCCTGGCACGGCTGTGGACGGGCAGTGCAAGACCAAGTGGTCCATATCTTGTTTGGCACCACCACATGCTGTGCACTTGGGCGAATCTCGGTAGCCCCAGTGGTACAGGTTTGTCGCTGTCCTGCCGTGTGGGTATCGGTATCCGGACTGAGACACTGTCCCACTCCCGGATGCACACCTCCAATTTCATGTCTCGGAGTTATAGCACTATATAAGTTTTCAGCATTATTATTTTATTAAATGAAAAACACCAGCAATAAAAAGCAAAACCAAAGACCAAACTATAAAGACTAGAGCATTTATATAGAACAATATCCACTAAAAGTGATCAGAGCGCGTTACAAAGGGTTAGGTATAGCGCTATATAAGTTTTCAGCATTATTATTATTATTATCATTATTAAAGGTCCTTAACCCACAGCAAAACTTAGCATGTACTAAGAACAGACAAGAAGCATTTTCTGCGATATTACAGTTTATTTTTACAGACAACGATGTTGACGGCCAGGTTCTCATTTTACACCCAAGGACGGTGAGAAAATGTGAGTAAAGAGCCTTTTACAGGTACCTAACTACGCCCCGTTCAGAGCGGGGTCCTGAACCCTGGACCCTCTGTTCCAATCCGAAGGCGAGAGTCATGTCACTATACTATATTACATATTATCGTTCGGCTTCGATTCCGACAGGTATCCATCTCCCACAGTCCCAGGTTAACTCCCCACTGGTGTGCACTTCCCTGAGTCCCAGGTTCATTCCCCATTGGTGCCCACCTCTTAATGTGTCAGGTTCATTCTTCTCTGGTACACAACTCCCATAGTCTTGCTTCAACTCCCAATAGTATCCATCTCCCACAGTACAGGTTAACTTCCCAATGGTGTACACTTCCCTGAGTCCCAGGTTCAATCCCCATTGGTGCCCACCTCATAGTGTCAGGTCCATTCTCCTCTGGACCCAATTCCCATAGTCCGGCTTCAATTCCCACTGGTATCCATCTTCCATAGTCCCAGGTTCATTTTCCACTGATATCCTCTTCCCATAGTCCCAGGTTCACTCCCGATTGGTGTACACTTCCCCGAGTCTCAGGTTCACTCCCAACAGTTATCTACTTCCCATAACTTTGATGGATATTGTCGGGTTTCGGCAGAATTCGTAAAAGAGCACTAATTGCTTTTTTTTACGAAACCCGCCGATAACTATAGTCTCAGGTTCACTCCCGACCGGTGTACACTTCCCAATGTCTCAGGTTCACTCCCCACAGTTATCTACTTCCCATAACTTTGCAGGGTATTGTTGGGTTTCGGCGGGTTTTGTAAAAAAGGACTAGTTGCGCTTTACGAAATCCGCTCCCAGGTTCACTCCCCAATGGTGTACACTTCCCTGAGTCCCAGGTTCACTCCCCGCTGCTACCTACTTCCCATAACTTTGTCGGGTTTCGTCGGGTTTCGTAAAAAAGACACACCCGAGCATTTATATAGCGCAATATCCACTAAACGTGCTCAAAGCGCTTTGCAAGGGGTCCATGGCTAACAGCAGCACGTAACATGTAGGACGGGACATGACGCTTGTTAGGCAATATTACATTGTTATCGAACAGAGACAACGCTGTTAACAGCCAGGTAGTCATTTTACACCGGAGTACGGTGAGAGAAAGTGAGTAAAGAGCCTTTTCCAAGGGCTCAACTATGCGCCGAGCGAGGCTCGAACCCAGGACCTTCAGGTCAGAAAGCGAGTGTCATGCCCCATGACCACATAGCCGCACAATATAGTATAATGCTGACTGAGACCTTTCGCCTCAAAACAGTATTATGTCTGGGCGGACCAATACCCCCCCCCCCCCTCCACCCCAACCCCCCTTAAAAAAATCCAATCCAATTTTAACCAGTTCGCTGACGTATTCTTGAAGAACTCGTATTTTAACATTTGGCCAGAAAAAAAAAAAACTCGTCCTTAAAATATCAATTGGTTTAAATGACCCCCATCTTGGGGAAAAACTCTGAAATCTAGGACCTCTCAAAGTCTTTAATAAAGTCCCAGATTTGAGAGTTTTAGCTAAGACGAGGGTCATTTAAATCGATCAATGTTCGAAGGACGGGTTTTCTGGCTAAACTTTTAAATACGTGTTTTTCCATAGTATGGCATTATACTGTTTGATGTCTATCTGACCAGAAATATGAGATTTTAGAATTTAAATTTTGTCATTCGATGAAATTATTTTCATTTATAAAACGGTCACAGATAAAGCAAGAAAGACAAATACAATGGAAAAAAAAAACCCCATCCAAATAAATCTTCGACTAGGGATCGAACCTTAGACCTCCTGATTACCGGTCAAACGTGCTACCATGACGGGACAGAGGTACTATTGGGGATCCGGAATTGAATTTTGCCTGGTGTATAGGTATAGAGATTGATTACACATCGTGATGATATTATGGAAAAATCAAATTGTAGCACGTAGGTTGTGTGACAACCTTCCGATTAGCAAGTATGACAATGTCGATGGGAGGACTTGCACTTGCATTGAATTGATGCTAGCTAGTAGTTTCTCTCAGTAGTTTGAATACAATCAATTTTAAATTCATAAGATACATTTTCCGTTCTGAGCATTTGGAAAGATGTCTACGTGGGAAATATAATATACGATTAAATGCAGAAAATATATCTCCATGCCCAGCCCGAATAAAATGTTCCTTGGAGTTCTCTGAAGTAGAAAACTGTATTGTCAGATTTGAATAGCTCCGCTAATCAATTATTCAATACAAAGAAATAATATTTCTGCCAAAATACGCAGACATTTATTGGGTTTTCAATGATGTGAATTTTGATCGATACATTAGAAACCCCAGATCAACTACTTTAAGATAAGAAAAATATCAATTACGTTACGTATGTATCTTCCTCAGATCCGAACATGGGACGAGATTCAGTCGGATTTTAAAGACTACACAAACGATTTAAAACCACATCAGGTAATAGCAAAATATTACAGCCGGTCGGGACTGATATTATTATATTAAAGAATAATGGACATGCTAAAATTATAGAAGACATGTGTATGCATATGTGTGTGTGTGTGCGCGCCCGCCCGTGCGTGTGTGTTTGAGAGAGAGAGAGAGAGAGAGAGAGAGAGAGAGAGAGGGGGGGGGAGAGAGGGAAAGGAGACATTATATATATATATTATATATATATACATAATGATAAAAACAAAAACAATGAATAAATAGTGCTCAAATTCTTATTAAAACGAACTGTAATCAAACATGCTTAGTATAAATTTTCTTCAACGTCTACAATGGTGTTTACCGCTACTGTTATCTTCAGGAAGTGGAAGAAGATAGTTGTTGTTTTCTTGTTTCCGGTTGACATCGTACGTTTTCGGCTTCACAGTTATGATGGTTCGTATTTGCTTAAAAGGTCCTTGTTTCTGTGTCTGTTTGTCGATGTAAGTTCATTCTTTTGTTGAGTGTTGCCATGTTTGGTTGATCCTGTCCAAAAGAAGGGCGCAATCACTGAAATTACTGCGACCTAAAAAAAGGCAATCTAAGAAAATGTAATGACTACGCTACGTAAGCTCATAAGCCACCTAGCAAAACAATGCTTAACATAATATTACTTAACAGGATGGCAAATAAATCATATGAATTACTGGCAGAGGAATAGGTTGGCTTTAGACAAAACAGAAGCACAATTAAACAAGTTTTCAATAGCCGTCTGTTGACAGAAAAACACTTACAGCACTAACAAGAATTATCAAACAATTTTATCATTTTCAAAACAACCTTTGATAAAGTATATCACCACGACCTTCAAAATACACTCGGCGGCTTTGATTTTGATGATGGAATGATAAAAACAGTTGAATCACTCTATGAAAATGCAAGAATTGCCGTACTAGTTAACAATGAGCTAGGAGATCCATTCAGATTTAGAGTTGGTGTCAGACAGAACTGCATTATTTCCCCTACCCTTTTCAACCTATATTTGGAAAGAATAATGCAGAAAACCACCAGAGCACAGAATCAATTGGGGGCAGAGTTCTCTACCACGAATTGCAGTCACTGACGGATTGCCTATCGGAGACAGGTTGTGAATACGGGATAGCAATCAATTCTGAAAAATCGCAAATTCTAGCGATCAGTCGAGACAATCCTCAGATGAGAATTAAAGTCAATGGAGAAAACCTGAAGCGGAGAACCTCGTTTAAACAATTGGGGGTGTTGCTCACCAAAGACGGGACTAGCACAGCAGAGGTAGCAGCATCTAATGGTGTCACGCTACTAAGTTATGATGATTTATCCAGGACACAAACTCATTGCTGCAATCGTATACGGTCACAAACCCACCCGGAAGCTTCGTGACAACGCAACGTTCAAATAGATACTCTCCGGCTTCGGGCCCCATTATTCTCTAGTTGTTGATGCCAGCGTTCCCGACACTATATTAATGGACTTGCGAGGTTTTACATCTACCTTCTCAAAATTCTTACTTCTATCCCACTAGCTCAGCGGTGGAATAGCCAAGTGCCAGTACGGACGTCCTCAAAATCCCTTGATTAGCACCTCAAGTTGTTCCCACCAGCTTCCTCAATAGATTGTTGTCTTTCTCTATCTTTCGGGAACTCCTTCGAGACAAACACAATAGCCTTTGTGGTCAAACGTACCTAACACAAAGGTACTCGTACTTCGGATTAGGCTCATATAGGAGAACTGGTCCTTGACAAGGATGTTCAGTTAACCGGTTTGCTAGCTACTACATAGCTGAAATGCAATGGCCACCTGTTCATCTTCAGGTACCACTTGTCAAATTAGGATTTGAGTCTGGTGACGTCCTCACTGATACGCTCTCGAGACGGGTCCACACCTTACATTGGCAATTATTGTTTCTTTCTCACACTTTCGCGACATTCCAGTCAGGATCCAAATTTTTTATCAGTTGCCAAGCGTGATAGCTATGGTGTAAAAATTCGATCTCCTGCCACCGTTGCCTTCTTCCTTTTGCCAGAGACTGTAGCAGAGTAGAGGTGAACGCAAGGATTGGAATCGCAACGGCAGCCATGATGAGACTCAACAATACTCCATAATATACCATATTCAGTGCATAAGCTGTTATGTTAATTTGTATACATAACAAAAGGGTTACGTTTTTCATTTTTTAAAATGAATACACAGTCGAATGAAAAAATTATTTGTTGTTGTCATCATCTCAAGCTGGATTGATGAAAATTGACGCCAAAAATATAGGACATGCTAAATTCTAGTTAATTAATCTAATTTCTTAAATTGTAGCTAACTAGAATTTAGCATGTCCGACATTTTGGTGTCACTTTTCAGCAACCTACATCAATCCCAGAAAGGAGCAAAGGAGTCTTCAGAGTTTTGATCCGCCGTTCGCGAAAATTGAGACATCAGAGGTTTGATCAGTCGACCATCGGTATGTGGGTCGCATTAGACTTCCATTGTTTATAATATTAACATTTACCTTTCACAGCATTGGGTCATTCTGTTCGACGAGGGCTATGGTTCCTCTCTCTCCATGGAGGCAAGGCATGGAATATCAATGCAGGGATTTATCAAAGGCGCCGGCAAATGGATTTATTCTACAATTCCATTTAATGAAATTCTCATCCCAAAAACCCTTCGCCCTATCGTTTGGTCTACAGAAGCTGTTTCAGCTTGCTCCAAAGAATTACAGAGCAAGCTGTTCAAATCGCATTGCAATCATTTCGGTGCAATATATCAGGTAATATTTGAAAACTGTATACAGACATATCAAACAAACAACTCCGAGATAGTCCACCTTTCAGGTTCGGCGTTTGCATTTTATTGCCGTGCAATAACGGACAAGCGGGAGTGCATATTCAGAAGATACTTAGATTATAAGTTCTGCGCACCGCCCTATGATTACAGTAACATTTTGTATATTTTTCTGTTTGCATTGTCTGTGGCACTATTCGTTTCGATTGGCAGCGTCATTTTCGTTATAATGAAAAAACAAAAATACAAAGATGACCCTCCGGAAGCGAAGGAACCATCTGTTGGCCAGAAAGACGTAGATGGCACAGAAGATGTCGATAATACAGAGATAGACGAGGATCCGCAATCAGATTCGGTTTCAGAGACTGAGAGTGACAGCAGTTCTGACTATTCGGTGTAAGAAGAATGCAAATAAAGTGTACGATCTTTAAGTAAAAGTTCATCAGTTAAAAGTTCTTTGTCGATTTCCATGTCAATTTTTGCTGTTCATGTTTAATACAAATATATTGTCATAAAAAGCAGATACAATATACGAATTGGATAGTTATAAACAAAAATGAAAATAACAGCTTAAAAAAAAGAACCCAATACCAAATGCCGACCGTTTCGGTCTTCAAAACCCTTCTTTAGACAGCAAGAAATGCAATGAAAACATAAATATGTTACTAAAAATCAGATCGCTTCTCTGCCGTCGATCTTTTTAAAAGTATTTTATTTATGTTTTCATTGATTTTTTGTTGTTGGCTGAAGAAGGGTTTTGATCCCAAAGCGTTCTTGATTTGGTATTTTGTACATTTTGAAGATGTTTTAAAATTTTTTTGCTGATTACTTTTTACAGTCTTCAGCATCTAGAAGCTTACTATCACTTTGACTTGAATAGTTATGAACGAGATATTTATGAATTGACAAGTTGGAGATCCAAAACAATTTTATTTGTAAAAAAAAAACCCCAAAAAACCCAACAAAATATATAGCATTGAATACCCTCCCATCAAAATTCTAGTAAATCACAGATTAACGTTTTCTTAACTGACCATTTTCATTATTCTCCCGAAATGGCCGGCTTACACAGCATAAAAATTGAATTTTTAAACTCAAATAAGCTCTCTACAAAACAACTTTATGTTCTTATTGATTAAATCAAAGATCAATCTTCAAAGTTTGTAATGTGCAAAATAAATCTGATTAAGAAAGATGTATATTGTGTCGTAAAAAAACGTGACGATTATGCTGCAGGTGGTAAGGAGAGGGTTAAAACTACTTCGCTATTTTACCAAGAATAATAACTAGTCGTGGGTCCCAACAGCTCAGTTTTAAGAGTCAGAGAATTCAATTGACGAGTAAAGAAACAGACGTATCAAGGGTACAGTCGGTGAGATTTGTTTGTTTTTTCTCTCTGAAACTCCCCATTTCTCGACTATTCACTATGTAAGTGTAAGTGATTTGGTAGTTGATAGTCTTTTTTTTAAAATCTGGGGTAAAGTAAGCTACGAATAAATGTACTATGAAGAAGGTTGCGAGAAATTGTCCTTCACACTAAACGCAAACGAAACCGATGGACTCCAGATCATGGACCTTAAATCACTGGAATTATTTTTCATTTAAAAAACCCAAACAAACACAGGATGAAGTATTACCATAAGTAAGTTTGTTTGTTTCCATGCCAACCGTGCAAATGGTGTTACAATGGTTTGACGTCTTGATTATATAAATATGTGATGTATTATGTACATAAATATTATGAAATGTACAATTGAATCATAGGTCAAAATTTGAATGTCCTAATTCTTATCACATAGACTTTAACCAGTTAAGTGCCCTTCACTGGAGAAAAAAAAAATTGGCCATTGAACTCGTCCTTCAACTATCCATCTAAATGACCCTCATCTTGGCAAACACTCTTAAACCTGGGATTTTATTAAAGACTTCGCGGATGTAATTTGCGCCGTGTTCAATATCAAAGCATTGACAGTCAGGTTTGAAATATTGTTACCCATTTGGTCGCTGATCAGATTCACCATTGCTTGATTTTATTACATGGCAATACACTAGACTGCTCGAATGTGGACGTCACATTGATCCGAGAATCGGTATTGCTATCCAGAAATGCATTGCGTGGCACAATGGTATGATATGGTTCGTAACACATTCGCTCTAGCACACTTTATGGCGCTGTATTGGGGGGACAACTGGTTTATTCTAGTCCTATCTTAGAGTAAGCTCTTTAGATAAAAGCTGTATTGGGAATGTAAACGGGAATGTTATTTCTATTCCTCTTTAGTTTATAATTTTTAAAAATCCACCAAAAATTACGAATTTAAAACATTTTTGCCAGATATATTTTCCTTCAAATTCGCTCTATTAAAGTGAACCTCAAAATTGACGACAATAGAAGTGTCAGATTTATGAGTTCCTTATTTAGTTTTGGTTTTCTTTAGAAAATAATTCGTTTGGAAAATTCCCCATTGGTAGTTGATGAACAGCCAAAAGAGACATCAATATTTGTCTCATTTTATTAGAAAATGGAAGAGAAGCATCGCCATTGTGGGGAAAATGGAGTTTCCAATCGTTATTATTTTGAGATTTGGATTTTGATTCAAAGAAAAATACAGCAGACGTCGACGTATAGTCAGCGGTTACTCGAGGGAGACACATTTTCCTCCAATAATTGTTTATGATTATTTTGGCTATTTTCTGACAAAAGTCAAAACCCTAAGTCTTGTTATTATTATTATTATTATTATTATTATTATTATTATTATTATTAATAATGATAAAATAATAATATTATATAATATATTAATAATAATAATATAATAATAAAATAATAATAATAATAATAATAATAATAATAATAATAATAATAATAATAATAATAATAATAATAAGACTTAGTCTTTTGATTTTTCTACTACTACTACTACTACTACTACTACTACTACTACTACTACTACTACTACTACTACTACTACTACTACTACTACTACTACTCTACTACTACTACTACTACTACTACTACTACTACTAATATATAATAATAATAATAATAATAATAATAATAGTAATAACAATAATAATATTACTACTGCCACTGTTAGTGCTACTCCTTCTTCCCCCCCCCTCTTGCTACTACAACTACTACTACTACTACTACAACTACTACTACTACTACTACTACTACAACAACAACAACAACAACTACTACTACTACTACTACTACTACTACTACTACTACTATTACTACCACTACTACCACTACTACTACTTAAATTGGGACATGTCACTCCAATACATTCCATTAAATATTGGTTTTTGCTGTGATGTACTCAGAATAATCTCTGTTATGCATTGTATTATTTTTCATTTTACATAATATATATGATTTGAAAATATATGAGTGTGCTTCTCTTAGTGGGGACATGTGCTTGTATCAGAATGAGACATGTAGGCGATCTCAAACTTAGTACACTGATAGTGTGCTCTTGGACTCTACATCGGTTTCAACCAATTCCCCTTTGTCTTACTTTTTCTTAGTGGTTTAATTGTAATTCTAGAACAAAGAAACAAATTGCTAGAGTGTCCCTAATTAAATGATCAAACAGTTTCAATTATCAGATCCTTTGACGTGTTAGAGGCCATGTTAATATACCGATACATTATATAAAAGTTTGATTGACCACAATAATATTTTTAAAAAAAGTTTCACTGTATCTACAGCAAATAATGAATGCCATTGAATGTATTTATTATCAAGTATCATGTACATATACTTGATCCTCATGAGATATGTATTACTTTATTATTGCCGAAGTTATTCACGCCTATAATAAATTTTGTACAAGTCCATTTGCTTCATCTTAGTTGATTTCACCTGACATTTAAATTTAACATATTTGAGACGAGTGAAAGCAAATATTGCTTTGATAAATGGTTCCTTTGTCCTAGTCATTCTCTAGATATTTTTTTTTGTCTTGAAAATGCTGGTTATTCAAATATATATATATATATATATATATATATATATATATATATATATATATATATATATATATCGGACCTTGAAAAGTGGCGTTTATATTGCGCACTATCCACAAAAATGGGCACTAAGTGCAAGAGACTCACCGGCCAACAGCAGCATTTAAAGTTGAGAACGAGACACTATTTTACTGTTTATTTTCGACATAGCCCGACCAGCTACACATTATGTTGGCCTCGGATGCGGTGAGAGAATTGTGTACAGTCTCCCGGTCCGAACGCGAGTGCCAGACCACGAGACCACAAGTCGGAAGTGGTCTGATCATCTATAACAATGAAATAAAATAATAAGCGCAAAGCTCATATGTTACAGTGAATGACATCATCTGTCATATGGTGAAAAGGTTTGAACTGAGATATTGCCAAGTTTAGTTAGAAGGTCAATTTTCACCAAAAGTGAGTTCTTAACATAAATGATAAAATCAACCCTTTTTGTACATCTTCGGGAAATATCAAAGGTTAATTTCACTTCTAAATATTTTTTACAGCTAATCAAGTTGAAAAATTATGAAAGTTGAGAAATGTTGCTGGATACCTTTCCGATACATGTGAACATAACTATAACTTCCTGTAAAATCACCCGATTTACTTCAACTAAAAGTTAAAAGTCTCTGGTGAACACGTTCTTAAAAAATGCAAGAAAATAATTTTAAAAAAAACACAAAAAAAAACGATCATTCAACTAGGTGGTGGGGAGGGGGTCAAAATCAGAGATTCGTGATATGGAAAGCTGATCATCGATAAAAGTTTACACAATACGCGTCGTTTGTTAGACACCATTTCATGGGCCAATACTTTGAAAATATCAGTCAATGCAGAAAGGTAGTCATTCACCAATTTATCAAGTAGTGTAGTGTATAAATAAGAATAAAATAACAGTAAGACGAGACAATGGTATTAGAATGTCTGTCGGAAGTGCTATCATTACCATTGAAATACCGGTCAGATAAATCATACATTATATCTTTTACGCTTAGATGGAGCTCAGAACAAAAACACATTTTAATCAAATTTTCTATAAGTTTCAAATTGTAATATCCTCTTGTCAAAAACACAAAAAATAATGCAGATGATTAATTTTCACCTTAATCGCTCGCATCTCAAAGCTAGCTAATGGTACTTCCGGCGGGTTTTGCCAAATCAACACACGTATTACATTACATATCCACGCTCGTTACATCGACAGTTTCTTTGAAATGACTAAGAGTGAGGACAAGAAAGTGAATATTCCGTTTGAAAAATGTGTTGAAAAGAAATAAATTTAAATATCAAACACTTAATTCTTTCATGTTCAAAACCCTTCTTCAGTTGTCAACAAACACCCCCCCCCCCCCAAAAAAACCCCCCGAAAATAGAAAAAAAAAAAAAGAAGAAAAAAAAAAAAGAAACGAAATCAAACAACAAATGCAAACAATAATACTTCATGTATAAATCGAATGAAAAACTGATAAAATACCACAAGAGAACATAGCCTAACTGTCCACCGAGCAATAATTGGGTAGCTGGGTTTTATAGATCAGGCGAATAGTAGGTACTTTGCGATCGATTAACGTCTCATCCAAAGGGTAGCAAGACAATGCTGTTGTCTGTTTTACGCTATAAAAACTGGCATAAACTCAGATCCCATTGACCCTATGGCTCTGAAGAACTACTTTTTCTTTCTTCATGACATTGATAATAATTTTAATGCAGGTTTCCAAAGGCATGTTCTATTCGTATTCCTATTCCAACGCAGCTGCATCAAATTTTGAAACTTATCAAACCCTATCATTCGCGTTTCCCGATAGTTCAGTTGGTAGAGCACTCGCTTCACAATCAAAGGGGCCTTAATCAATCCCGAATACAGTCGTAATATTTTTCCGACCCCCTTGTTTACCCAGCAGTTATTGGATAGTTGGGTCTGTTAGATCTGGAGGAAAGTATTTTGCGATAGACTAGCGTGATATCCAAAGGGTAACAAGCAATTGCTATTGTCGGTTTCACGATATAGAATAAACACCTGCTCCATGGGGATAATGAAGAACTCCTATACCTCATTAGTCACAAGAGATGAGGTTTAAAACTCGATGCAAAACTAAAATATCAAAGAAGACAAAATGTCTTCATAATTCTAGCATTCCAGACTTGGGGAAAAGAAAATTTGAGAAAAATATCGCAATAAACAAAAATGAAATTAAAAGATTATGAAAAGAACAGAAAACCAAACACGGAATATTTCGGGATCAAAACCCTTCTTTAGTAACAACAACAACAACAACAACAACAACAACAACAACAACAACAACAAAATAACAAAAAAAAAAATCAAAAAAAAAATCAAAAAACAAAAACAAACTAAAACAAACAAACAAGAAAAAACATTTCAAGAATAAACACACTATCTAGGTTTTAAAGTAATATATCCATGTTTTAACTGTTTGTTTTTTTGTCAGCTGAAGAAGGTTATTGAACTCGAAACGTTCCGTGTTTGGTATTATGTTCTATTTTGAAGCTGTTATATTAATTCTTATCGTTACTTTTTACAGTCCAAAAAACGTCCAGCAGCTTAGGATCACTTAGACAAAAATTGCATGCTCTCTTGATCTTTTCAAACATTTTCTAGACAATAACATTCAATTATTATTATTATTATTATTATTATTATTATTATTATTATTATTATTATCATTATTATTATCATCATCATCATCATCATCATCATCATCATCATCATCATCATCATCATCATCATCATCATCTCTCTTCTTCTTCTTCTTCTTCTTCTTCTTCTTCTTCTTTTATTATTATTATTTTATTATTATTATTATTATTATTATTATTATCTATTATTATTATTATTATTATTATTATTTATTATTATTATTATTATTATTATTATTATTATTATTATTATTATTATTATTATTATCTTTATTATTATTACCATCATCATTTAAAAAAAAAAACAAAAAAAAAACTACACCCTTCAGCCACGATATCATCATAAGATACCTTCGCCCAGGCATTCCACGAAGGATTATAGACAATTCATCAAACAAGACGTCTGATGCCAACAGGAATCATCCACGTTGTCCAAGTGAGCAAATTGGAAGTTATTAACCTTGTCCAAGGAAACAAACGAAAGTGTCTGAAGCAGGGTTCGAACCTGGGACCTTCCGGCTTACATTGCAATGCCTTAACTACTCGGCCACTTCTCCCCCCCCCCCCGCCCCCTGATCATCATAACAGTAATAGTCATGATCATCATCACCACCGTCATAATACGCTTAAACAGTCGTAACTTCACTTCTTTCCTTATGACGCATGGTAACTTAGTAACACTTGTTCTAAACTATCGGAACAATGGCGGACGCCCGTTTGAAATATTTTTTTTTCCGCGAGCATAAAAGCGTATCCAGAGGGAAAAAAACCCATACATTTGATCATGTTTTGACTTTTATACATTCTGATCACAAGGCATAAAAGTTCTAGCCAGCATGAAGAATAAAAAGTAATGATTTTCTTTGTTCAGAACCAAGATGGCCGCCGTTGCCGGGAGGCGTGACATCAGACTACTGAATCCAATTCTTGATGATTATTTGTTTTTGTTCTTATTATCTATTCACGTTTCCTACACTGCTATGCTGTCAAAATATCATGCTTCTTTCTACATGATTGGTGACTTATAGATAGTATGCGCTTAACTAAGAAGCTCACAACATTGCCATCCCGAAGTATAATGGACCAACAGACAAAATTGTGTGTATCCATGAACGTTTATATTCAGGTTAATACAGTTCAGTGAACCATTACTCATAAACGCGGATGGCAAAAAACAATAACAAGACCCGAGTGACGTCATCTTAGAACTATCCTTATTCATGAGTCAATGGGAGCGATCTAAAGATAGTATGCGCTTGGCTAAAAAGCTCATAACATTGCCATCCGGAAGTATACCTGACCAACACACAAAACTGTATGTATCCATGAACGTTTATAGTCGGCTTGATACAGTTTAGTGAGCATTACTCATAAACGCGGATGGCAAAAAAACAATAACAAAGACCTGAGTGACGTCATCTTCGAACTATCTATATCCATGTTTTCGTCCAATCAATCACATGATTTGTTGCTGTCCAACGATTAGATATTTCTTCAGAAATGTAAACACGCTGCTTTGTTTATGAAAGTTGTAAGCATAGCCATGTGTCAAGCTGAACAAAATGACCAATCGTGATGATAGATATTTCAAAAACTGTGAACACTTTTCACTATGTGCGTCACTTTGGGCACATATTCCAATGTGACCAATGACCTCGAGCACATGGAAATGCCCACTGTGCATGTGTGTAGTTGTGTGTACATGTGTATGCAGCCTACGTGAGTGTGGGATGTGTACGGTACGCGTACATGTCCACCGTACTATAATAATTCTATTTTATATTGGTATCAAAGTGAACCAAAATGAATTTCCATTTTCTTGGGAAATAAAGCTATTTCATTATTGTGCGATAGTTAACGAATTCAAGATTTTTCTTTGATAGTGAATATTGTGCGGCTATGGTCTAGAGGCATGACACTCGCATTCGGATCGAAAGGTCCAGGGTTTGAGTCCCGTTACATAAAAGCTCACGTTTTTGGGGTTTGTTTTGTTTTATTAGTGTCTTATTTTTCTGTCGTCGATCTGGTTTTTTATTTAGTCAGTAATGTAATTGTTTTCATTATTTTTTGTTTTGTTTTTTTGTTGATCGTTGAAGAAGGGTTTTGATCCCGAAATTTTCCGTGTTTGGTATTTTGTTCTTTTTCAAAGCTGTTTTAGTCACTTTTGTTTATTACTTTTTACAGTCCACAGCTTCTAGTAGCTTTGTATCAATTTAAGCAATGAAAATGAATATTTTGACACCACATAAATTGATGATAAATATTTATGGCATCATCATTTAAATCAAACGATAAAAGAAGAAAATGTTCTTGGTCGGAACCCCCCCCCCCCCCCTCCCTACCCCTCACGTGATTTGTAAGAGTGATTTGTAAGTTTGCAATATATTGATTTCAATCAACTTCACAATTTATTTAATGACGTCATTCACTTTTGTGCATTTAATTTTAACCACGTTTCTTCCTTCTTTTTTTATTGAAAGTTCCATGGGATTAAGAATGATTGTTTATCTTTTATCTTATTCGGCATCACAGTATCGAGAAGATGTATACGTGACAAAAATAAGGTTAGTCTATTATGTAAATCATCCTGCTAATTTGTATTATGTTTTATAGCATGCCTATCTGTTTGAAAATGCGTATAAACAATACATTTCCATCCAGAATCTACTCACAAACACATCGATCTCAAGGCTGCCGTTTTATTGAAGAACACAGTATGAGTATGTGCAATTTGGCTACCACTGCATATACTGTGTTTTATTTTTAAACAACGACAGTAGAGGTTACAAGATGAAGATGAAGAAAGTTTGCTTGATTTTAAAAAATTGAGATCCGAGATTTTCAAGTTCAAGTTCAACGTCTTTATCTGCAAAAGGCGGATTACCCATCACTGCAGATTTTTTAAAAACTATGTGGTGACTTTCTCCATTATTGTGTTATTGAGTTGAAAGATAAATGTTTAATAGTTGGCCAAATTTGTTGTTGTTGGTAATATCTATGATTTCTGGTGGGAGAGTGTTCCATTCCTTGATGGTTCTTGGAAAGAAACTGTTTTTATATTTGTTAGTTCTGTATGTCGGGGTTGTGAACTTACTGCTATGATAATTTCTTGTTATAAGTACAGTGTTGTTTTGTGAAGCACCTACTGTGGTAGAGTTACTGCTGTTTTGTTGGAATATTTTTTTTCTCTTGAACAATGCGACGGTTAATTACCACTACCATTATATAACACAGCAAGTTAAAGGTATGTCCTTTGGTAAAATATTTAAAAAAGAGCCTGAAACATTTTTCGTAAAGAGGATACATTATGATGTATGAAAATGTTTCATGCAAAACTTCTCATCATCAAAATACACTTAAATCATAGAGACTACTATTATTACTACTACTATTACTACTACTTCACCTACTATTACTACTACTACTACTACTACTACTACTACTACTACTACTACTACTACTACTACTACTACTACTATTACTACTACTACTACTACTACTACTACTACTACTACTACTACTACTACTACTACTACTACTACTCTATAACTCTCCTCTTTTTCTTCTTTGGTATGTTCCTGATTTTTGTCCCGATCTCGGTGGTGGAAAGTTTAGTCCCTTACCGCACTCAAGATGAGTACATTGTCAGTAACAGCGTTGTCTCTGTTGCTGTTGGCCTGGGACCCGTTGTAAAGGGATTTGAGCACATTTGTGGCTGTTGCTCTAAATAAAAGCTCAACTCGTTTTATTTTTTGGTTTTATTACGTGAAGATTTATTTGTATCTCACTCCTGCACCAAAATGTATCACTGCGCCAATCTGAGGACCATCAGAGGGGTGAAAATATATAAACGGGATTTTGTTACAGCCTTATGCTTATAGGAAAAGTACCAAGCTTCTTAGATAAATTACTCAAAACTACCAAACTGGTAGTGGAAAGAAAAGAAAAGAAAAAAAAAACCAGAGACAAGTGTAGTCAAATTAATTGTTTGCTGGTTTTTGCTTTTTTATACGGCTAATGTTATCTCAGCCAATATTGATGCTATGCTTTTACGTGAAATAATCACAAAATCCTCCAGCCAGTTATAACGTACCAACACACACAACCATGTGTAAGCGTGTCCGGTCAATACAATATAGTAAGAACTGATTATAAAAATGTCTGGCTGAAAAAAACAAACAAATAAAAACAAAGAGCGGAATGACGTCAAATTCGTCCCATCTACAATGATGTTGTTTATTTTCCTCCCACAGGAAAGATCCCTCTGATTAACCATGCCCTGAGATGTTGAAGACAACGTACATTTTTCCTATCCTCTGTTTATTGTATTATTCCGTGATGAAAGGATATGGTAAGTAAAAGGATCTGGCATCTATATTCTGCCGTATTCTGAAAAACAAACCTAAAAATTTCGGCCAGAAAACTCGTCCTTCAAATATCCATCGGTTATAATGACTAAAGGGGACAAGTAACCGATTAGTTAAGGTATTGCACTTTGACCCGGAAGGTCCCGGGTTTGAGGCCCGCTTCGGGTACCTTCGTTTATTTCCTTGAGCAAGATTAATTAAACCCCGATTTGCTCATTTGGACAACATGGGTGATCCCTGTTGACATCAGACATCTTGTTTGATGAATTATCTATACTCCTCCGTGGAATGCGAAATGATGTCGTTGCGGAAGGGAGCAAGTTTTTGGGGGGTTTTTTTTACACTGACTCTCATCTCGCCAAAATCTCTCAAACCTGGGACTTCAATGAAAAATCGAGGTCATCAATTTGTCTGTGAATTTGACAAAATTGTATAGTCAGTTATTTTATATAAAGATAAAGGGGATCTTGTCGTCTGCAGTTTTGACTCAACCGGAAACTATATTTAGGTATATTTTTTTAATCACGTCACCAATCACATGATTTGTTTCTGTCCAACTCCAACGATTGAATATTATTTAAATAAATGTGAACAATATTTTTCAAAAATAATATTACATTACTGAAAAGATTTGCCTTTCTGCTTTTATTTGAGCTATTTAAATGCATTTGACCTTTTATATAACGCGTTTATATAACCGATTACCCCCCCCCCCCCTCCGAACCCCACCCCTCTATAATCAAAGCACGGTGAGAAAATTGATAATAAATAAGCTGAAGATTACAAATTATTGGTGGTACACATCCACGTTTTACAATACTTGGGGTGATGTGTTAAGAAATATAAAGAAGAAAAAAATATGTATTTAATTTTTTTCCAGGACTTTTAACATTCTGTTTTTCTGCGATTTCGGCAAAAAACAACAAAACAAAACAAAACAAAACAACTCAGTTTGAATGCACATAAAGTTTTTGATCGTTCAAAATAATATTATTTCATAACTTATACAATAAGAAAGAGCAGCTTTTCTAGTTTCATTAAACGTATTTAAAGTTATTTTTAGTTAATTATCAATGGTGATGCGATTAAAATAAAATCCCTACTCCTTTGTTCAAAGGGCCGTAGGAGCACGAAAACAAAACCACACATTTTAAAAGAAAATTTCAATGAAGTCCCAGGTTTGGGAGTTTTTGACAAGACGAAAGTCATTTCAAACGGTCAACAGGTCGTAGAACAATTTTTCTGTCCAGCGCATTTATATAGCATTTAATGGATTTTTAAATACTTGAATTTATTTTGTTCCTTACCACTGCTGCTAAGCAATTGCACAAGACACTTTTCAAGTACTGCTAAAATAATGTCGAGAGGATTTTATCTCTTCTAAACTGAGAAAGTTTTGATAATAAATAAGTACATCTGGACATCGTATGTTCCATTATATCCATATAGTGGTTCGTCCCACTTGAGCCTGTCATCACTTGTTTCACCAAGGTATTCGTAGTGAGGAACTCGTCTTTTGGTTCCTTCACTTTTCTTAAGTCAATCACTAGCTCCTTTGTCATGTTTATGTAAAAGAAACTCGTTCCTAATGTTAATAAAAACAAGCTTTTCTAAAGATTTCATGACTATTGAAGTTAGTGCAACAGGCTCTTTATTTGGAAGAGGAATAATTTTTGAAGTTTTCCAAAATGCAGGGGTCGAAACGTATTGGAGAGACATGTTAAAATATGTGGATTAATGGGGGAAAGCGGATGGGCACATTCTTTTAATAATTTTCCTTTCAACCCATCTGGCCCAGCAGCTTTCCTCTCGTTTAGTTTTGAAAATATAAATCTCGTTTCTTCTTCACTGACCTCAATAGTCATTTCATCTTCCAAAGTCCTGTCTAATTTATGTTTTACATTTTCTATAACACGTGAATAAAATCTGTTTCGATTTCGTTGCCTTCTGGTATAATCGTGGGCTTTGGATTGCAGTTGACAGCAATTTTAAGACTCCGTCACAGGTCCTTTATAAAAAGCACCTCTCAATATTATTTACTTACATCTCTACAACTAGATACAACTCTTTTTGTTTTGTTTTTCGATATCTTTTGTTTCATTAAAGAGATGTTTCTATTGATTTACTAGAAGTTTTACATCATTTGTTTTCCAAGGCTGGTTGGAATAATATCTTATTTCTGTTTAAAACACACCAGCTGTTCTCAGAATTTGTAATAGCTCCTCAGTCATTCAGCTCATCCACACTATCACATGATTTGATAAAAACATTCCAATCAGCGCATTCAAAACAACCACGCAAATCTTCACACACAGTTCCATTCCAGATCTGTACACTTATTAAAAAGGGTTTTACACTTACACGTTTAAAAACAGGGTAAGTGGGAAGTAGCGAGAGTATGCAGTGGTCAGATAAACCTAATGGGCATGGGGTGAACATAAATTTAATAACCATTTTAACATTACATAAAAATAAATTGAATGTTTTTGTGTCCCTTATATCGAAGTACACGTATTGATAAAGTTGTTACAATCACCTGTGACGATTAATACGGCGTCGGGTGACTGTATTTCTTTCCTCAAAATGTTCTTTGCTGTGTTGTTGTCTGATAATGGTGAAATGTAAACGTTGGTAAAAAAAAAAAAAAAAAAAAAAAAAAAAAAAAAAAAAAAAAAAAAAAAAAAACGAAAAAAAAAACGTTGGCTTTTATATAGCACAATATCCACTACATGTGCTCAAAGCGCTTTACAAGGAGTCCCTGACCAACAGCAACATGTAACATGGAGAACGAGACAGGATGTCTGCTATGCGATATGATATTTTTTCGGGCAGAGACAATGCTGTCAACGGCCAGGTACTCATTTTACACATGTGAGTAAAGAGCCTTTTCCAAAGACTCAACTATGCGCCGATAGGCTCGAACTCAGGACCTTCCGATCTGAAAGCGAGTGCTATATCACAAGACATTATTGATGATAATGATGATGATGATGATGATGATGATGATGATGATGATGATGATGATGGTGGTGGTGGTGGTATGAGCGTATTCGCGGGGTAGATAATATTATGGTCGTGAAGATACAGTTAGAAATAATATGTGAGCCTTATATCTACTTTTTGTTGTTTGTTTTTTAGCCCTCTTTGAACCGGATAGCTTTGGACGAAAATTCATCGTACCGCTTTTATCGAATGGAATGACCAAATCCCCAGTCCTGATCAAAATGACAACTCAATCTTACGTGGTGGTTGGAGCAACAGTGCAAACCCCCGAGGTGGAAATCATGCCGACTCAACACGTACAGTTAAGAAGGGGCATTGTTAAAGAGGTGAGATGATGTTTATGATGTAATATGATCACAGTATACGATTCTTTCATTAATTTGGCTTTCATTTATAAAAGAGTTATTTTTTAACATGCCCAATAACACAACGAGCTTGCGAAGAGTACATTTAGTTCATCTCTCAAAGTAAGATTATTAAATATTTCGTGACCACTTGTATTGTAGTAGTACTTCTATTCGCCATTATTTGTGTTTTTCTCCATCTGCCTGAATGACAAATTTGACCCCAAACATTAAACTAGGTACCACAATATACGTCATTTTTGTGGCCGGAATATTTTGCGTCACACGTCGAGAAAAGAAATAATTTTAAACAGGGCCATTCAACCATTAATACATCGGCCATTAAAAAACGTACAGAGCTAAATTTGGTATCGTCTTAATGAGAAAGGTTTCAGCTTGATTTCTATACCACTTCAAAAGTAAAAAGAATGGGCATTGAAGGTTAAAGAATGCCGTTTTAAAACTTTACAGCAGATAAAAATCCCGACAGATTATTGATATATTTGAACCGAGTCTGTCTAAAAGACAAACATATTTTCTCTATTTCTACCAATTTTTAAAAAATGAGGGTTGTTTAATGGCCGAGGTATCCCATTTTAAAAAAGCCCACCAAACCCTTGTTCTCAGCTTTGGGCGTTATCGGATTTTTTACATCTCATTGTGGATACCGGGACATTCAAATATACCAGGAAATGACAATGCAGACAGACTAGACAGACTCGGATCAACACTTTTACAACCATCAATTCCAGTATCCTTAGATACAGCGAAACAAATAATCAAAACAAATAAGAGAGAAGAATGGATGAAGAGTTGGGCAATGAGCACCACGGGTAGATGTATGTTTCCCCATATGACCACTCCTGTAAAGACTGATTGCCTAAATAAGCTCAGAAGACACCAGCAAAGCATCATCTTTCAACTAAGAACACAACACATACCGCTCAACAACCATTTAAGCAAAATTACAAAAGACACATCCCCTTCCTGCCCCCTATGTCATCACCCCAATGAAACAGTAACACACCACTTGCTTGAATGTCAACCTCTTGAAGATCTGAGATGCACATTCCTCCCACCAAATCCAAGCATCAGTAACACACTTTATAGTCACCTGGAACAACTACAAAAGACGTCTAACTTTTACGTCATGGCACAAGACCGAAACGGCAAGAGCTCAGGTAGTCGCTGGTTCGGATAAGATAAGATAAGACACCTCATTGTAGTTTGTAACAGCACTCAAAATGCCTTGAGAATTATTGACAAAAAGAATAGCGTTCACGAAAACCACATGAATAACTTATCAAAGTACCTTCATAGTTTATGTTCTAGATAGTTTAAAACAAGATGAATACGATAAATATTGTTATTTCAATTGATAACTCGGCTCGGTAGGTGGGTATGTTTTAACTCACTAATTCCTATAAACTTTTGCTACTTTACAAAATTGGAAAAAATGTATTAAAAATGAGCATGTGCATAGATAGTTTTATTCAACTACCATTAACATGTAAAAATTAAAAAAATAGCTTTGATAATACGCCTATAATTTGTCTCAGAAAAATGTAATAAATAGACATGGGGTAAAAGTAACCCGGGTAAACTACGGTTAGGTTGTCTCTGTCACAAAAAAAGGGAATGTCGCCTAACATGCATACTGTCTAGTCCAACATGTTAAGTGTTGATGTTGGCTAAGGACCCCTTGTAAAACGCTGTGGGCACGGTTAGGGTATATTGCATTATATAAATATATAAGCTCTTTTTAACAATTTGAATTTATGAATGATCAGTTTGGTCAATGCCTTATTTGAGAAAAGCTGATGCGTGCCACAAAAAAAAAAAAAAAAAAAAAAAACACAAAAAAAATAAAACCCAACGTTTTTTACAAACAATAATCTGAACGCCTCGTAATATTTCTGCTAATATGTTAAAGTAAAATTGGGTATTACCCAAATTAAAAAGGTTATAGTAACGATTATTTTGTCTATTTAAGAGAATAAACTGTGCAGCAAATGTACTCGCTCAATCTTGTATAAAGAGATAAACGATTGAGAGGATATTTGGACGAACTAAAGTTTTTAGATTTGTTTTTGAAAGAGATGTTTATAAAATTATTCTGATGGTCCATAATTGTATGCATCCACGTTATCGGCCGTTATTTTAAAGGAAAAAAAACCCAACAAAACAAACAAAAAAAAACCCCAAAAAAAAAAAACTCCTGTAGGGGAACTTTATCTTTAGGGACTATACCAAGGGGAGACTGGAATAACTCAGGCGTCAGTCGCAATACAGCGCCTCAAACTGAACCACATATCGCAGCGGGTATTCGAACTTGGAACCTTTAGGGTACGAAGCAAAAACCGTACCATCGAGCCATACTGCTAATAACGGTACGTAAGTCTGCTTGCCAGATTGATCATACGAGACTCATGCACAAACGTTTCTTTTCTGTTCGAGACAAGTAACTGATAACTAATCACCTAACTGACGGTCTAGATTAACAACTAGAGAGGCTCTAATAATTTGTGCAAAACTACATGGGGTCCCGTAAGTTTGTATCCAATGAGAAAATAGTTTACACAGAAACAGGCAGCACAGCTAGGCAAGGATTTTCGAGAAAATATAGAGAAATAATTAAAGTTACAGCCACAACTCGAAAAAATGACTTTAAAGATTATAACGATTTTTTAAAGCAAATACATCTTCAATGAATTTCAACTTGTCCACCATTATGTGTAATCCGTGCCCTTGATGCGTCGTTCAAGTTCTCTCCAAGTATTTTTGAGTAGTTCTTCCTGACTGATTCAACTGTTAACAATACAGTGGCAACAAAAAACCCCGACAAAATCTCGAATGGTTTTTTTGTGAATTGAAACCAAAATCATATTGATATTTTTATTATTTTTAGAATAATTAATATGATTTGTCATTAGTTCCAAATTTCTGGGACAGCCTGTATTAACATTGCTAGCAGAGTTGAGTTTTTAAAATGTAGTTTTTAAGGGCTTCATGGCGTTTGCAACAAATTTAGGTTATTTTAGCGGCAGCAAAAATAAAGAATGAGGGAAAGTAAAAAACAGTATAGATGTGAAAGTGAAAGTACATGAGAAAAACTAATACAAAGGGAATGTTTCAAATAGCATACATGTGTAATGCAAACTATCACTTTGGCTTGTTTGAGATCGCCTAAAATCTCATCCAGACGCAAGCACAGGTACTCACCAAGATGATTACACTCAAATAATTACAAAACATTATATTCAAAGCTAAAACAAAATACAGAACATAACAGAAAGATCATGTACAACGTAGCAATGACTATGAAAAATGTTTTTTTTCTCATTTTGAGGAAAATTTTTTGTCTGAAATCAAAGCCCTATCTCCACTGAGTAAAAATGTTTTTGAATTTTGAAAATCCATTCATAAATAAACAAGTTGTGCAGTTTCAAAGGTGTCATTTATTTGGATGACCCGCAAAGAGGAAAAAAACGCGAAAATATGGGACGCTTTTTCGGCATTTTTTTTCGACCTTTGGTTGAATCTTGCATAATAAGTGGATTAAAAGATTGAAACTTGAAGAGCAAATTAGGATGGTGTTTTGTAAGATACGGGAAAAGTACTCGTCATATTCATATGAAATTGTACAACCAAAAAGAAGAAATGTTCATTTATTACCTTGTCAGCGACAAAGCCTCCACGCCCGGTAGTTTTAGAAATATTTTACTCCAAAGAGTAAAAATCTATTTTTAACGGTCTTCTGGTATTGCACGAGTTTTGTCGCTTGACATAATCTAAAATGACCTTATTTCTAACTGTGTGCCAACTTTCAGTCATATTCATCGATAAACAGCGTCGTAATTATTTTTTTTTAAATAGCATATACGAAACGGCTTCGTCCCATATTTTGACGCGAATTCGGGCACTTCGTGAGCGAAAATGAGGCCCAAAGATTTGTGCGGGATAGTCATTGCTATACAACGAAAAATAAAAATATCATCTCCCCAAAACAAACACTATACGTTTGACTGTTCCCACTTAGCCAAGAACTAAGGCCGGAGCATACCAAGTAATGCCTTTCCGAGACAAAAATAGAAAGCAAACCTGAAAACAGATAATATAGGGGAATAGACGTCTTCTGTATGGTCTTGTGGTATGGCACTCGCTTTCAGATCGGAAGGTCCTGGGTTCGGACCTCGCTCGGCGCATATTCGAGTCTTTGGAAAAGGCTCTTTACTCACATTCTCTCGCCGTATTCGGGTGTAAAAGGAGTACCTGGCCGTTAACAATGTTGTCTCTGTCGGAAAAAAATCGCATTATATTATCGC
>NC_088363.1:3855395-3880395 GCF_034508935.2 Berghia stephanieae | reverse complement strand
TATGTACACACACACACACACACACACACACACATATATTATATATATATATATATATATATATATATATATATATATATATATAATATATATTGAATCGTGTTGGATACAAATATGGTACGAATAGTACTCGTCATGTAGCAATGGAGTGAATTATTATTTTCATATTTACCACAATGTTGGAATCAGTCTGACTCCAACATTGTGGGAAATATCAAAATTATATATATATATATATATATATAATATATATATATATATATATATATATATATATATATATATATATAGAATGCAAATTTTCACTCACATTTTTGTGGCCGAGACGACTCGTTTCACACACAGAAGCGAGTCGTCTCGGCCACAAAAATGTGAGTGAAAATTTGCATTCTATATTAGCTCTAACCATCATTATCGAGCACTTTCGTACCTACAAGTATTCACCAACACTCATATATATATATATATATATATATATATATATATATATATATATATATATATATTTCATGAGGGTATTTTGTATGATGTCTATATTTGCTGCTGTTGATCCAATAAAATCGACATCATCTGCATAGGCGATTTCTCTAGGGATTGCATTCTCAATACGAGTCGTTGGTTTTGGAATGACTTTTCGAACTTCTTTCAACAATATCGAGGAACAAAGAGGAATGGAAAAGAACAAAGAAAGTTGGCTCACTAATTGGAGACACCGAGGATGTACAAAGAAGAAAACAGCTATCAAACGCCGCACTCAGTAAACTCACCAATGTATGGATTAGAGGTGACAAAATAAAGAGAAAAAACAAACTGAAACTGTACCGTGCTCTTGTAAAACCGGTACTTCTGTATAACTGCGGCACTTGGGCGTTGAAAAATCCGAAGAAGAACATCTGGATGCCTTCCATCGCACACAGCTAAGAAGGGTACTGGACATCAAATACCCAAAAAAGATCTCAAATGAATCACTCTATAAGATCACAAAAGAAAGACCAATCTCCCTTGACATTTTACAACAACGATGGCAACTTTTCGGTCACATACTACGCAGGGACAAAAACATACCAGCTAACCAAGCCATGTCGGGATACTTCCAAAAACACGGGAACCTTTTCAGAGGAAGACCGATCACAACACTCCCTGTGATCCTAAACAAAAACCTCACAACACTTGGACAAAGCATTAGTCTCATAACGGCAGGAGACCTTGAAAATCTGAGAACCCTAGCAGAGGACAGGCAATATTGGAGACACATCACACAGGAAATACTGGAAACAGCCAAGGCGACCCGATCTTTCAGTCGAGACGCGAAAGGCAACTAAGTCAACAGTCAAGACGCGAAAGGCATCTAAGTCAAGTAAGTCAATATATATATATATATATAATATATATATATATATATATAAATATATATATATGTTATATATATGTATATATAATATATATATATATATATATATATATATATATATATATATAATCTCACTTATCAAAAACAATAGATAATCGCCAACAAATCTGTTTTCAAGCAGATTTATTGGCGATAATCTCGTTTTTTTTAAAGGTGAGATAATAAATATAATTCGCGCCCCTTAATTGTCGAGCACGCTTTATTATCATGTCTATTAATTTCCCACGAATATATATATATATATATAATATATATATATATATATATATATATATATATATATATATATATTTATATATATCGTAAACACACGCGTCTACCTCCATTCGCTTTCATTATAATTTAATTGGTTTATAATCTCTTTGTTTTACAGATGTTCTTGGCAAATCGTACTACGTAATGACGTACACTGGTTACTCAGAAATTGCTATCGCCGCAACCACCAAACGCGTTGATACAATAGTCAGGGTATGACATGGTAAACGTCACATTGTTTAGCTGTATGTACATTTAAATTTGAATTAAAAAAAAACACCACATTGCAAGCAGCATAACATTTGAATATTCATATGTGTTGGGTGAGAATATCTCGTTATAATATTACAAACACCGCATTTCATATAGCGTTATCTGAAATTTCGGTTGTCATGTTAACAACGTTATATTTCGATAAACTAGATATGGTATTGGGTACCAAAAGAGAGAATGTATACACATGTAAAATGGATTTTTCTTACTCTATTCACTGTATTCTGATAGTCATGAAAAACACTCTTAAAAATTATGAAAATCCATCCACGAATAAGAAAATGCTATCTGAATATTCAATTATAATATTTAGAATGACCCATTGCGAGTAGCGTTACCTGGATATACGCGTACGACTTTCAACATTGTCACATTGGAAGTATCGTAATCTGAATATTCAGTCATGAAGTCGCGAAAGGCTTCATACACATATTTTTACGAAGGTATAGGGTTGTCACAAAATGTAGCTATTACATAAAAACTGCAAGCGACGTTACCACAAAATAAACTCCAAACTGTTGGCGGCGTTGAAACAATATTTAGTTCTCTGTTAAAAACGTCAAATTGCAATCTAAACAGTTTGTTGTATTTTATCCCCTCTGTCAATAGCATATTTAGGTATTTGGTTGTCATACTTAAAACGTCACAACAGCTAGCGGCTTTATCTGAACATTCAGCTGTAGCTAGGTACCACAAGAGACAATTTATAAATATTTTAAATTGATTTTTCTTACTATATTCATAAAGCATTCTGATAGCCATGGAAACCACTTTTTCAATTTTGAAAATGTTCAAACTTTGAGGTCATGTAACTAACCAGCAAATAGATTTATCATACTTGTGTAACACATTTGTAGAGAACAGTGACTGAACAGACAAAATATAACACGATTGAACCAGACACATTTTTTCTCTCCCAAATCTAGTCTGTTGGAATTTCCCCAAAACACTCGCGAAAGTAAATTCTTTGGCCTCCAGCATGAGGAAATAGCATATTCCATATTAACATAATGATCATACAAAATAACATGGAATTCACGTCAACGGGTAGAGAGCACTCCAGGGAATAGTTCCAATTGTTTTCAGACATTTGCTTCAAATGGTCTTTGAAAAATAAAGACGTGAACATCAAGAAACACGCAATTTTGCATGTTGGCAGAAAAATGGCTATAATCACAAGCAAACTGTATAAAAGATTAAATATCTCTCGAAATAATGCATATAGAAGAAAACTATCCCTCATAGTAAGAAACCGGACCTGCTGAATTACACAAAACATCCGAATTTTTAAATAAAATAAAAATTTCCTTCTCAAAATTCAACATGAAATCATGAATAATAAGCACACTGTTCGAACCAGCAGCATAAGAAAATAGATCAACCTCTTAAGAAACTCATATAATCCCAAGACATCATGTCTTTACTTCCGCAACGTGTGTTTTCGCTTCCATGCCACTTTATGGACTTGCCTGGTAATTATATTGCTTGGTTTTGCCTTGGCCCTCTCTGGGATCCTTAACCGAAAGTGTGCGGTAAAATGTATTATTCCTATCATGGAGGATGATTTTACTACTGTAAATAGTCTCTTTGTATGTTATTAGGAGGGTATTGATATACAAGTCGGTAGTATAGTGCTTTCCTCTTATACGGGCTCATGCGCTTGTGCCCAGCAGGTGTGTCTTTTGTGCCCTCAACTCCCTACCACGCCAAAGTCTTTTAGCGCCGTAAGGTCTGTAACGCGTGACTGTATCCTGATTTCTGTTTTACTGAATGAACTGCTACCCTTTAGATGCGATGCTAGTCTGAAATATAGTACTTTCCACCACAGACACACACCTTGAAGACCGAGCCACCCAATTATTTATGAGAAGCGAGTATTGTATGAACTGAGGTATCACAAACCTCAACAAAGCCAAAACTGAAAAAAAGATCTCTTTATTTGCTTTTTTTCCCCGTCTTAAATTTACATATCTTCCCGATTTAAAACAAAAACATGCAAACAAAAAACAAAAAAGCAAAAAACAAAACAAAACAAAAACAAAACAAAACATAACTAATATATTACAAGTCATCCGATTATCCATTTTGATCTAGTTTTAATGGCGTAAAGAATGATTATTTAACTTCCACTAGTAACTCTTATTGTTCCTATATATAGTCTATCACAATCATGGTAGCATTAGATAAAAAGTGGTAGAAAACGAAGTGGAACTTCGAAGTCTTATTTCTCCAATCTTATAACTATTACTATACTACAAGTATCACTTTTCCCAAATAAAATAAACAATAGCAATGCTTTTTCAGTTTTCTAACGCATTGGAACGAATCATTGTGTGTATTTTGTCTATTTATAGACGACAAGCAGTAGGTTTTCATATGCAATTGTTTTAAAAACGACATCACACCTTGGGCGGTAAAAATCAGTTCAAACAAAGTCAAACAATCATTTTGTCATAGCAACAACATGGCCGCCATGAGTGTAGAGTGTGTGTATAAATTCGTCCTTTGTTGTTTGTTTAGCAATAAATAAGCATCGAGAGACAAACCAGATATGAACAAAAATTACACGGATAAATTGATAAAAACGACACGTTGTTCAATAAAAACAACGGCTAGAATACCATCCAAAAGAAATTACAGGTTAATAAAATCCGAAATAAATGAGGTGTTTATTTAGGCTGTTCCACTTACCGACCCGCAGTTATCAATTGAAATAACAATATATATCGTATTTATTTTGTTTCAATCTATCTAAAAAAAACAAACTATGAAGGTACTTTAACAAAAATCTTCATGTGGTTATCGTGAACTCTATTCTTTTTGTCAATAATTTGATATCTCATTCTCACCGCATTTTCAAAATTTATATCAATAATATGTCGGGATTTTTAGCCGCTGTAAAGTTTTAAAACGGCATTTTTCAACATTTAATGCCCTTTTTTTATTGTTAAAGTGGTATAGGAATAAAACTGAAACCTTCTTCTTTAAGACGATACTAAATTTAACTCTGTACGTTTTTAATGGCCAAGGTATTAATGGTTGAATGGCCCGGTTTAAATTTAGTCCTTTTCTTGACGCGGGACGCAAAATATATAGGGTTTTTTTCTGCCTCAAAATGACGTATATTGTGGTACCTACTGTAGCATTTTAATAACAAATTCCCGTTGCTGGAGCTGTATCCGAGTATTTATTTGTCATATTTGAAACGTCAAATTTCAACTGGCGTTATCGCAATATTTAAGTTGGTGGAAAAGAAAATCGAAGTTAAGCTGAGTGTCATTCATACAAATATGCATGGACATCAAAGTCACAAGAAGAACTGTTTCTCTCTCCCTCTCTCTGTAAAATGTCTCTTCTACCATTTGCAGATCAAATTCCCCGATAGAGAGGATGAAGCAATACATTTTGTCTATAACGAAAAAACATATGGACCAAGAGATGAGCTTGAATTCACACTTAAAAGATTTCAGGTTTTCAATTGCAAGGTAAGCAGATTCCTAGAAGTTTTAGATATGTGACCTTTCATCTCATATCGGTCTTAAGCAGGGATGTGCCTATGCTTAAAATTCCCTTAAAATGTGACTTCATTTTATACTACTACGACTACTACTACTACTACTACTACTACTACTACTACTACTACTACTACTACTACTACTACTACTAATAATAATAATAATAATAATAATAATAATAATAATAATCATCATCATAATAACAATAACAATAATAATAATAATAATAATAATAATAATAATAATAAAATAATAATAATTAATTATATAATAATAATAATAATAATAATAATAATAATAATAATAATAATAATAATAATAATAATAATAATAATATGTTTATTATTATTATCATTATAACAATAAAAACTCAGTTTGTAGAATACTCGTCCTCAGGCAAAAGAGTTAATAAAAAAACAATACGCTGGCTAGGTCTTTAAGCTGTGGCGGAAATTACTTTATTTCTGAATCTAAAGGGTGGCAATTATACAGTTCATTTAGTAAGACAGAAATCAGGATAAAGCAACGGTGTGGCTATGTGGTCAGAAGGTCCTGGGTTCGAGGCTCTCTCGGTGCATAGTTGAGTCCTTCAAGAAGGCTCTTTACTCACACTCTCTCACTGTACTCAGGTGTAAAATGAGTACCTGGCCGTTAACAACATTGGCTCTGTACGAAAAAAATTGTAATATCGCCTAAGAGGCGTCATGTCCCGTCCTACATGTTAAATGTTGCTGTTGGTCAGGGACCCCTAGTATAGCATGTTTGAGCATGTTTAGTGGATATTGCTCTTTCTAAAAGCTCATTTAGAACGTGGCATAGGTCATAAGGCGCTAAACGACTTTGGAGTGGTATGGGGTTGCAAGGGGAGCACTCATAAACCGATGAATATATCGAAAAACCACCCTCCATAACAGGAATAACGCATTTAACTGTATCCTCTCGGTAAATGATCCCAGAGAGGACCAAGGCAAAACCAAGCAATATCAGTCCCAGACAAGTCCCTAAAGCAGCATGAGAGAGGAAAACAGCCATGGAGAAAGTAAAGTCAAGATGACATAGAAGAATGATATAATTTCTTAAGAGGTTATCTTATTATCTTATGCTCCTTGTTCAAACATTGTGCTTATCATTCATGATTTTATGTTGAATTTTGAGAGAGAAATATTGACTTAACAAACAGTTAAGATGTTTTTTCATTCAGCAAGTACAGTTTCATAAAACGAAGTGGTTATTTGTACTACCACTACAAATAGCGAAAACTACCGCTTTTCACTATTTGTACTCCCAGAACTCTTATGTGTTTAAAGTTGCAAACCACCGCTCCTTTACCTATTTGTAGCTACCTACTCCCAGCACTCTTATGCGTTTAAAGTTGCATTTGTGAGCTTTCAAGGACCAGCCGACCAGCCTCCACTTTTCGCGGTCTTTCTTTGAGAAGTGTGAAGCAAAAAAAAAATGGCCCTCTCGGTAAACGAGACATTCTCATCTTTTCTCCAATTTGAAAACATTCGAAAATGAGAATAATGTACTTTTTATTAAAAAGTCAACAAAGAAGGTAAGTAAACTAGATACGACAATTTTTTTTCCTTAATTAAGTGGCAACTTATTTCTCGTCATTCTCACTCTAACTCTATCAACTTAGAAGAGTACACCACCTCAAACATTTGTCAGTTCATATCTTTGCTTTTATGAGGTCTATTTTCATTTTGAAAAGTTCAAAGTGAACAACTAAACGACGCCGATTCAGTGGTGTATTTGGTCTTATCTTCATGTGAATAAATATTTTATTATTGACTTTTCCAAAATTCCAATAGTCAATAGGTCATTCATTTGCATGTCGTGATCTATTTTTCCTTGATTTCAGCTGTCTCAGCTCTAAACTATACTTTTCTTTCTCAATAAATAATTCATTTTCTGTTTGCAATGTATTACAGAGATGTTGATTTACCACATGTAAAAATTTCAAAGTTGTATCTGAAGCTGTTTCTGAATTATACGTGATTATCCATTGGGATGCTGTGCTTTGGTCACATTTTTTCCTCTATAAATAGAGATTTTCCACCACATAAACGGTCATAACTTTTTGACCAGTTGAGACAGAGCCATAATTTTTCACTCTAGTTAATGTTTCACTCCCCTTTATTTTTCTACGCTAAATTAATACCCATAGCCACTATTTTGAAAAATTCTTGCAAGTGCCTACTAAGAAGGTTGAACTTGAACCTGAACATGCTCCTTCTTCTTCTTCTTCTTCTTCTACTAATAACTACAACTAGATAGGTACTACTCCTCTTCTGAAGGATCGGAGCCGTTTAAGAAACTAAATTACGGTTTCCACCGGCGCAGCTCTCTAGACTTCCAGTCCCACAGTGCCCAGTATGGGCGGGAGACCTTACCCCCGATGTTCCTCGAGCCTCGAGGTAGTTTCACTTTATAATTGTTTTAGCTTTTGAACTGTGGATCTTTTGTCAAACGTTTTATTTTAATTTTTCAAATTTAGTAGCACTTTAAAGGTCTGCGTTAGGTATCGCTCTGCTGTACTGTAACTGTAAGAGCGTAAGAATAACATGGTAAAAGTACCGTAAAAGAATGCTGATGAAAATGATATTGACAATGAAAAATAAGAAGAACAATAGAACTTATAAACAAATCAATAAAGAAGCTTTAAAAAAAATGAAATTTAAAAGAAGTAAGAAAAAACTGCCTCAAGAAGTGAAAAAAATTGTCCCTGTTGTTGAGATGTGAAGTGGACATAATCGTGTCTGTTAAGAATTAGAAGAAATGAAAGATGCCACTTTTTATTTTAAATGTAGATTGCACATTAGCAGAACACTAAAAAAAAAAGTAAAGAAAGAAAATCCAATGTGGCAACTTGGTTGCAAGTGAAAAAAGTAAAATTACTCCGCTCAGCATTGCTGCTGGTGTGATGTCTAGTGTTAGTTAGGTGTCACTATATTATAGTGATATCTTGTTACTTCATATTTTCATTTTAAAACCTGTAGAACAACTTGATTGATTTGTAAATTTCCTTATATGACCATTGTTTTAGTTTTCCGCAGCCATTATAATTCAATTTGAAATATTGAAAGGTACTGGAGAGGAGTCTTAGCGGGGTTTTTTTTTGTCTGTTAGTTTTAGTTATAGGTCATAGTGCAGGTCCAAGTGTTGGAAATGTACAAGGTTTTATTTTTTTATTTTAAGGTTAGTTGAAGGAATACTTTCCTTAGCTCAAGGAACGTGCAGAAGACCTCCCCTATTTACTACTTACTACTACTACCCAAGTACTAGTGCTAGACTACTTCTTCCGCCACCTCACTCCTAAACGGACTGACACCACAGGCAACTGATATTATTCTCTCTCTCTCTCTCTCTCTCTCTCTCTCTCTCTCTCTCTCTCTCTCTCTCTGAGTGTGTATCTGTCTGTCTATTTCTGCCCATCTCCCCTCTTTTTACTAATTAGTTTGTAGGTGTTTGGCAAATTCTCAAGAACCGCCAAGATATATGCGGCTGTGTGGCACTCACTTCCGGATTGGAAGGTCATGGGGTCGAGCCTCGTCAAGGCCTCACATTCTCTCACTGTACTCATGTGTATGATTTCCTATCCGCTAAGAGCGTTGTCTGTCAGAAGAAAAACATCGCCTAACGTTCTACTTGTTACGTGTTGCTGCTAGTCATGGATCCTTTGTAAAGTGCTTTGAGCATGTTTGGTGGATATTGCGGCTTATGAAAGCTCAATTCTTTTTTTAATACTTATATATATATAAAAAAGATGCAGGATGATGACGGGCATGCGCTACTTTATGATGTAGTATAAACCATTCCTAATATATGATTTTGCTAAATAGGCCTACACTCAAATTTTACGAGTGTATCTGGTGGCAAATATTAGACACTCGTTGCCACTGTGATTTTGATGAAACTTGGCTTATACACAGATACATGAATTTTCCTAATACGGCTTCAAACATGCGATCTGAACTTCAATTTATAATGAAGTAATTTTTCTCAAATGACAGCTTGATTGAATGTGACAAGATCCTTTTACTTAATACAATTCAATTTAGTGTGGTCTGTAGTTGTTTGCCTAATATTAGAATGCACAGAATTTGAATTTTTATTGACTTTAAATATTGAAAACAACATGCCTTTGGCTTTCCATTTGTGCCATTCCATTCAGCTTTTGACCTAGTCCCTGATTTGAGTACCACGTCACAAATTTAAGTTCTTCGAAAAAACTCTCGACTTACTTTCTTATTCTTCTAACGTACTGAACTGTAACACCTTTGTCTCAGTTGGAGAAAATATTGCAATTTTTAAACTTAATATTTAGGTATTTATGTTATGATCTTTTATATTATTCCGTGTTTTTCAGCTTCCATCATATCACCCTGAGGAAAGTTGGCTAATTTATGACTTTTGTGTCTATGAATGCAAGCAGGCAAAAAGCAATTGACTTCAAGCAAAAGAGTTCGCCCTAACCAGAGGTAGGAGGTTGTTTTTGGACGGGGGCAGGAGGTGTTTTTTTACTTTTACATATTTAAAAATAATGAAAATATTATATGCCCAAGGTTATAATATTTCAGAATAACTCGGAAGTAAATTATCACCATCAGCTTTTCAATCTTGATTGCCAAGACAATTTTAATAAAGCAATCAAACTGATTCTGAATTTTAAAACATCCAGAGGAAGAGGCAATGTGTGCCTATCTGCAGCTCATTTACAGTCTTCAGTGGGCGGGCTGCACGATGTAATGCAGCAAGACAATAGTTCAACTATTACCAGAACAGTTTTAAAAAGTGAAACACTTGATTTGTTCATCTGGATTAGTATTATTATTGAATGTCTTATTAAGATTTATTTTCAATTGCTCTATAATCTGCATGTTGAAATCCTTCACAATTGAGTTATGCAAGTGACAACGCTATTAATATTTTATCATACTATGTTGTGGATAATTTTATTACTTTGTAATAAAAAGTTTTTCTTACGATGCAGGACTCTGAAATTAATACTGGCTTCTGAGGGTTACAGGGGCTAATCACCACCATGAAAATCACCCATGTGATAAATTGGTAAGACTCATTCATTTTATACTTATTTTCCATCGACATTTTGTCCCTGCAGTTTTTCGCTGCCGAAAATTTTACACTTGACAGCAATTAATCGCAAATTCTATTTTAGTCGCAATTAGACTCAATTTTTTTAATAAATATGTATTATTTTTTCTTTTCTTGTTACTTTATATTTTCAGTACTTAATTGTCCCTCCCCCCTCCCACTATTGAGTGTAATATATAGTAATAGATTAGTTAGGTAAATGCACTGTTGACACCAGGACCAAATGTTTAAAGGACAACAGCCATTCCAACTCATATTTTATTACGATACATTCAAGGTGGCGCACTGAGATGGAGAGATGATGACCAGCTTGTGACAAAATTGACTGTTCCAGAATTTGTATTTTTTTTTATTAAAAAAAAATTTCTTGGAAGGGTTCTGGGCAGAGAGTTCACATTTTTCTATCCCTTATATTTGTTTTCCCTTTCCATGTTGCTCCCTGTCTTTGTTATGGATTAAGATTGCTCATTTTTTTCCTGGTCCTTGCGGGGGTCTTTAGTTGGGAGGCAGACAGTCAAATACAGTACCTTTCTTCTTGAGATGATTTTTTATACTGTAAATCATCTCTCTGTTATGTACTGTTATAGTTATAGGTTTTGAATATTATTGCATTATGTAAATGTTTTAGCAGGATCCTTTGCTTGTGTCTCAGTGAGACTTTGAGGTAATGTCAAAATTGGTACATCTTTGAGGTGCTCGTGAAATCTACTGTTCCCTATTTATTGAATCAGTCACCATATCATCATCCTTTTTATAGTGTTGTAAGCGCTATTAAGTCCTGTAAGACAATATAAGCAGATCTAGGTGGTGGTATTTTTTTGGGTCTTTTTTTTTTGTCTTTGGTTTTTTTTTTGTTCCAGATAAGGAATTTTAAGATTTGATGGTTGTCCATAGACTTTTCAAATAAAATTTGACTTTGACTATGGGTACGATGCAGTTATAAGTGCTTGATTTCTGAGGACTAATTATAAATGGTGACCACTCTATTGCGTTTTTGTATGCCATGAAAATGTTACAAAGACAATGAAGCGACGTTTTTTGGGAATTCTGCAGTCATTCATTTAACCCTTGAATTTGATGAGCGCCTGTTGCATTTTAGAACTCGTGCATTATGCAGATTTTTGTCTTTAAATTGTCAATAAAAAATAAAATGCTTTTTTTTTTTTGTTTTGTTAGCTGGCAGGTCTGAATTGAATGCTATTGCATACAATTTTGTACTTTTAATCTTTTTTCTTTTTACATTTAGCCATCCTCACTTTATCCGGAGAATCGCCTGCCCCTCGTGAATGAGACAGTGAAGGCTATGGCTAAAACAAAGGTGTCCACAACCCAACTTAGGCAATACATTCAATCAAGCCAAGGATAAAATGTATTGCCTAAAGATGTCGAAGATTTGCAGCGGAGATTGTTCAAGACTGATATTGATAGGACGGACGGTGAAACGGTACAGGAATTACTGAGAGAGATAGAGGAGGAAGGAGGTGTAACAAAGTTCAGTGTGAATGAGGATGGTGGTTTTGAGTATTTGTTTTAAGTAACGGGAAGAATGAGGCGTGATGTGAGTGTTTTTTGTGATGTGTTTGTTATGGATGCAACATACAAAGTAAATCGATATTTGTATCCACTTGTGAATATTATGTGCATAGATGATGAGGGTCATGGCGGGCAAAAGACTGGAAATCCATGACCAACCTGAAACTGACATTGTACCAGTATGACGTGTGACAAATACACAGGAAGGACTGTATCGAATTGTATCTTCAGTGACAAACAGGATCAATAGCTTGTTTCAAGTTATGGTAGAACATCAGTTTCTGCAAAGAATCTCCCAGTTGGAACAGTTTTTGACTCTTGTCTCTGAAGATAAAGACTTTGACATTGTTGACATGACTGACTTAATACAGACAAATCCCCATTCTAACCCTCTTTCTGACTTTTCAGAGACACCAGACATTGTAAATGCACGTACTGACCAGAGACCACAGACATTATAAATACACACTCTGCCCAGACAGAGACCACAGACGTTATGGACACACAAACTGACCAGACAGAGAGACCACAGACGTTATGGACACACAGACTGACCAGACAGGGACTCCAGATAACAGAGACATGCGACCATAAAGATGCCCTTGACACGACAGAGACAGTTAGACTGCGAAATTTTTCAAATGTGACTCTACACAGGAAATTTCAGGCCGAAACTGTGTTATACAGGTCGGTACAGAATAAAACAAATACAGTAGAACATGAAAGTAACGTACTCGGAAATAGCGAGAACTCGGAAATAGCGAGTAAAATCTAAATCCCCGTTTTTTCCCCTTATTTGAGTCAATAAAATTAGCATAAAAGTAGCGAGTATGAAAAAGAGGTCAACTCGGAAATAACGAGCATTTCCTGCCCCAGCCTAGGACTGCGAACGAAGTAAAGCAAAACAAGAGACAATGGCAATTTAAATATTTTTAGCCTAGCCTCTTTTCTTTCCTTATTTTTCGTTACGAGTAATATTACATAGTAGCCTAGTCTGTAGTAGTACATAATAGGCGAAACAAATTTGGGTGGGGTTGGGTTTGTGTGCGTGTGTGTGTATTGGGGGTGGGGGTCAATTATTCACCTAATGTGGTGCCACGCGACGCGCGAGGTAAGCACATGTCAACATGCCTCACTTCGCAGCATCGGTCAGCGAGTAACAACAAGATATGAAGTGAATAGAAAAGTGCCAGAAGACAATAGAGAATGAAAATTTTTCGCGGCGGTGGTGGGGTTTGAACCTGCGACCTTATTGGTACGACAACTCCGCCTGGCAGGTGAGAGCGTGGCTCTACCGTGTGAGCTATCAACGAACACAAAAATATTCGTTTCAAACTCAAAGTCATTACTAGATCCTCTCTCACCCACTTCTTGAGACCGCCGATTCGTTCGTACACCACCATCGCGAATAATTTTGACCAGCAGTTAAGCTTAATAGCCAATATTCTCAACACAAACATATAACATAGAAACGATTGAGACATTGAGTATGCTCCGGTGTATGGGGTGAATTTTTAATTCAGAAAAGTGAGTGGAGCAGGCACTTATGTTGGTAACAACAAGATATGAAGTGAATAGAAAAGTGCCAGAAGACAATAGAGAATGAAAAATTTTTACCGCCGCGAAAAATTTTCATTCTCTATTGTCTTCTGGCACTTTTCTATTCACTTCATATCTTGTTGTTACCAACATAAGTGCCTGCTCCACTCACTTTTCTGAATTAAAAATTCACCCCATACACCGGAGCATATCAATGTCTCAATCGTTTCTATGTTATATGTTTGTGTTGAGAATATTGGCTATTAAGCTTAACTGCTGGTCAAAATTATTCGCGATGGTGGTGTACGAACGAATCGGCGGTCTCAAGAAGTGGGTGAGAGAGGGATCTAGTAATGACTTTGAGTTTGAAACGAATATTTTGTGTTCGTTGATAGCTCACACGGTAGAGCCACGCTCTCACCTGCCAGGCGGAGTTGTCGTACCAATAAGGTCGCAGGTTCAAACCCCACCACCGCCGCGAAAAATTTTCATTCTCTATTGTCTTCTGGCACTTTTCTATTCACGGTCAGCGAGTAGCATCGTTAACGAACGACACGATCAGCGAGAGAGGGGAGTGTGGAACCATTATTTCAATGGGTCAGTGATTGAGTGATGCGCTTGCTTACCTCATCAAACATGCCGAGTGCATACAAACACTCGCGCGCACACACACACACACACACACTTCTATGTTCTTGTTTTTTTTTCTAGTCATGATTTTACTTGAAAATAAAAACAAAAAACCAAGCATTCTGCCACTTCTGTGAAGAAATTGAAATAGGGGCGACGGCTTTTACTCGAATTACACACTGAGGGGAATAACCAGCAATATTATAACCTTTCCTGGCAACTCGGGAATAGCGAGTAATCAGGAGTGGACCCGTCGAACTCGCTATTTCCGAGTTCTACTGTATAACACAGGAGACCAAACACTGTGTTGTAGAATATCAAAATTTCAAAGGTGGTCGGTCAGTGACGAAATAAAAAGGGACATTATAAGTCGTAATATCACATCTCAATAAAAGAGTGTGATAGTAAAAAGGTGCCCGTTAACAATTGAGTCGGTCAAGTCTCTATCCAGATTCAAAAGGATAGTGCAAAGTCCTGTATGTAAAACAAATTTGAGAAGCATGGTTGTTCTCAATACTTGTTGGGTCGTGATCGGTATAGAGTGAAGTAATGTTCATGCATTTTGACATTTTCTTGATCTTTTAAAATAAAATTATAATTTAATTTAATCAACAGACTTGTTTAATAATTTAAAGATATACTTTTGTGGGGACCTTTTGTAAAATCATTAGTCCGATTGTAGTTGTAAATTTCTTTATATTCTAATGTCATAAAATCAGTGACACCACTGAATCCCTACCAGCGCTTTTACTCACTGAGTCCCTACCACCAGCGCTTTTACTGAGTCCCTACCACCAGCGCTATTACTCACCCAGTCCCTCCACCTGGGCGGGGTTCCTGACCTCCCTTAGTGGGCAGGGGGGTTCATACTGTGTCTTCTATCCCCTTATATCTGTTTTCCAACATGCTTTCTGTCTTTGTCTTGGAATGAGATTACTTGGTTTTGTCCTGGTCCTGGCCGGACCCCCGGCTGAGAGGGAAGCAGTCGAATGTATAGTTAGTTTTGGGAGATGATATTTTTTTCATTGTAAATCATCTCTCTGTTATGTACTGTATGTTTTATTTACATATTATATTTGATTTGTTAACATTTGAGTGTATTCCTCTTAGTCGGGACCTGTGCTTGTGTCTGGATGAGACTTTTAGGTGATCTCAAACTAAGTACTTTGACGGTGTGCTCTTGGAATCTACATCTGTTTCCCATTTGAACAAATTCCCCTTTGTCTTACCTTTTCTTGGGTGCTTTAATTGAATTCTATAACTTTTTACTATCCCATTTCTTCCTTTTTACTGGCGCTGATATGACCTTAATGTGTTGCAAGCGCCGTAAAACCCTCAAAAACAAACAAACAAACAAACAGTCCCTACCACCAGCGCTTTTACTCATTGAGTCATAGAGCTTTTACTCACCGAGTCCCTACTACCAGTGCAATTACTCACCGAGTCCCTACCACCAGCGCTATAACTCACCGAGTCCCTACCACCAGCGCTTTTACTCCCCGAGTCCCCACCACCAGCGCTTTTACTCGAGTCATAGAGCTTTTACTCACCGAGTCCCTACCACCAGCGCTATAACTCACCGAGTCCCTACCACCAGCGCTTTTACTCTTCGAGTCCCTACCACCAGCGCTTTTACTCACTGAGTCATAGAGCTTTTACTCACTGAGTCCCTACCACCAGTGCTTTTACTCTTCGAGTCCCTACCACCAGCGCTTTTACTCACGACACTGTCCCTACCACCAGTGCTATTACTGAGTTATAGAGCTTTTACTCACTGAGTCCCTACACCAGCGCTTCTACTCACTGATCATAGAGCTTTACTCTGAGTCCTACCACAGCGCTATACTCACCGAGTCCTACCACCACGCTTTTACTCACCGAGTCCTACACAGTCTATTACCGAGTCATAGAGCTTTTACTCACTGAGTCCCTACCACCAGCGCTAAAACTCACCGAGTCCCTACCACCAGCGCTTTTACTCACCGAGTCCCTACCACCAGTGCTGTTACCGAGTCATAGAGCTTTTACTCACTGAGTCCCTACCACCAGCGCTTCTACTCACTGAGTCATAGAGCTTTTACTCACTGAGTCCCTACGACCAGCGCTATTACTCACTGAGCCCCTACCACCAGCGCTTTTACTCACCGAGTCCCTACCACTAGCGCTATTACGGAGTCCTAGAGCTTTTACTCACTGAGCACCTACGACCAGCGTTATTACTCACCGAGTCCCTACCACCAGCGCTATTACTCAGCGAGTCATAGAGCTTTTACTCATCGAGTCCCTACGACCAGCGCTTTTACTCACTGAGTCCCTACGATCAGCGCTATTACTCACTGAGTCCCTACCACCAGCGCTTTTACTCGTTGAATCCCTATCACCAGCACTTTTACTCGCCGAGTTCCTACCACATGGCTATTACTGAGTCCCTAACACCAGCGCTAATACTATTAGCCACCAAATCCCTACCACCAGGGGGGACAATATAAGCTCAAATTAGACCCCAAAAATTCTTACAGTGATGCAGAAAAAAACAACGAACAGATCTCTTTCAAATTTACACAAAATGTTTCTTACAACAAGATGGATAGGTTTAGCAATAGTCTTGAAAATAAATTTTTCAGAATTTTTTTTCGATTTCTTAGTGAAAATTTGGTGTGACATGACAGGAAAAAAAATTGATTTAAAAATTCATAAAACTGCTAAATTTTTGTTTAGCCCAAAACCCATCCATCATGATGCAAAACCATAGAAAAATTCTGACCAAATTTGAAGACAATCTGATGGGAAACAATCCAGATGTGAATGTTAGAAAATCAGAGAATGACGCACAATGAAATTTTGAGAAAATGAAAAATTTGTCTTTAATTTGATAATAAAGCCAATTATGCAGACAAAGGCCAACATTCATCAAGTATATAAACAATATGGAACAAGAAAACAGTAATATTTTATAAATTGATCAAATTCTGAAAAAAATTCTAAACGATTCGCTAACCCATACCTCTAAGAAAAAAATTACGAAATAATTTAATATCTGCTGTTATTCACCAAAAAATTACTTTAGTGGTCAAATATGCTTTATAGTTCTAAAATTCTTTAATTATATCTCATGAACTAATAATGTAATGTATAAACTGAATTTAAAAAAAAAAACTTTTTTAAGGGGCAACATAAGCTAAAATTAGACGTAAAACCCTAAAATTCTAACATAGATGCACCAAAAACTAGCATATAAATTTCTTTCAAATTTAAACACAATGTTTCTTTCATAAATAGCTATATCATGAAAACTCTTGGAATAATTTTTTTAGAATTTTTATTTGATTTCAACTGAAAATTTAGCGCGGATCAACATGAACAAATGAATTTTAAAATTTATAAAATTGCTAAATTTTAATTTACCCCCAAACACTTACATCATGATGTAAAACACATCATAGAAAAGATTCTGAATAAATTTGAAGATAATTTAAAGGAAAATGATTGAGGTAGGATTGCTAGAAAATCAGACATTTGAGAAAGCACAAGCTTTTTCTATAATTTGACATAAAGTTAAAAGGCTGATTTTGCAGACAACTAAAAGAAATGATCCATCAAACTTTCAAAATATGACCGTAATAGGACAAGAAAACGAAAATTTTGTAGATTGATCTAAGTCTAAAAAAAATTATAATCGGTTCACTAACCCATACCCCTTAGATAAAAAAAAATGCTGTAAAATTGATTTTTTTACGCCCAGAGATAAAATAATTTTGTGGTCAAATATGATGTCATACCTTATGAATTCATCATTATAATCACAAAACCTAATTATTTACTGTATACAATAGGTTATACAGATGATTTCTAGATATATTAAATGATTTTTCAAAATATGATATGGCACGCTATCCTCATTTTTCATTTTTTTATTCTACTTGAGAGACAAGTCGTATAAAATTAGATATCTAGTCAACTTGAACTGCAAAATCAATTCTATTTTAGACAATAAAACAGTTAAATAGTGCACTAGCTCTGAATAAAAAGCAATTTGCTTTCCCAAACCCTTGGAATTGGAATAAAAATCTCTTTCGCCTCAATACAGAAAAAGTCAACACTACTTGTTTGCCACCACTTTTTTTGTAGTTCCACAAAGAGGGTTGATCCTGCTCTGGATGGAAAAATTGAAATAAAAAAGAGACACATTTCATTAGCAATTTTTGGAAATGGCATTATTGTCATAAAATGCATTTGTCAAAGACATAGCAATTTAAAAAAATTATCATTATTCACACCAACAGACTTGAAATTTCATTGGTTTTACATCCATAGAACAAAACTCTTGGCAACAAACTATAGTCTGTCGTTAAGTTAATACATTCAGTAGTAATTCAATTCAAATGATGCTTTGCCATTTTCATTTAGAAAATGAGCATTTATTTTATTGATCACCAATAAAAAATGTAAAGGCGCAATGGAGATTTGAAAACATTACTAACCATTGTCAAAAAGTGCATGCAGACACTCTGGTCTGCTGGCCCAGATGATGGTTTGCTGATTGATGAGTTTTGCCACAGGCAAAGGTTTGCCTCAACACACCTTGCCAGAATAGCCCTTGAGCCAGCATCTTTATGGATTGTCTGGACACCAGTAACGTCAACAGTGTTCTTTCATGTTAGCTGTCGATGAAAACAAAAAATTAAATTAAATTCACTACAGCAAAATAGGCACATACATGCCAATGCTAAAGTTTATAACAGCAACACTTCGCATGTTGAACGGGACATAACGTCTGTTAGGCGATATTACTACAATTTCTTCGGACAGAAACAACGCAGTTAACAACCAAGTACACATTTTACAACTGAGTCCGGTGAGAGAAAGTGAGCAAAGTGCCTTTTCCAAGGGCTCAACTATGCGCCGAGCGAGGCTCGAGCCCAGGACCTTCCGGTCCAAAAGCGAGTGTCATACCACTACGACATAGCCGTACGTAATTTTTAAAAATATAATAAAAATAATCACACTAATATAATTATCTCACATTGTCATCATCATAGGCATTTCAAATACTACGACATAGCCGTACGTAATTTTTAAAAATATAATAAAAATAATCACACTAATATAATTATCTCACATTGTCATCATCATAGACATTTCAAAACTACTAATAATACTACCACTACAGATATCTTATCATTATAAAATATTACTCTCTCTCTCTCTCTCTCTCTCTCTCTCTCTCTCTCTCTCTCTCTCTCTCTCTCTCTCCATGAAAATAACATACAAAACCCAATTTTCCGATATAAAAAAACAGCCCCCCCCCCCAAAAAAAAAAAAAAGTTTTGAAAAAGTATGGACGATGCATGCTGTGTCGGCCATAAACTGAATGAAAAGTATTTTTTTAAAAGGACCCTGAGCCTGGAATGTCGTGAGTACTCGAAACCTCTTGATCTTGATAAAATTAGCAACCTTTTGACTGGGGATCGAACGTTGAAACACTTGGTTTTAATCGCCTGACATGGAAGGCTGATTTAAATTATTTGGGAGGGGAATTAGTATTTTAATTTTTTTAAAGCCCTGTTATTGTTATTTTTCACAAAATAAAGTAATAAAGTTAAGTAATTCGCGGTAGCGACAAATGTGTCGTCAGCTGATGCACAATCAGCAAACACACAACCCCAAAGCATGTTTAGTTATAAAAATAAGAAATGAATTAAAATGTGCATTTCGTATGCTTACCTTGTAAACTGAGTATTCTGTGACTTGAAAAGAGTGAAGAATTACCAAAGTCCGTCAAAATCAACTTGTAATAATAGTAATAATGTGATTGTGATGCAGGGTTGCCAGATTATTTTTCAACAAAATGCCAGTGGAAGACTCAAAAAATGCCAAAACACTCCAAAAAATGCCAAAGTCTGTTGACTCCCATCCCCACTAAGAAAACTACTCACTTTTGATAAACAATTTACTATCATATCCTGGTGGCTTGCGTGTTTTCTTTTCTTTTCTTTTTTTTTTTTTGAATTATACTAAATTTCCGATTGGGGTAAATTTTTACCTACTGACTACTAAGTGGAGTGCTAAACCACTACACCACGGTTGAGAAAAGGTGATGCCAAATGCCAAATGATTTTTCTAATGCCAAACGGTTTTAAAAAATGCCAGATTTTTGGAATCTGGCATTTAAAATGCCAAACTGGCAACCCTGTTGTGATGAGATGAAGTGGTCACTTTTTGACTTCCAGATAATTCATTGTATATTGCAGTTCTATCCGTATAAAATGTTATATTTTTAGTAATTACGCAAATTCTATTTTTAGTAAGAGTACAAATAAGCTCTGGCGTTATTTGCAGTGGTAGTACAAATAAGCGTAGCCTTCATAAAATGTGTGATATTTTCTTTAATCTGCATTATTTTGCGAAATAATTATTCTTTAATGCATTTTACTCGTAATTATAGCTGTTCCTGCCAATACAAAAACTGGTGTGTTTAGTAATGTTTTTACTCCTTTATTTTCCAAAGACCATTAGTAGAATACTTCTGAATAAAATTATACCTCTTCCGTGGAGTACTTTCTATCCGATGAGGAGAATTATATGTCATTCTGCATGTTTATTTCGTATATGGAATATGCTACTTCGTCTTACTGGAAGCCAAAAAAAGCGAGTATTCTTTTGGAATTTCAACCGACTATAGATCAACAATTGTGAATGGTTCAAATCGTGTTATCTTAATGTATCTATTCCGTGTGCTATAAAAAATGTATTTCACAAGAATGGTAAATCTTTTTCAGTGTTTAGTTACATGCCATCAAAGTTGGGGCATTTCTTTACATCAATTGACAAGCACAAGAATAAATAATCAAGTTCTTAAAAAAACAAATCTGCTCTCATTTTCCTATTTGTGTATGGGTTTTAGAAAGTGTTTTCCATGAATATCAGAACATTTTACGAATATAGTTAGAAAACCCCATTTAAAATATTTATAAATTGTCTCTGTTAGTACCTAATGATTTTACTTTTATTGGACATTGGACATCGTTGATGTATGAGACTGATTCATCACACAGCCCCTTCCTAAAAAAAAGTCTGTCCCTTCATTACTAGAGACTTAAGGTTCACCCCCCCCCCCCCCACCTTTTTACTAAATTGTGAACCATATTTACAATTAGATCTACTGTACCACAAGGCGTGATGTTGTCCGCCACAGTACACACACCTCATCACGTTTTCATGTGGCGTGTTTACCACCTAAACATCTACCGAACCTTTTTTTATTGTCACATACCTTGATGGTTGCTCTGATCCAACCCTCCCCCCCCCCTCCCCGACGATAATGGCCGTTTTCCACTCAAATACATGATATCGCAGATTTTGACTGCTGGCCTCCGCCGATGGCACAGGTTGGTCCCGATGTTGAGCAGATATTGATTACAGGACTGCTGCTGATTGTGTACGTTGTTTCCGTAACGACTCTGTTGGCCCTGATACGCTCAATTTTTTTAAAAAAAAAATCAGGTTATTTAAATGTCTTTCGTTCCCGTTGAAATGCCCGGGGTCAAAACAACTCTAAAGCCTTTGTCATTCACAATGATTTTTTTTTTTTACAAACTGCGACTGTTACTCAAAGTTGGTTATAAATCAACCAAAGTCTGTTCAACATCCTGGCATTTTGGAATTCCAAATTTTCAATATCATATCTTGAATGTTGAAATATATTATTCTTTCTGGTTTTCGTGTATTTCTATTCATATTACTATGAGTAGTAGAGTAGTTTGATTCAACTATGCACAAAGCGTTGAAAGTGTCCACAACTTCTCTTCTTGGAAAAGATTGCAAGTAGGAAAATTTGTCAATATGACTGGTATATTCCATTGCTCAATCAAAGCCACAAATATATCCAAAGAAAAGGTAAGTTTGAAAAACTCCCATTGGATTTGATAATTTGTATTTTTGTAAGGTGGATACTGGCTGGTATTGCCTCTCCAATAATTTATGTTGGCGTCTCGAATGCTGTAGATTGTCCAATTGTATGCTCTTTGCATTCCAATTTCGTCAAGAGGCTTTCTGTTCTCACCTTCGCCTCTCAGCCTGGTCAATGTTCTTAATTAGCGTAACCTCATCGATAACATTTTCCAAATCCGTTTGAAGAGGATCTAATTCAATCTCTTTAACTTGAATTGCAAGTCCATCAAAGTTGATTTAATTTCTTTGTATGAGTGGCATTGCATATTTGTTTTCATTGAAACGATATATTGAAAGGGGAGACAAGGGGTTGCTTCGTTATTTCCATCAATTCCTTTCAACCCTATTTTCATGCTTGAGGGCCAAAAGGACCCTAGGGGTATGTTTTTATTCATAGAACATTTAAATTTTAATGCAGCGACCTGAAATTTAGTGGCTCATCTTAAAAGGATGAGGTCCACAACCATGCCAAATTTCGTGTTTGTCACGTGCATAGTTTACTCACACTGAGCATGCTCATCTGGAATTTCAGATATTCCGATTTGGGGGCGAAATAGCCCCCTGAATTTCAAAGAGAAAAATAATAGAAAGTACCATTTCCTGATTTGCAAGTATTGGAAGAAACATTAAATTGAATACTAGCACTTTCATTTATCCATTATTGTTTCATCATTTCATATAATTTGGCGATTCAATCTAGCTGGCACTACAATCGTAAAATTAACGATACTATCAATTCATTTTTCGTTACATAGGATAAGTGTCAGAATAATCTTCATACATCACACATCTAATGAAAAAAAAGTAATTAGTTCGTGATTGTACTTACTTGGATGTTTCTTGATTAGAGTTGATGAAAAAGTAGGTAAATGAAACTGGCGCTCATCATATTGGACAGCAAACAGAAAACAAAATTACCCAAGTCAATTATTGTAGATGCCATTTAACATTAAGTTGTGGATCATAGTAATACGGGTAGGTCACTAAATAAATAGATGCATGATGTCACAACAATATTATATAAACATATGCATTTTTTGAGAAAATATGATATTAACTGAATTTTCCTAGTAAAATCATGGGGGTCAAATGGCCCGCAAATCAGAAAATAGGACTTTATAGTATTTTTCTCTTTGCAAGTCATGGGGCCAAAATGAACCCCAAATCAGGAAATAGGACTTTCTATTTTAGTGTGAAAATAGGGTTAAGCGAGTTCGTTACACGTTTTACTATATTTTGGCTATATAATTAATCCAGTTTGATATGAGCTAATACCGGTTTGAGAGACTAGATCACATTTCTGACACCATTAGGGTCATTTTGAATTCTTAATTTCTGATTACACTGACTTTATAATCAATATTTGACATCATTATCATCATGATCATTTTCATCATCACACTCATAATGATATTACATTTTCTTTCTGAGAAAGGTTGATTCGGAGTTGGGCGATTTAACGGGGACATTCATTGAAGCCACAGAACCTATAAGCGTTGTCTCGGGCAACGAGAAAACCTACGTTCCCCTGAAAAATAAAACATATGTACCCCATTATTTTGTCCTCCATGGAGCATACACGCCCGTGAGATATTCAGAAAGTAAGTTTGCGAATGGAGAGTCGAGTCCACTTTCCACTTTATAACAAAATGTGATCAAGTTCCTTATGTGTATAATCGAACTCGTCGTAATATTGAGAAATATGGATCAACTTTTTATGATTTATTGAGGGCAATATATATATATATATATATATATATATATATATATATAGATATATATATATATATATATATATATATATATATTATAAAGGATTACGCCGACTGAGGACGTGTAAAGAGACACAGAAACGAACGTTTCGGCCACAAAAAATGTGAGTGACAATTTGTATTCTATTCTAGCTCTAACCATCATTATCGAGCACTTTCGTACCTACGAGTACCCACCAACACTCATATATATATATATATATATATATATATATATATATATATATATATATATATATATATATAAATTATGATAACAAAAACCATGAAATAATAGTGCTCAACTTTAGTATAAAAGGAGCTACTTATAAACATTTAAAATATAATTAAGATAGTTTGACTTCTACAACGTTGTTATCGAGCGTTGTCCCATCAGGAAGTGGAAGTGAAAGTAGATTCTACTTTCACTTCCACTTCCTGATGAGAGCAACGCTCGATAACAACGTTGTAGAAGTCAAACTATCTCAATTATATTTCAAATGTTTATATATAGATATATACATAAACTCACTCACTCACGTATTTTAAAGCCAAAACGTTCGTTTCCATGACCTTCATTTCATCAGTCGGCATTGAAAAATGTATACGTGAGTGAATTAATTTTATTTTTATATGCTCTAACTCTAACCTAAATTATCGAGCACTCTGGTCAGGGTTGCCAATTTGGCAGATTTTCTGCCAATTGTCCTTTTTTGGCAGAATTTGAAGTCGTCTGGCAAAGAAAAAACGGTTTGGAAGTTTGATACATATTTGGCAGATTTTATTTCCCGATGTTATTTATATCATGTATTGGTCTACTCCACGTTTTCCATGGCAGTCTTTATGTATTAGTGATTCTTTTAAACTTGGGAAATGAAAAAAAAATGTATGACATCGGCCTTGCGAATTTTTTGTTTAACAAAACTGATGAGTTTTCAAAGGGGGGGGGGGGGGGGGGGGGTACTATAAATAGTACGGTTTGGCAGATTTAGGTGGTATTTGGCAGATTTTTAAAATCCATTTGG
>NC_088363.1:3762895-3850395 GCF_034508935.2 Berghia stephanieae | reverse complement strand
TTTGTTTGTATTTTATTTTGGTATGCTATTGTTTTGAATCGAGAAGAGCTGTAAATTTACGACGAGAAAAGAAGAAAATTAAGAGATCTTTTTTCAGTTTTGGTTTTGGTGAGATCTGCTGTACCTCAATTCGTACAATACTCGCCTCTCAAGCAAAGGGGCGGTAATCATAAATAATCGGATGGCTAGGTCTTTAGGGTGTGTGGCGGAAAGTACTTTATTTCAGACTAGCGTCCTATCTAAAGGGTAGCGGTTAATTCAGTAAAACAGAAATCAGGATACAGTCACGCGTTACAGACTTTAAGACTCTAAAAGACGTTGGCGTGGTAGGGGGTTGAGGGCACAAAAGACACACCTGCTGGGCACAAGCCCTTGATTCCGCATAAGAGGAAAGCACTATACTACCGACGTATATATCCATACCCTCCTAATAACATACAAAGAGACGATTTACATTGGAAAAATCATCTCCCATTATATAGGAGTAATACATTTTACTGCACCCTTTCGGTTAATGATCCCAGAGAGGCCCAAGGCAAAGCCAAGCAATATAATTACCAGACAAGTCCATAAAGTAGAATGGAAGTGAAAACAGACGTTGCGGACGTAAAAACATGATGTCTTGAGATTATAGGGAATTCTTAAGAGGTTGATTTATTACCTTATGCTGCTGGTTCGAACAGTATGCTTATCATTCATGATTCCACGTTGAATTTTGAGAAGGAAATATTGACTTTACCTAAAGGTTAAGACGATTTTTGAATTCAGCAGGTCCGGTTTCCAATAGCGTGCGATTCGTTTCTTCTAAATTCATTATTTTGAGAGATATTTAATCTTTTATATATTTTGCTCGTGATTATAGCTATTTTTCTGCCAGCATGCAAAACTGTGTGTTTCCTGATGTTTACTTCTTTATTTTTCAAAGATCATTTGAAGAAAATGTCTGAAAAAAAAAGGATCTCTTCCCTGGAGTAATCTTTACCCGTTGACTTCTTATTGTACGAGGGCTCTTTCAGAAATAACCGAAAAATGCCCATTGCTCAGCAACCAGTGGATATTTTTTAATTCTGTAAACGACATGATATTCCTTATTTCCTTACGGATATTCCCAGAAATTATGAAGTGCATCATTTTGCACAATGAATTATTAGACGATTTTAAAGATGGCGGCCCACCTTGAAACTTGGTCAAAGGAGGAAATCAGAGCTGTCATACGTTTTTTGAACGCCAAAAGTCTGAATCCTACCGAAATTCATAAAGAACTTCAGAGTGTATATGGTGTGCATGTTATAAGCCGTACACAAGTCTATCACTGGTGTAATTTGTTTGAAGCCGGCAATTCCGACTTGACAGACAGGGAAGGGAGAGGGCGTTCGATAACTGCGACGTCAGAAGACAATGTGAAGCGAGTTGATGAGCTTATTCGTCAAGACAGGAGGTTGAAATCGCAAGCAGTCTTGAAATTTCGGAAACTTCTGCCCATAGAATTGTATTTGATGAACTTGGCTACAGAAAAGTCAGCGCAAGATGGGTTCCTAAGCAATTGACAGACAATCATAAAGAACAAAGATTGGACATCTGCAGGGAACTTTTGAGAAGAAGCAAGAGCTCACGCAGGGTTCACGGGCATACTGCCAACGCCGGCGGAGACTTTCTATGGTACGATGTGACTTTTCTTGACAGCATAGTCACCGGTGATGAGACTTGGTTACACCATTACACCCTAGAAACAAAGCAAGATTCGATGACATGGAAACATCCATCCTCACCTGTCGCGAAGAAATTCAAAGTCATGCGGTCAGCAAAGGAAATAATGGGAACTGTTTTCTGGGACAGTCGTGGTGTTATTCTGTTCGAAACCTTACAACCCGGAGAAACAATCAATGCTGCAAGGTACTGCCAAACTCTTGACAAGCTTAGGGAGGCCATTCGCAGAAAGCGCCCAGGGCAGTTGACCAACGGGGTCATTTTGCAACACGACAACGCTACACCCCACACAGCACGAGTGACGCAAGGTTGGCTAGAGAAATATGGATGGGAGATTTTGCCACACCACCACACAGTCCAGACCTCGCACCATCTGATTATCACCTCTTTGGGCCACTGAAACGTGAGCTGGCAGGAAAGCGCTTTGATGTCGATGAAGAGCTTGTTGACCATGTGCGGAAATGGCTACAAAACCTTGACGGAAATTTCTTCCGAGAGGGTATCTATTCCATGGTGCGGCGTTGGCAGAAGTGTGTCGACAGACTTGGCTGTTACGTAGAGAAATGAAGGACGAGTCAAGGTATGAACACGTGCAAGAATTTTGTTGATAGCATAAAAAACGCGGATTTTACAGGCATTTTTCGGTTAATTATGAAATAGCCCTCGTATGATCATTATGTTAATATAGTATAAGGGATATACTATTTCGTCATGCTGGGGGCCAAAACATTTACTTTCGCGAGTGTTTTGTGGAATTTTCAACAGACTGTAGATTTAGGAAAGAATTTGTGCCTGGTTCAAATCTTGTTATATTTTATTTACCTAGTCACTCTGCTTTAAAAATGTGTATCACAAGTATGGTGAATCTTTTTAGTGGTTAGTTACATTATATCAAAGTTGGAACATTTTCTTACATAATTGGCAAGCAAAAATATTCTAAGTTCTTGAAAAATGAATTTGCTCTAATTTCTTATTTATGTATGGATTTTCAAAATTTAAAAAGTGTTTTCCATGACTATCAAAATGCTTTATGAATATAATAAGAAAAGTCAATTTTAATTATTTTAAAATTGTCTCTTGTGGTACCTACTATAATGAGGTGTAAACAAATCCGAAAACACCCAAAGCTGAAAACAAGGAATTCTTGGGCTTTTTACAATGCGATACCTCGGCCAATAAACAACCCTCATTAAAACATTTTGGTAGAGATAAGATGTTTGTGTTTTAGACAGAGTCGGTTCAAATTTGATATCAATAATATGTCGGGATTTTTCGTTGCTGTACAATTTTAAAACGGCATTTTTCAACCTTTAATGCCCATTTTTTAATTTTTGAAGTGGTATAGAAATCAAACTGAAACCTTCATCTTTAAGACGATACCAAATTGAGCTCTGTACGTTTGTTAATGGCTGAGGTATTAATGGTTAAATGACCCGGTTTAAAATTAGTTCTGCTCTCGACGCGTGACGCAAAGCATAAAAGTTTTTTTTTCTGTCACAAAAATGACGTCTGTTGTGGTACCTACTTTATGAATGGATTGAGAAACCCATATTTTATATATATATATATATATATATATTCCTTTGTGTTACCTATATAATTTATGCAATTAATTAATTAATTTTTATTTTTTTTGTCATTTGATTTAGACAGCAGAGTTGATCATTTGGAAGATCAACTTATCCCGATTGAATCTTGGGGCACAGAATTTATTGCGACTGGTTTTCCTAATAGGTGAAGTCTGATTTTCTAATTAAAGGTTTTAAAGTGGTTGAGATTTTTAATAGAGGAGGGAGGTGCCTTTTGAAACCTAGCAAGTCACATCTGGATGGAACATTAGATAGTACTCTATTTTAATTATTGGTTACTTTGGAATCTTTGAAAAGTGGTTTGAGCACGTTTAGTGGACATTGCCCTATATAAAACATCAAGTTGTTTTTTTTAAATGAATAAAAAATTTTAAAAATTAAAACAGTCAATGCATTGATCTATATGGGAAATAAAACAAGTATTTTCATCTTTTACAAACTAAAGAGAAAATAAACCCTCCCAAAAAACATAAAATAAAATAAAATTCTCAGTGGGAAATTTATCTTTATAATATATTCCAAAGGAAGACTTGAATAACCCGGGCGTCCGCCGCAGTGCAGCGCCGCAAAGCAAGCTTGAGCGAGATAACTTACTCAAAGCAACACAGGGCCCCTGGGAATCGAACTAAGTACTTTTCTGGTACGAAGAAAACGCCATACCGTCCCATATATAAATAAGAAAAAATAAGTGATATCTTGAGCTTTTATAAACGTCATCAAAGCGCAACATTAACATATAAAACATATAGGACGTGACGCCTGTTAGGCAATATTACATTTTTTTGCAACAGACAACGTTGTTAAAGGCCAAGTACTCGTTTTACAACTGTTTACGGTGAGAAAATGTGGGTAAAGAGCCCATTCCAAGGACTCAACTATGCCGATTTTGGAGGGACAATAAAACATTTTGCAGTTACTGCAGGTGAATTGCACGTCAGCCTCTCCTGGTACTGCCGTCGATGTTGGCCTCTGCCGCCTGTTGCCGTCGATGTTGGCCTCTGCCGCCTGTTTTGTCTTATCTCCTCCCACTGGATCTCTCACGACTGAATGCTGCTCTTCACAATGAATTTTCATAAATCTCGGTCGGAAGCCATGGGTTCAAGGTCGGAAGGACGAATGCCTCTGGGTTTCAGATCTCATTTGCAGACATCCGTGAACGGAGAAGTGGTCTGTCTATTGCTCTGGTGCCTTGAGTAAGCTCGCCATACAGGATGTCCTTTGAGATTCGGTCATCCTGGAATGCATACAACGTGACCGAGCCAGCGCATACGACACCGGGAAAGCAGGGCAAACATGCTTGAGTTTTTTTTTTAGTGTGGTAAGGTCCTTGTTTGGGGCGTGATCTTACCAATTGATGCCAAGAACCTCTCTCAGACTGCGCAAATGGAAGGCACTAAGTCTGCACTTTTTGAACCCATACAGGGTACATGACTCACCTATGTAGAAGAGTGTGCTTAAAACGCAAGTCTGGGACACTGGCCTCTTAGTAAATGTGGTCAGCATGGTGTTAATTCATAGCTTCTATGTCAGGCGCGCCATCGCTGTTGCTGCTTTGCGGATGGCAGTGTTCAACTCAGCGTCTAGTGAGAGATTGCCAGATATGATTGAAACAAGGTAGGAGAGGTCCTCCAGCACGGCCAAGGTGAGATCACCAATTGCTATACAGGGGATACTGCAGACGTCGTGGACCATGATGTTTGTTTCGTTGAGGCATTAGCGAAGCCATTTATGACTCGCTGAAGGGCCTCCTCAGAGTGTGCAGGCAGGCGACGGAGCCTGCGAATAGCATCTCCTTGATGAGGGAGGACCTTGCAGATTTCGGTCTTGGCACGCAGTCGAGTCAGTTGGTAGTCATGATTAAGCGGCGTGTTAACTATCAGTATTGCTCTCCATTTTAATCTAACAGTAGGGACTACAAAATATGTCGTTTTCAAGGAAGGTAAAAAAAACATAACTGATAATAAAAAGTGATGACCTGGAAATGTTGCCCCATAAATATTAAATAGAGATTTAAAAAAACTAAATCAACAAAAAAAGTTAAAAGAAATAAATAAATAAAAACGACAAAAACCAAAACTATTAACAATTATATAGCTTGTCAAACATTGCAAAAGGAAAAGAGAAACGTAAGAATTATCTTTTTTAAAAAATAATATTTGATTTTATTTCCAGATTGGTCGGAGACGTGATACGTGTTATAGGGTACAGAAGAAACACGGTGATTCATTTTACGGATTCTTATGAAAAGGACAAATTCACTATACAACCCGGCGAGTTCGCAGAGTTTGATTTTTCTAGTGGTTGGTAACACTTTTTTTTTTTAAAAACAAGTCTTTGTTAGATTTGACAATATACTAATATTAGAATATGTAACACTCCCTCATTAAATGATATTCTGTCAGGGTTAAGGATATGACGAAAATTACACTGTCAGAGTAAAAAATGATTAAATTTACTGAATGTAAAATAACGCTTCACGTTGGCATTATACGGCAAAAAGAGAGACAGCGTGGCTCAGCGGTATGGTCTTTACTTCGTACACGAAAAGTACCGAGTTCAACTAACCGCGCGCTGTGTGCCCTTGTGGAAGTCACCTAACCTTAGCTCACTATGCGTTGCTGCACTGCGGCTGACGCCTTGGTCATTCCATTCTTCCGTTTGGGATACATCCTGAATCCGAAAATACTATTTCAAAATGAAATCGGTAATTTATTGACCTCAAGGAAAGACGTCAAATCGATGTTTCGGCTTTTGCGTCAGTACATTCCCGATATCGCTCATATACAATAGTATAGAATAATCAAAATAACAAAAAAGCTCTTATATTTGTGTTTGTTTGCACTATTCACATTTAGCAATAATGCAGATAAGAGAAAAATATGTTACGTTGTAGGAAACTGGAACTGCAGAATTTAAGAATCTTCTTATATTTTTGTTAGAGTCAATATTTCCTTCTCGAACTCCTACACGAAATCATGAATGATAAGAACAATGTTCGAACCAGTAGTAGAAGATAATAAATCAACTTCTTTAGTAACTTAAATCATCTATATCTTATAGACGCGTCTGATTGTAAAGACCGATGAAAATACCCAGACACATTGTGTAATAAAACGGTGATTGTACTCAGACGCATAACATAAAAAAAGAGAATACAAAAACGTTAGTGATGCACGTCATAATATGAAAAGAAACAAGTAAATAAAATATCAATAAAAGTAAAACAAACACAAACAAAAAAAAAACAAACAAAAAAACAAAACAAAACAAAACAAAACAAAACCAAACAACATATATCTGCTTAGTATTTAAACAAAATATAAATTATTACACAAATCCATGTGGATGGCATGGTCGAATGGTAAAGATGTCTGTCTCAGTAGGCTTGGAATCGGCGATATGGGTTCAATACCCGACTGTGCAACTGTTTATTTTTTCGATTCTCAGATATTTTATGTGGAGGAGTTTTTTTAATATTTTTTTTTGTTATGTTTTTTTTTTGTTTCTTATGTTGCTATTTGTTCATTCTTTCTACAGAATGTTGCAAATGATAAATGCCCCACTCCTTTTTCTTTTAAATATCTCTTTTATTTGCTTTCTATAACTCATTGCGAATTGTAAGGTCCATCCCCACCCCAATCTCTTTTTATTGATAAAATGTTTGTAAATAATGTTTAAATTCTCGCTCAGAAACAGTAAGTGAACATCCGTCTCAGAAACAGTAAGTGAACATCCGTCTCAGAAACAGTAAGTGAACATCCCTCTCAGAAACAGTAAGTGAACATCCCTCTCAGAAACAGTAAGTGAACATCCCTCTCAGAAACAGAACAAATAATCAGAGGCAACACAAAAGTAAAAACTAAATATATTAATAAATATTGATAGTAATAGAGAGAGGAAGAGAGAGAGAGAGAGAGAGAGAGAGAGAGAGAGAGAGAGAGAGAGAGAGAGAAGAGAAGAGAGAGAGAAGAAAGAGAAGAAAGAAAGAAAGAAAGAGAGAGAGAGAGAGAGAGAGAGAGAGAGAGAGAGAGAGAGAGAGAGAGAGAGAGAGAGAGAGAGAGAGAAGAAAATAAGTAGGAGTGAAATATCTGTTCAATGTTACAGTTATCGTTTAACGTTATAACAAGTGTAACTAAATGACAAATTGCCATATTTATGGACAATAAAGATCTATTATTATTATTATTATTATTATTATTATTATTATTATTATTATTATTATTATTATTATTATTATTATTATTATTATTATTATAAGTATCGCTCATTTAGAAAGCGATCAAATGATGAAAAATAAAAAAAAATAATATTAAAAACATCATTGTTCTTCCTCATATCAAATATAATTTATTATAACAATATAAATAAAAAGCCGGGATTGGGGAGGGGGGGGGGTGCATTTAAAATTTGAAACAGTATAGAAGTAGAAGACATTTTCATTTATTTATTTATTGTCTATCTATCTATTTATTGATTTACTTTTGGTGTAAACTGAGCCAGAGGGTTGTTCTCGTCGGGGCAGTAATCTGGCCGTCAACCAAGATATCGAGTTATCAATATCAATATAATATTTTTTATTATTACACTTGAAATAAAACTACCCTTAGTCACATAAATGGGAAAAAAAAAATGAAAAAAAAAATCAAACAAACGAATGAAACAATATCTCTGCTTGAAATTGGCTCAAAAGATTTCTAGAATATTATAACATTAACTTACATAGAAGTTTTTTGGACTGTCGAGCCGAGTGGTTTAGACCACCTTACTTATTTTTTCTATTTGCTACACTGGTTCGAGTCCTTTCCCTGTTTTTTTTCTTCTCTATCATTGTTTTCTACTACTTTGCCTTGATTATTTTGTTGCTAAGCAGAAATTTTAAAGATATTTTTCTTTTGTCTGACCATTTGATTGCTTCTGAATGAGAGAGATTTATTTTGTTTATTTATTTATTTGTCTATGTATCAATCAGTTTGCGCTTTTTGTTGTTGTTGTTTCTGATTATTTGTTCTATTTCTGAGTACGGTATTTAAAAAAAAAGAAGAAAAAAAAAAGATTAAAACGAAAAAAGGGTGTGGCATGAATCATTTGCAACGCTCTATAGATAGAAGGTCAGGAAAGAAAATGTAATTAAACAAGTGGCACAGATGGGAATCGATTCCACAGCGCCATTTTCAAGCCGTCTTAGACTTAGACGACGCATATTATGTAAAGATATTATTGTTTTTTGGGTATTTTTAAAAATATTTTTATTGATATTTTATTGACTTTACTTATATCTTTTCAAATTTCTATATGTATTGCGAAAGTGATCGTTGTCGAACGTGAATAAATGTAAAAAAAAAACAACAAAAAGAGCTGAGTGTCAAATACGCGTCTGGGTCTTTCACCGTTCAATGTACTCAGACATGTCCGTAAAATAATCACTACGACGGATGCGAAGCATGTTTTACACAACATGTCGTACAATTATTTTTAAAGGAAATTGAGAAATAATTCAATTCATTAAAAAAAAAAAAAAGAATAAGCTGGTTATTCAAAATTATTACCTCGTATCCGTCTTATAATGGAGCTTTGGTTCAAGGTTAGCGAGTAATCACAGGGATAAGAAGGAAATCACAAACAAAAAACAATATTTGTATTATTATCGGCCATCGACCAATAATCTATTGTGATACCGTACCTAATATTATAATAAGTATGTGTAAATGTAACTGTGCAGTGTTTCGTCTATATAAATGTGTGTTGTTGTCACATTCTCCAAACTATGCATGACTTTATATACATAATTTCTTTTATTACCAGATAATCATATGTTTATCAAAAGTAATAAAGGTTTACTGGTCGGGCAATTTTCCAAGTCGAAGTCAGAGTACGTACGAAGAGATATCGGGGCAGCATCATTCAAATTGCTCGTGCCAATCCAATTGTTTGCCTCGTTTTTCTCAGTTCTTCCACTTACTGGAGTCAAAACCAAAGTTACTATTATAATTCACAGTAAGTTAAAAAAAAGCGTTATCTTTTACAATTTTACTGAGCACACTATACATTGAACGTTCTTATTGACGTTTGTTATAGTAGCTTATTTCGCAAATCACATTATAATGATATTTACATGACGTCTTTAAGTCTCGATCAAAGCTTTTTTTTTCACAACGAAAATGTTGTTGCCCGCCAAGTAATCACTTTGTAAAGGAAATTAGGCTAAAATCGAACAAATTGAAAGGATGAAAATGTGCATACAGGTTACCAAGACCCATAGAAAAAATACCAAACATCTGCTTTAGAACTACTCTGGCAACAAATCATAACGTTTCGGTTTAAAGTCTCATGTTTTCCCTATTTCAGACAACATGTCAACATGAATTTATTTACATTTTGAATGGTTTGAAAAAATACTATAATAATAATAATAGCCATAGTAAGTAAGTAAGTAAGTTAAAAAAAAAAGGAGGAAGTAATCAAAATATCTGATTAACTATTTAGCTTCTTAAAATTTAGGAAATCAAAGTGAACAATCGCATAAAAAAATTCAAAATTTGAAAAACTAATTAAGGAGAAGAAAAAAAAATAACTATTCACAAGGAAAGAGAAACAAAATCCATTTTCCAATGGGGGCAGATTAAATTTGTATTCTCTACTTACTATCCAATTTTGAGCATTATTATTATTATTGCGTTTTATATCAATATAGGCTAATGGGTTTTTGAATGAAAAACATGGAAAAATCCTGAAAAAAGGACGCGAGAGCTCTTCAGTAAAAAGAAAAAAAAGACGAAAAACAAAGCTTGGGATCTCCAATAGCCTATCCTAGGCCATAGAGGTGGGAGGCTAGGCCTAGACATGTTTGTCCGTTATTTAGTGCCAATTTTGGATTCTAGCATTAAAAGTCGCCATCTTTTTACAATTTTTCATAGCTTTTAATGGGTTTTTTAAAAACAAAAATCGTCAATTTAGCCTTCAAACGGCGAAAATTGCGGCTTTTTACGGTCAAGGGTGAAATTTGTGGCCGCGAAAAACTGCGGGGACAGGTAATAGTATCTGAAAAAATTGCAAACCCATTCGGTTTATAGCCATATATAATATTTTTCCATCTCTCTCTCTCTCTCTCTCTCTCTCTCTCTCTCTCTCTCTCTCTCTCTCTCTACCGTCTTTCTGCTTTTTACGGTCAAGGGTGAAATTTGTGGCCGCGTAAAACTGCGGGGACAGGTAATAGTATCTGAAAAAATTGCAAACCCATTCGGTTTATAGCCATATATTATAATATTTTTCCACCCGCTCTCTCTCTCTCTCTCTCTACCGTCTTTCTGCTTTTTACGGTCAAGGGTGAAATTTGTGGCCGCGTAAAACTGCGGGGACAGGTAATAGTATCTGAAAAAATTGCAAACCCATTCGGTTTATAGCCATATATATTTTTCCACCCGCTCTCTCTCTCTCTCTCTCTCTCTCTCTCTCTCTCTCTCTCTCTCTCTCTCTCTCTCTACCTTCTTTTTTTCTTTTAAAGACTCATCAACATTCAATTCTGAATTGTGAGAATTTCATATGGAATACACAAGTAATGCTAATGTTTTATAAAGCTACATTAACTGCACAGCGGTTCACCAGCGAGACACAGAGGATCTGTTTCATACAGAACAAGCCTTCAATACAGAATCATTTTTGGACAACAACAGATAGAACAGTCGCCTGTGCTTTTAGCCGAACACTCAATTCATACCTGAACGAGCCGCAATTTGTACGCAGTGCCACGATTGATGATGTTCATGATGACAATGACAATGAAGATGATGATCACGATGACGACAACGACGACGATGATGATGTTATGTGGTCTTGTGGTATGACACTCGCTTTCGGAACGGAAGGTCCTGGGTTCGAGCCTCGCGCTCGGCGGATAGTTGAGTCCTTGGAAAAGGCTCTTTACTCACATTTTCTCACCGGACTCATGTGTAAAATGAGTACATGGCCGTTAACAGCGTTGTCTTAGTCCGAAAAATTGTAATATCGCCTAACAGGCGACATGTCCTGTCCTACATGTTAAATGTTGCTGTTGACCAGGGACCCCTTGTATCGGCTTTGAGCACGTTTAGTGGATATTGCGCTATATAAATCACAATTTTTTAAATGATGATGAAGATGATGATGATGATGATGATGATGACGCTAATCAATTTTGGACAACAAAAGATAGAACAGCTGCCTGTGCTGTTATGTATGTCTGCCCGTTTGCCCGTCTTTATCAGGTTGATTATACATGATAAATCAGATCATCTCTTATTATATAATTTTGCATGATAGAAGTCCTTCAAAACTAGCAAAATTGAACACGATTGACGATTGTAAAATTTGGATAGTTCGTGAATCGAAAGTTTAGAGAAAGGAAAACATCCGGTTTGACACTAAAAATAGTCACCAATGGGAATCCATGGATGACGTAAAATAACATTGGTTCGCCTTGTTTTGACTGTTTACACAATAGGAATGAATGAAGTTTTTGTCGTCCATTTCAAATTTTTCCAATCTTAAAATGCTTGTATCTCAACTAATAATGATCTCTCAGAGTGGTTCTATAGCATAAATTATAGAATTGTTCATATTCTATTGCATGTGCAATTTTCATGTTTTCAACCCTAATTTGCACAATTTAAGGTTTTTAAAAAAAAACATAATTCCCCTTACTAACTCCAAAACGTAAACATTAAAAGTAGGGAAAATTGTCCCATTTCTCCTTCTACTTCTAATAATGGTTCCGAACCCCATCACAATATAATGACGATCTATCCCGCTTTGTATTGGAAAACTGACACTGACAGTAAACTGAAAATATAGCTCTGAGAGTTCACATTCCTCACCGATCACTTTTCTAGCAGCTAGAATAAAAATCAAAATCGGAAACTCTACAGGAAATTCCATTCCTATTAAGAAAGGAGTCCGTCAAGGGTGTGTTGCCTCACCAGATCTGTTTAATCTATACCAAGAAACAATCATGAGGGGCATAAATAATATGGAGGGAATAAAAGTGGGAGGTCACAACATAAATAATATAAGATACGCAGACGATACGGTACTCATTGCAACATCAGAAATCCAACTTCAAAAGATTGTTGACAAAGTGGTAGTAGATAGTGAAGCCAAGGGAATGGAAGTGAATATCACCAAAACGGAATGCATGGTAATACAGAAAAACCCCGAAAACAACAACACCTGCAATATAACGATTCACGGCGAGCAACTTACCAACGTAGAAAGTTTTAAGTACCTAGGTTCAATAGTGACAACAGATGGAAGATGTAACCGAGACATACGAGCAAGAATAACTCAAGCCAAACAGGCCTTCATGGACCTGGGAAACATTTTGAAAAACAAACAGATGTCGTTCGGGATTAGATTCCGAGTCTTGAAGTGCTACGTGTGGCCAATCTTGTTATACGGATGCGAAAGCTGGACTACAAATGCAGAAACACAAAAGAACATTGAAGCTTTTGAAATGTGGTGCTTGAGAAGGATGCAGAGAATATCGTATACTGCACACAAAACGAACGAAGAAGTGCTAAAACAAACATACCAACAAAGGAAACTAATGCCCTTAATAGTGGATCGACAACTATCCTTTTTCGGACACATAGTAAGGAAAGATAAGAATGAATACCTGGCAAGTTGTGGAAAAATACCTGGTAAACGCGCCCGGGGAGACAAAGAAAAACACTCATAGACCAACTGAAGGGCTTCACCAACCTAACAATCCAAGAGCTGTTTGAAAAAGCAAGAGACAGGGAGGAATGGAGAGAGATAATTCATGCAGTATCCGAAGCCTGGACCAGGCATGGAACCTAGAAGAAGAAGAATAAAACGGATCAAATACATGTTGAGTTCCTCGGGTAGAATTTCATCAACTTTCCTGGCCTCACCTTCATTGACCAAAAACTGTCAGAAGAGTTTTAGGTCTCGGTTCCTCTTCTTTGCACAGCTTGCGGCCGCATTAGGGAAAATTAGGGAATTTTTTTTTGATTTGCATTGCAACCGCAAATTTGACAAATTCTTTAATTCTTTTCTTTTCATTTTTGCGAAATTTGCGTTCTCCGCGAAGATGAAGATTTTTATTGTAATTTTGTTTTCCCAACCTTGTGCTTATTTCCAAATCAGAATAACTTCTGGCAAAATTTGGCGTTTTTTGTACCATCATTTTGCATAATTTTGAGTTTCAAATTGCGTAATTCCGCGGGGATATTTTATTATAGTTTTTGCATGCAGTTAGTGCGCTACAACATGTATAGAAACCTGCACACTTTTTGCAAACTTTATTTTCTTCTGCAAAATTCATCATTTTCTTTGCTAAATTTTGAAATATGTGACCCACCGTATCAAAGCGGTATTATGTCGGGATCCACTCGGTAAGGGAAATTGAATTCATAGCCACAAATATCCAACTTGGGTTTAATTTCTGTACGTTATGGTGGAGTATAAAGACTATTTCGTGCATTGCAAAAACTTCTAAGCTCCAATTTCTCATCATTCTATCTCTAAATTCACTTTTTGGGGTCTGAATCATCCCGACATAATACCGTTTTGAGACGGAGGGTCACATATTTTTTTTTGCAAAAAACCGCGGTGTCAGTTTATCCAATCAGAATTTACAATTAGCTGTAAAAGGAAGCACTTCGGGTATTAATCCTGATTCTTTACTTTTATCCTATCAGAGCCAACCAAAAAGGGAAACACGTCTTTTGTTTATGTTATTTGACATGTGCATAAGAATTTTATCCTGCTGAGTTTTTTTTTCTATTATGTAAACAACTTACGGGTGTGGTATAATTAGTCTTTTGGAGTAATCACATAACTTTAACTAGATGAACTTTAACTAGATGCAACATTTGTGAACTTTTAAAAATCTCTTTCGTATGAATAACAAATATTTTCCCATTAATACATCTAGAGGACGATGCTGATGGTATCGAATATGACGGCTATAACCTCAGAGCAAGCTGGCGCAACCTTCAACAATCAGGTGGTTATGTGATAGCTGTTTTCAGTCTCGGATTTACAAACAGAGTGCACAACTTCCTCCACATCGATCCGACAAGGACGTTCAATATAGCTGTCTATGGTTATAATTGGCGGACTGCCCTTTCTTTCGAGGCCGGTCGGAGGATGGCTAAGATAAATTCTGAGGTAAGACCAAAAGTTATATGTATATGTGTATATGTATATATAAGTAGGGACGCTCACATTTTTGTCGATACGATGGTTTCAATGGGTTTCCATATCCTCGGTCGACATTGGGTCCGTAGTGTACTTTTCAATTGAGTTCGATGTTGTTCTCGACAAGAATGTGAGTTTCCCTACTTATTTTATAAGCGACATCTAACTCAATTGAAAACTGGACTGCGGATCCAATACCGATCGAGGATATAATAAACCATTCAAACGATCGTATTGATAAGATTGTGAGTATCCCTACTTATTTTATATGCTCCAATCAATATCGAGCTCTCCAGTACTTACAAGTACCCAACAACACTCGCATATATATATATCCTTTCTTTCAAAAATATAGCATTGTGGAGAACATTGTGCTTATTTGAGTCAATAAAAAAAATTATACGGCGCACATTTCTACTGAAAGATTTGAAAATTAGAAATGTACTTTTTACAGATAGATAAACAGATAACTTGATTTCCTTTTATAATTTAAAGTCAGTTTGAAAGTTCGTTGAGTTACTCAGATATCATAAAATACGTACAGACGACACTAACACTCTCAAAAGCAACCAATTTCGTCACTGTAAAAAGTTGTCAGTTTGGCGTTTTTACGACAGGAAGAACAACCAAATGGATTTTGACCATTGTTTTGATTTCCAGCCGCCATTTTGATTTTTGTGAAGTATTGAAAGGTAGTGCAAAGCAGTCCGAGTGTTTTTTTTTTACCATTAGGGTTAGCTCAAGATCGAAGCATTTTTTTTTCTCTATTAGGGTTAGCCATAAGTCTTAGTAAAGGTGCTAGGATGTTTGTGTTACCATAAGTTAAGTAACGGGGAGACATTCCGAAAGCTCCTACATCCCCAGTATAATGTATTCACTTAATGTAAATGTTGCTGCTCGAAGCTCGAAGAAATAAATAATAATGTGAAATTGAATGTAAGCTTCGATTTAATTACAAAAACAGATTAAATGAACGTTTCGGGTTCCCCTTTATCAACAAAACAGGATGAATGAAACACCACAGATGAATGAGATAATGTGGCGTAGTTAAGATGAATAAACAAAACATTGGTTGGCAGGAAATTAGTATGCTCCTATTTGTAAGGAAGCACGAATTGAAATAGAGGGGAGGCGGGGAGAACTTTGTAATGCAGTTTAGAAAGTGAAATATAAAAATGTGTAGATTATTGTTGGAAGATAAATACAATGGAATTGAAAATCCTTTCTTAAAAAATACAGTCTAGTCTTGTGGAGAATATTGTGCCATTTGAGTCCAAAAAAAAATATACGGCGCACAACTCTACTGAAAGATTTGAAAATTAGAAATGTATTTTTTACATATAGATAAACAGATAATTTGATTTCCTTTAATAATTTAAAGTCAGTTTGAAAGTTCGTTGGGTCAAACCGATATCATGAAATATGTAAAGACGACACTAACACTCTAAAAAACAACCCATTTCGACACTGTAAAAAGTTGTCTGTTTGGCGTTTTTATGCAAATCGTCGCATTCGAAATAATGTATTCACTTAATTACTTTAAGGATTTCAGATCTACACTTAGTTTTCAACAGTTTTCATCTATTTATGACATCAAGTATTATTATTGCTCCTTTGATGTTTTCAATGTGATGGTTTCGGGTGGATAATACCCAGGTTTAACTTCTTTGGTAATAAATTAGAAAATAATAATAATAGTCTAAAATATCGAAATTTAAAACAAGAAAATATAAGTTGCATTGAAGGTCAAATAAGGTTTTAGAAAGAACTTATTAAATGTTATGAATAGTCAGGTGGCTCCGTAACGCAGTGGATAAGCTGTCAGACTCTACCCTTGAAAGTACTGGGTTCAATCCCATTGTGGACATTATTTTTATGTTTACTTTATTGAGAAAGACATCATTTTCTTTGTTATAGTTAACGGACATATATTTAAAACCTTAAATTAATCTATTATTATTATTATTCTTATTATTATTATTATTATTATTATTATTATTATTATATTATTATTATTATTATTATTATTATTATTATTATTATTATTATTATTATATTAAAAAAAACAACAACGGTACCAGTCAATGTGTTATCGACGTTCATTTATATGTAAACGTCGATTGTTATCATTTTATAATATTTTTTCATTATCATCAGTGTATTCTTTTACCGCGTCTTTGTCATTTTATTGGGGTTTTTTCTTCTTCTTCTTCTTTATTTTTAATTTTTTTTTTTTGGTTTGTTTTTGTTGTTTTGCAAAACCTTCCCGTCCCATCATTGTTTATGTCTATTTACCTTATCTACGCCATTCACACTAGACATCTCTCATTCGTTCTTAGTGTCTTATTCTTCGTGTTTTGTTGATAAAGGGGAAATCAGAAACGTCCACAGTATGTCTTCATCTATTAAATTGAGGCTTACAATTCAACACTTATCGTTATTTTTTTCTTCGAACTTCAAGCAGCAACATTTTCATTAATCAACCTGTAGCGCCAACGGAGGTGCATAAAAATGGTGCGTCTTTGTACACCTCCAGTGGAGGTGCATAAAAACGGTGCCAAACGCCACCAAACATGATAAACAAAGTACTGTACTGTAAGGTAAGTTCTCGATATCAGGATCGTCTTTCAACTCTGCTCACGTCTGCTACTTCAGGTTTATTTTCGCAGTTGATTTCTTACCACAACCTGTTTTCACACACGGACAACCACATGTTGCTGTGTCACGGGTCAGAGGCTATAGCGGCCACACAGAAAAATCAACAGAGGATGTACCAAGTTGCACAGACAACGTTTTTTACCAATCTGCCCTCATTAAATGATGGTGGTTATAATATCGAATGAAAATAGTTCCTTCCCCGCGAAATTGCGGGCTATTTACAAGTATATATATATATATATATATATATATATATATATATATATATATATATATATATATATATATATATATATATATATATATATATATATATATATATATATACCACAATAGACGGCATTTTTTTGGTGTTGAATATTGAGAAAGAAATGTTGGCGTAACCAAAAACTTAAGATGATTTTTTTGATTCATCAGGTCCGTTTTTCTATCAATTCAGATATTCTTCTTATAGCTACATTTTATCGAGGGATGTTTAATCTGTTATGCATTTTGCTCGTAATTATAAGCCATTTTTCTGCCAACATGCAAAATTGGATGTTTCCTGATGTTCACGTCTTTCTTTTCTAAAGACCAGTTGAATAACATGTTTTCAAAAGTTGGACCTCTTCACTGGAGTACTCTCTAACCGTTGACGTGATTCACGTGTCATTTTGTACGATCATTATGTTCATGTAGTATAATATGGACTATGCTATTTCGTCATGATAGAAGCCAAAACGTTTACTTGCGCGAGTGTTTTGGGGAAATTTCAACAGAAATTGTGTCGGGTCAAATTTTGTTTTCTTTTATCTATCTAGTCACTTGGCTTTAAAAATGTATTTCACAAGAATGACAAATATTTGTGGTGTTTAGTATGGCTTCAAAGTTGGAACAATTCCTTACATCATTTTGAAAATTGTTTCCATGACTATCAGCATGCTTTATGAATATAGTAAGAAAAACCCATTTAAAATACTTATAAATTGTCTCCAGTGGTACCTTGTTTTAATATCTCAAAGAATTATTATTTATCTTCTACACATAGACTGCTTCGTTAGTCACCACTAACTCTTATTGTTCCTATACATAGTCTATCATTAAAGTATCAGAAAATAAAATGAATAATTTAGAAAACGAAGTAGCACTTCGATGTCTTATATTTCTCCAATCTCTGAATTCTAATTCAAGTGCAATTTTCACAAATAAAATAGAATTGGCAACACATTGGGACGAATCATTGTGTGTCTTTTGTCTATATTATAAACTACTCGTAGTGGGTATTCCCATACAATTGTTTTAAAAACAACACCACACTTTCGACCGTAAAAACCTACTCTAGTTGTAACTAGGCCAAACAATCATTTTGTTATAGCCACAGCACGGCCGTCATGAGTGTAGAGTATGTGTATACATTCGTTTGTTTTTTGTTTAGCAACAAATAGACATCGATAGGAAAACCATTTATGAAAAAATAACATGGGTAAATTGATAAAATCAACAAGTCGGTAAATAATAATCAAGGCTAGAAAGTCATCAATAAAATTATAGACTAATAAAAACCAAAAAAATTGACATTTATTTAGGATGTTCCATCAATTAAAAAATAAAAATAGAGCATTTATATTGCGCAATATCCACTAAACGTGCTCAAAGCGCTTTACAAGGGGTCCCTGGCCAGCAGCAAAACTTAACATGTAGGACGGGACATGACGCCTGTTAGACGATATTACATTTTTTTTTCGGACAGAGACAACGCTGTTAACGGCTAGGTATTCATTTTACACCTGAGTAAGGCGAGAGAAAGAAAGAGAGAGAGAGAGAGAGAGTAAAGAGCCTTTTTCCAAAGCCTCAACTATGCGAGGTTCGAACCCAGAACCTTCCGGTCCGAAAGCGGTTGTCATACCACAAGACCACATACCCAATTACCGACCATGGGTGTGAATTGAAATAAGAGTATACATCGTATTTATTCTTGTTTTAAACTATCTAAAATATAAATTGTGATGGTTCTTTAATACTAATATTATAATATTAATAAGGTTTTCGTGAGCGCCATTCTTTTTGTCAAAAATTTGAAATCACATTCTCATGGCAATTTGTGTTGGTACTTGTTGCAATTTAAATGAAAGGAAAAGCGTACGTAAACTAGGCATTATGATCAACAAAACTAAAGACATCAGAGAACGAAAGCAGCTGGCCACCAATGCATTCAACCAACTCCAAAATTTATGGAATAGAAATAACATAATTAGTGAGAATAAATGAACGTAGTGTTTTTATGCACTCCCGTTTACGGTGTATCTTAACGGATCGTTTTTATGCACCTCCGTTACGCATGCGCATTCCACCCAATTTCATCAGCGATATTGTGTCTCTGGATATGACAAACGTTATATTGTGACATCTGTAGGATATCTAATTTAAATAGACATAATAATAATCTAAAAAATCGAAATATAAAACCAGACAATAGAAGTTGTATTGGAGGTAAAATAAGACCTTATTAAATGTGATGAATAGTCAGGTGGCTCCGTAACGTAGTGGACAACCTGTCAGACTCTAAACTTGAAAGTACAGGGTTCGATTCCCATTGTGGACAATTTTTTTTAGTTTACTTTATTAAGACAAAATTTTTGTTGTTATGTTTTTTTGTTTTTTTTTTTTGAAAAACTTTTTATCATGTTTTTTAAAAAAACTTTGATTTTAATTTTCTAAAATTATTTATTTATTTGAGATCAGTATTTGTGTGCCATGTTTCTTTTTACCTTTAATTTTTTAAAATTATTGTTATTATTCTTTACTTTATTATCATTGTATAAACGTACACGGTAATCGCTAAGCAGCGTGCTAAACTACAATCTAAAACTATTTAAACCTCATGGACGTATGCAGAAACATTTTCATTAATTAACCACCACCGCCAACGGAGGTGCATAAAAACGGTGCGTTTTTGTACACCTCCAACGGAGGTGCATAAAAACGCCACCATAAATGAATACAGATTTACGAGGCACAGATTATTCCGATATTGAAAACATAATTGTGGAACCCGGGGCCTCACAAAAAAGAAAGTCTCGATTCATACTGCCGCAAACAATTACGTCGGGTAATCGGAATTTTATTGGCCAGAGATAATTATAAATACTGATCTCTACGAAAAAAAAACAGGGTCCAACGCCTGAGCGATGGAGGCTATTTGGTTACATCTTACGTTTAGAAGATTACATCCCATCCCAAACTGCAATGACAGAATATTTCCTTCATGGCAACAAATATGTAGGGAGACCACCAACATCAATAGTAACTACCCGGAACCAGGATCTCTCTACATATCAGAAATTTCTGGATTCAGATGAGGTCGAACTAATCCCTGAAGAACTAAGAAATACTGCAGTGCCCTCCGTACTACAGTCACAACCAGATCTTGACTCTGGCTCAGGACCGTGACTAGTGGAAACAATTAACATGGATGGAGAGAACAGCTATACTTATCAACCATGATTGAATCACACAATTCTCATCAAGCGGACTGCGAGGCAGACTCTGTTTATATTTTATATCAATAATATGTCGGGTATTTTTTGCTGCTGTAATATTTTAAAACGTTAATGCTCATTTTTTATTGTTGAAGTGGTATGGGAATAAAGCTGAAACCTTCCTCGTTACTACATGTAGCTTTGTGCGTTTTTTTTTTTTATGGCCGAGGTATTAATGGTTGAATGACCCAGTTTAAAACTGGTCCTTTGCTCGACGCGTGACGCAACATATTTAGAACTGTTTTCTGCCACAAAAATTACGTCTATTGTGGAACCTCGTTAAAGAGCGAGGATGGATGATCTTAATGACGACCAACCTATATTTAGACTAGAAAACGAGGTACTATCACTCTGACACCAGAAGATGAATTGCAGAATGTATGTATCCAGTCCTCCAGAGGAGTAGTTTTACATTTCCAATGAAATAAGAACCATTTGACTAACCCTTTTCTTAGCTATTAAAACATGATCAATAACATTTCATATATCTGAAAAATGAGTCAGAACAGTTGTTTGATAGTCCGTCAACGAGATACACTCATCAAAGGTGACACACGTTAAGTAACATGAATTAACCAATGAAACTATTTCAGCTACACATATTGATGCAATGCTTTATGTAAAATCCTCAAAACATCCACCAGCCGGATGAAACTTACCAACACGCAAAACCTCGAATGTTTATAGTCTAATTGAATATAATTTAGTGAGAACTACCCACTAAAATTGTTTTCTAAAAACAACAAAGTGCTGAGTGACGTCAATTTCGTTCCTTCTTTATAAAAGAACCAGCAATGCATAGTACGTAATTGAATAAAACCACAATGCATTGTTCCTTATTCTTTTTTAAAAATGGATTACTACAACTAGGGCTGAGTAGAAACCAGTATTAATTCAGAGAATGCGCAGCATGTTACGAACATGACACAATTCTGTGACATTAATTCTGAAGTCATCAATTTTTGACAAATTAAAGATTAACCAAAAAGAAAACCGAACTAAAAAAGATGAACTAAAATATCAAATATTCCAAGTGCTAGGAGCCGAAGGATGTATTATGACTATGATAAGAGCAAGACGAACAGGTTTGAGGAAAGGTTCGAGAAAAGACGTCATTTCTGTGGCAGAAAAAAAATAGTTATACGAGGACTGTCCCAGAATCAAGGTACGTCAGGCCGTAGCTCCAAAATGTGCTGAGCAAATTTCACGAAAGTTAACATGAGATCTACAAACCGTTTGTCTACTTCTTTACGTAATCGGAACTATCAATGCATTTTCTCTACCGCACTAGAAGGGCAAACATACTTTCCCTAAAAATATGATGTCTGAGTCAATTCTCAACTTTTGATTTCAGTTCATCGTTGTCCTCGAACCATTTTCCAGCCAAGTTGTGCTTCTGAGATACAAACAGATAAAAGTGTCAGATCAGGTCTATGAGAAGGATGTGGTAAAAACTTCCCATCAATGGATTCTGGGAGTTTATTGTTTTGGTGATGTTTGCGGTATGTGGTGCTGCGTTGTCGTGTTGAAAACAACGCCCTTGCTTAGCCGCCACGGTATCTTTCGTCGCACAGCCTCCCTCAACTCGTCCCGGTTTTGCAATATCTAGCTGCATTTATTGCCTGACCACATTTGTAAAATCCCACCAAAAGAACAAGCTTAGCGTGCTAGAACACAGTGGCCATATATTTTTCTCTGAATTTTGCATCTTGAATTTCTTTGTCGCGGTGAAGATGGATGTTTCCAGATCATTGGGTGCTTCTTTGATTCTGGTGTACTGTTTTGAACTCATGCCTCATCACCAGTGATCACATGGTCAATAAAGCATTCATGCCAGATGTCACTTCTAGGCCCAATAGGCAGTTGAACCATCGACCTGAACTTTAAAAAAAAAGATATATGTCTGATTATTCTATGAACAGCGGATTTGAAAATTCCAACACGAAAGAAAGGTTCTAGAAATTTAAGCCGCATGTCCTCCCGAATCAGATTTTCAACATGATGAATATTCTCTTGTGAGTAGAAAGACAATGTGTGGCTTTGTGTGGCTTATTCTACATGTCAGATCGACCTTCTTAAAATTCTTTACACTAGAAAGTTACCCGCTTCAAGCTCCTTACATTTTCCCTATAAACGATTACCAACTCTGAATAAATTTTCAAAGGATGATTTCGTTATGCATTCAGAAACCGTATTACAGCACGAATTTCTTTCTTTGACTATTCAGTTATCATGGATGATAAATTTGTTTTAATGTTAAAAAAGGTCCGTCCATGTAACTCAAACCTGCAGCACTGGTGCTCAATGAATAGATCTTTCATTTCCTGTTTACAGATTTTAGACATAACAAGGGGTTCATAAGTTATAACGTTACTTTAATTCTTATAGAGCCCTCGTAGTGATTCTTATAAATCGTTAGCAGAACGTTGTTTAAAAACTGCATAGCAGCGAAACAAACTTCGGCATTGTATAAGTATACAATTCAACCTGAGTGCGCCTGAAACATAAACATATTATCTCTATTTCTACCAATTTGCATCAATGTTGGTTACTTGATGGTCGATGTAAAAAAGTTTTCAGCTTTGAGTGTGATCAAAATTTTGACAAATGTCTGGAACATGTAACATCACACTAGTTGCAATTATATATATATATATATATATATATATATATATATATATATATATATATATATATATATATATATATATATATATATATATGTGTGTGTGTGTGTGTGTGTTTGTGTGTGTATGTATGTATAACCTCATTTTTGATTTATTTTAGACTAAGGTCTCCAAGGAGTTTATAAAACGGAATTGTTCACAATAAAACGTATTATTTCTTATAAAAGTACTATCACATTTATCATGTATGGTTTAGATAGCTTAAAACAAGAATAATAATGATAAATATTGTTAATTTCGGGTCGGTAAGTCATTGTCTTTTAACGATGGAACAGCCGAACTAATCCTCTTAATTTGTCGCCAACTTGTAATTTGTTAGAATGACTTTCCATCATCGGTGCTTGTTTAACGAAGTGCTGATTTTATTAATTAATCAATACGTTTTATATCAAATTCGATTTGACAGGTGATGTCTGGCCATTGCTAAACGTAAGAAGAGTGATCGAATTTAGATACAATCTTAGATCATTTAATTGATATGACAACGCGAGTGTTTTCGTTATCGTGGCCTCGTTACAAATTGTGTGGGCCTTTACTGTCGATGACATCTCAACCATATATATTATATTCTAAAATAAAAGTTCAGAAGGCAGCCGGTAATAACCTAAATGCTTAAAGTCTTTAATGGAACCAAAACATCCCATTCTCTTCTTAATTAATTATTCGGTTTTATTTATAAAACTTTCTTCGACATTCCTTCTCCGGCAGTGTTCAGACGAACAATTGTAAAATAGAAGTAAATGGTGATGTCCAGAAACTGTTACAAGGAAATGTAGACGTCTGACATACCGATGATCATAAACTATTTGCAACCTTAAACGTTTATAGCCTGATTGATATCATCTAGTAAGATGTATAACTATTAAAATGGCTGTCTAAAATCAATACCAAAGAGCTCGGTGACGTCAATTTCGTTTCACCTGTTCTGTTAATCGTTTGTGAAGACATACGATGATATGAAACAAAGTACAACAAGAGACAATTTATAAATATTTATAACAGATTTTCTTACTCTCGCGATCAGTAGGAGAATTGGCAAATAAAGAAAGGCAGATAAGCCCCCACTGATGTAATATAAAAGCCACCTGGTGCCTCTTTCACGCTAATATAGATATAGGTTAAAAATCTGGCAACCGGACATATAAGTAAAAAAAGTTTTAATTTAGAGAAGATAGGCGGTAGTAGAAGTGGCAAGTTATTTAGATAAAGATCAGATTCATGAAGTAGATAATTATTCCCACCGTTGAGGTGGAAATACTTTTAAATAAATCAATTAGACTAGCCTGACACAATAACACGTTAGCACAAAATTAAACAAATTTATAACATTTTAAAAATTAATTATAAGTTAGACTATTAGTAAGTTTATTTTCATCCTCTCTTTTTTATTGCTAAATTTAATTCATTTTCCCCCTTGTCTGTGTCGGAGCGATCGACAGTAAATTACATGCTCTGGCTGGCGTGCTGCGCGAAACAATAATACAGTGACACTATTATACAAATGGTAGCCGAAGAGAATGATCGGTCATAATATGCTTGTGAACAGGTTCTTTGGTTAATCTATTGGGTAAATATTCTTCAAAATTCTTGTTTCACAGACGGCCGTAGATCCTTAATTACACACACACACACACACACACACACACACACACACAAACACACAAACACACACGGACAGATCTGCGAAAATACAAGGACCAAACTTTGAATGGGTTGCATAATTCTGGCTTCCCTTTACGAGCAGTGGTATTGAAAGGATGTTACTTGATTAACTCTCTCCTTATCAGCCATTTCCAGGATGTTTCCCCAAAACTTCACACCCAACTAACACAAAAATATATTTTTTATCACTCAAACACAATAGCAATAAGTTCTTGCGATACATAATATCTTTAACAAAACATGCTCTACAACACTGTTCATTTTCTTTACATTTTCTTATGTCCTAAAAAATTTTGAATTAAAAAAATGTTGGTTGTTTCGTAACGAATGTGACGATTTTCCGGTAGTTGGTAAGGAGAGGGTTAACAAACTCTTGACAACGCCATTGATCTCATATTAATAACTATGCAGACGGGATACACGTACACACAGACAGATACACACACACACACACACACACACACACACACATATATATATATATATATAAATTATTTTAAAATTTACAACAAGTTACCTGAGTTTGGTTTGTTGTGTGTTGTTGCTTGTTGAAGTGGTTCCGTAGGTTTGTAGTTGATTAGCAAGTACTTCCATCTTGATACAACCTCCACACCTCAACATTTAGAAACATCAACAAAAAAACATCCACACAACTCAGCGAACATAATTGGAAATTAAAAGACTACAAATTAGACCACAACATTTCATGGAAAATTATATCTAAAGCAACAGGATAAACACCAACATCAAAACAATGTAGCTTATGCCTGGAAGAGAAATATATTATAATCAAACACCCTCATGAAGCTACACTCAACACGAAAAATGAGATGTACAATACTTGTCCACATCGACGGAAGTACTTACTAATCAACTACAAACCTACGGAACCACTTCAACAAGCAACAACACAGAACAAACCAAACGTATGTAACACACAGTCCTGACGATGGATGAAAAGGCCTGAAACATCGATGTAGATTGACTCCAACATTGTGGTAAATATTAAAATAATTATTCGCTCCATTGATACATGTCGAGCACTATTCGTACCATATTTGTATCCAACACGATTCAATATATATATTATTATATTAACATTTGAAAGATAATTAAGATTGTTTGACTTCTACAACGTTGTTATCGAGCGTTGCTCTCATCAGGAAGTGGAAGTGAAAGTAGATTGTTGTGTTTTCGTATTTTTCTAGATTCGTGTTTATGGAGGTTCGTAATTACATAAAAGGTCTTCGTTTCCATTATTTTCCATTATTGTTTCCATTATTGTAAAGTGATTTATTTTATACAATATTTTATACAATACATCACTTTACAATAATAGAATAGCATGGACAAAAAAATCAACAAACTTGGATGTCACCATGGGAAGCTACGACGGAGCACAAACATGCGAGCTCTTCGGACTATATCTACTTTCTCAAATGCAAAATCTTGATATAAACATTGGACTATACAGGGACGACGGACTCGCATTGTGCAATAAAAAACCGAGACAGACAGAATTACTAAAGAAAAAAAATATGCAAAATCTTCCAGGACAACAATCGAAGCCAACAAAAAAAAAAAAGGTTCGACTTCCTGGACATAACCATCAACGTAAACGACGGCACCTACCAACCATTTTCAAAACCCAACATCATCCCATTGTACGTCCATAGACATAGCAATCATCCGCCATCTATAATAAAAAACATCCCCGAGAGCATTAACAAACGACTATCTAACAACTCTACAAACAACAACATATTCAACGATGCAATCCCATCGTACACAAACGCACTACAAAAAAGTGGATATAACTACAAACTATGAGGAAGAGACCATTACCATCCCAACAAAGAAACGACAAAGAACGACACATAACATGGTTCAACCCACCCTACAGCAAGAATGTGACAACTTATATCGGTAACAAATTCTTCAATCTAAAATGCTTCCCTCCCGGTCACGTTCTACACCCAATCATGAACAAAAACACCATCAAAATAGGATACACCTGCATGCCAAACATACAAAACATTATTTCCTCTAACAATAACCGAAAACTATCACAGCCAGCTCAGCCCAGCAACAACCTAAAAAAATGCAACTGTAGGACCCAGGCAACATGCCCACTAAACGGCAATTGCCTGACTCAAAACGTAATTTATCAAGCCACAGTAACACGACCAGACACACCTAAACAAGAAACATAATTTGGCCTCACCGAGTGTTCATTCAAAACCAGATACAACCTGCATACATCTTCCTTCAGAAACATACACAAACTACATTCTACTACACTAAGCGAACACATTTGGAACCTCAAAGAAAAAAAAACATACAACACAGCATCACATGAAAAATCATCTCCAGAGCACAGTCGTACTCCCCCTCTTCTAAGATTTGCAACCTCTGCTTGGAAGAAAAATTCTTCATCATCACTAAACTGAACATAGCAGCACTCAACAGAAGAAACGAACTAACATCCTCATGCAGACATGGAAACAAACACCTTTTATGTAATTACGAACTTCCATAAACACGAATCTAGAAAAATACGAAAACACAACAATCTACTTTCACTTCCAGTTCCTGATGAGATAAATAGCTCCTTTTATCCTAAAGTTGAGCACTATTATTTCATGGCTTTTGTTTTTATAATATATATATAATATATATATATATATATATATATATATATATATATATATTATATATATATATATATATATAATATATATATAAGCTACTCATAAAACTTTGGTAGGCGGGATGAAAGCCCTCCGTGAAAAGTGTACAATATTATTGTTGCATTCGGCGATCGGTATGATAGAAAGGCGGGCACGAGAAAGTGCGCACTAATTTAAAAAGCGATAAGAACGCGAATATTCCGTTAATTGGAACAGATACTAATCGTTTTGAGATGTCCTCCTGGAAGCAATTATAGTATTTTATTTCGATTACTCAAAAAAATTGACTAGCACAAGGAAACGGCAGAGAAGCTTCTTAATATATGACATTTGATTTGATTAGAATCAAGAAGTTCTATGATGATGATGATGATTATAATGAGGACGGTGATGATGATGATGGTGATGATGATGATGATGATGATGATGATGACGACGACGATGATGATACTTTACGTAATTTAAAATTTGTAAAAGTTAAGGCACATCTATTAGCAATCCATTTCTTTTCTTATCCTCCCGCAGTGTATAGAAACAAAACCATCTGTTGGCGATCTTATTGACAATGACTGTGACGGGTCCATAGATGAAGAAACACATGATTCCAGGGGTTAGTATAACAAAACCTGTCTATTTCTATCGTTAGGATTTCTTGCAAGCAAATACTCTTTGTCAGAAACTCAAACAATTGGGCATGCGATAGAAAGAACACACTTATTTTAAGTCCAAAATGTCTTGCAACTATTCTTTGGCATGTGTCATCGGATTTCACATATTCTCGAACGTCTTTAGTAATTCCAGGCCATGTGGAAATCTAGGATATTCTCGTCAATGTGAAAGAGCTACCAAGATGTCCAGAAGTTATTGAATCATGCGCTATTAAGACCTGTAAATGAGCTCTATAAAAATTGATTGAAACTCTTCGTAATTCGTAGCGGAAAAATCCAATGAATCGATAAGAATAGTAAACAGCATGCCCGCTTCAGCAAAACAATGGCAGAAAACTAAATTGCGCCGAAATTAATAAGGCTACTTACCATTGTTCCTTATAATTAGGTACCAAATCAGTGAAGAAACTAGAAACGGTAAAACAGTTTGTTTACAATGCGAGTCAATCGAGATGGACTGTAGCAATCATATAATAGGTACCACAATAGACGTCATTTTTATGGCAGAAAAAAACCCTATATATCTTGCGTCATGCGTCGAGAAAAGGACTATTTTTTAATCGGGTCATTCAACCATTCATACCTCGGCCATTATAAAACGTACCGGACTAAATTTGGTATCGTCTTAAAGAGGAAGGTTTCAGCTTTATGCCTATACCCCTTCAAAAATAAAAAATGGACATTAAAGGTTCAAAATTGCCGTTTTAAAACTTTAAATCAACTACAAATTCCGACATATTATTGATATAAATTTTGAACCGAGTCTATCTAAAAGACAACCATTTTATCTATATTTCTACCAATTTGTTTTAATGAAGGTTGTTTAATGGCCGAGGTATCGCATTTTCAAAAAGCCCACCCAATCCTTGTTTTCAGCGTTGGGTGTTATCGGATTTTTAAAACACCTCATTGTAGTTTGTAACAGCACTTTAAAATGCCGTGTGAATGAGATCTCAAATTATTGACAAAAAAAAAGTTCACGAAAACATGAATATTATATTAAAGTTCTTTCATAGTTTATGTTTTAGATAGTTTAAAACAAGGAACAGCCTAAATAAACCCCTCATTTTCCCGGTTTTTTATTAACGTGTAATCTTGTTTGGATGCCTTTCTAGCGTTGATTTTCATTAAACGACGTTTTGTTTTTATCAATTTATACATGTTATTTTGTTCATATCTGGTTTGTCTCTCGATTTTATTTATTGCTAAACAAAAAACAAGCGACAAATCTATACACACACTCTACACTCATGGCAGCCATGTTGTTGCTATGACAAAATGATTGTTTGATCTCGTTAGAACTGAAGTAGATTTTTACTGTCGAAGGTGTAATGTCGTTTTTAAATCAATTGCATAGGAATACCCACTACTTGTAGTTTATAAATAGACAAACGACACACAACGATTCGTCCCAATGTGTTAGAAAATTGAAAAAGCATTGTTATTGTTTATTTTATTTGGGAAAAGTGGTACTTGTAATGGTTATAAGCTTGGAGAAATAAGACTTCGAAGTTCCACTTCGTTTTCTAACAGTTTTTTTTTTCTTTTCTGATGCTTTCATGATAGTGATAGACAATGTATAGGAACAATAGGAGTTACTATTGGATAATGAAGCAGTATATCTGTAGAAGTTAAATAATCATTCTTTACGCCATTAAAACTGCATCAAAATGGATAATAGGATGACGTGTATTTATTTGTTTTTGTTTGTTTGTATTTTTTTTTTAAATCAGGAAGAGATGTAAATTTAAGACGAGAAAAGAAGCAAATAAAGAGATTTTTTTCAGTTTTGGTTTTGGTGAGATCTGCGATACCTCAATTCGTACAATACTCGCCTCTCAAGCAAAGGGACGTTAATCATAAATGATCGGGTGGCTAGGTCTTTAGGGTGTGTGTGGCGGAAAGTACTTTATTTCAGACTAGCGTCCCATCTAAAAGGTAGCAGTTCAATCATTAACACAGAAATCAGGATACAGTCACGCGTGATAGACCTTAAGGCACTAAAAGACTTAGGGGTGGTAGGTGGTTGAGGGTACAAAAGACACACCTGCTGGGCACAAGCGCATGATTCCGTATAAGAGGAAAGCACTCTACTGCCAACGTTTATATCGATACCCTCCTAATAAGATACAAAGAGACGATTTACAGTGGAAAAATCATCCCCCTTTATAGGAATAATACATTTTACTGCACCCTTTCGGTTAAGGATCCCAGAGAGGGCCAAGGCTAAAACAAAGAAATATAATTACCAGACAAGTCCATAACGTAGAATGGAAGTGAAACAGACGTTGCGGAAGTAAAAACATGATGTCTTGAGATTATAGGGGTTTCTTAAGAGCTTGATTTATTATTTTATGCTGCTGGTTCCAATAGTGTGCTTATCTTTCATGATTTCATGTTGAATTTTGTGAAGGAAATATTGACTTTACCAAAAAGTTAAGATGATTTTTGAATTCAGCAGGTCCGGTTTCCTTCAGTACATGACAATTTTCTTCTATCATCATTCCTTTGAGAGATATTAAATCTTTTATACATTTTGCTTGTGATTATAGCTATTTTTCTGACAACATGCAACATTGCGTGTTTCCTGGTGTTCACCTCTTTATTTCTCAAAGACCAGTTGAAGAAAATGTCTGAAAAAAATTGGATCACTTCCCTGGAGTACTCTCTACCCGTTGATGTGAATTATATGTAATTTTGTAAGATCATTATGTTAATATAGTATATGGAATATGCTATTTCGTCATACTGGAGGCCAAAACATTTACTTTCGCGTGTGTTTTGGGGAATTGTCAACAGACTGTAGATTTAGGAATTATATTGTGTCTGGTTCAAATCTTGTTATATTTTATTTACCTAGTCACTCTGCTTTAAAAATGTATATCACTAGTATGATGAATCTTTTTAGTGGTTAGTTACATGACGTCAAAGTTGGAACATTTTCTTACATCAATTGGCAAGCAAAAAAAAAAGTGTGTCTGTGTGTACTAAACTTAGCATCTCTTCATGAGAACAAGCACTGACTACAGGAGGTGAAACGTATAATATTCTTCCCTCCGAGTACCAGGATACAAATTTTGTCATTTCTTTTCCAGATGATGACGGTGATGGAAAAGTTGATGAGGATCTGGCAACCCCCCCAAGAGGTTAAGCTGGAGTTTGTCTTTATCTGTTCTTCTTCTTCTTCTTCGTCTTCTTCTTCTTCTTCTTCTTCTTCTTATTATTATTATTATTATTATTATTATTGTTATAGAATATTGTGGAATTAAATGAAAGAAGGAACTTCCTCTGTTGAACTCTTTAGTATTTTTTCTATATAAATTCTGGGGGCCAAATGACCCCCAATTCAGGAAATCGTACTTTCTATTACTTCTCTCTTCGAAAGTCATAGGGGCCATTTGGACCCAGAATCGGAAAATCTCAAATTCCAGATGAGCATGCTCAGTGTAAGTAAACTATGCACGTGACAAACACGAAATTTGGCATGTTTATGGACATCATCAGTTTAGCAAAAGTCACCGAATTTCAGGACTCTGTGTCGAAAATTGACTGTTTTATGAATAAAAAAGATACCCCTGCGGTCTTTTTGGCCCCCATGTATGAAAGTTGGGTTAAAAACATGGGAATATCTTTTATTTTTATAATATTGAGCTTTTTTATATAGCGGAATATCCACTGAACGTGCTCAAGGCGCTTTACAGGGTGTCCCTGGCCAACAGCAACCCTTAACGTTTAGAACAGGACATACAGCCTGTTAGGCAATACTACATTTTCTTCGGACAGAGACAATGCTGTTAACAGCCAGGTACTTACCTTATGCAGTTATTAAGATCCATATATGAATAGTTTACATTATTCGTGAGTTCGATCTGCTTTCTTTTTTTTTTTACTTTTTTTCACTTCTGTGTGATTAAATGAATTGTATTTGTTTGTACACAATGTTAATGGTACTTTGTATTCAATTTTCTTTAAAAAATTATTAGTTATTGTGTGACTCTTCACCTCAAATCGCTTTTAGATCGGAGTAAAACTTGTCCGAAGATTTTAATTAAACAATAATAGAATGTGAAATATTGTTGGTTTTTGTTTTTTTTTTTTGTATTTGTTTTCATCACCCATCTTTCACATTATTAAAAATCACAAATTCAATCTTAGTGTTAAAATCACGTAGATATAAACTGCTTTCAGACAACGGAGTATAGCATGGTTTATATTGGCAAATTGCCCAAAATTTCAATGATCGGCTTATCTCCTGACGTCATATTCCTATAATGATTAATATCTCTTGTTATCTTCAAGCAGTGAACGGAAAATGGAGTGATTGGACGGACGCTCCAGGTGATAGGTGTGGACGTGTATATGAATGTGTCCGGTTTGCAGTACGATACTGTGATAATCCAACCCCGGCATACAATGGACAATGGTGTAGCGGAAGAGGAGTTAAGGAGGATATTTGCTATCAGCAGCGGCCATCGTGTGAAAAATGTTACAAGGGGACATTAAATGGTAAGATGGCATCATCTCTCTCTGTTTCTTTCTTTCTCCTTCTTCCTCTTATTCTTGTTCTTCTTCTTTCTTTCTTTCATTCCTTATACTTCTTCCACTTGTTCTTGTTCTTCTTTCTCACTCCCTTTCCTCTTATTTCTTTCTTTCATTACATCTTTTCTTGTTCTCCTCCTCCTCTTCCTTCTTCTTCTTCTCTCTCTCTCTCTCTTTCTTTCCCTTTCTTTCTTTCTCTCATTTCTTTATTTATTTCTTTCCTTTTTTTCGTTCTATCATTTCCTTATTTCTTTCTATACTTTCCATTCTTTCTTCCCCTTCTCTCTTTCTATCTTACTTCATTTCCTTATTTCTTTCTTTACTTTCGCTTCTCTCTTTCTTTCTTACTTCCTTTCCTTATTTTTTTCTTTTTGCCTGTCTTTCTTTCTTTCTTTCTGTTTTTCATCAGCCACGGGACGCATTAGGCATTACTGTATGTCGGCTGCATGGAAAGCAAAGTTCTTATCCGTGGATTTTCCCTGGGTTTCTTAGGGCATAGCTACCAAAAGAGACAATTTTTTGAATATCTAAAATTTATTTTTCGTACTATATTTATAAATCGTTCTGATACAGAGTCATTGAAAACACTTTTTAAATTTTCAAAAATCCATTTATCAATAAGAAAATGAGAGCAAATTCATTTTTCAAGAACTTTTTTACTTGCCAATTGATATCATGTAACTAAACACAAAAAGATTTATCATAAACGTGAAAAATATAGCACAGTGACTAAATAAATGAAAGATAACAAGATTTGAACCAGGCCTGCTTTTTTTTTTTTTACTAAATCTCCAGTCTGTTGGAACTTCGCCACAAACACTCGCGAAAGTAAATGTATGGCCTCCAGCATGACGAAATAGCGTATTCCATATACTATAATAACATAATGATAAAACAAAATGACACGTCAACGGGTAGAGAGTACTCCAGGGAAGAGGCCTAATTTTCTTCAGACATTTTCTTCAAATGGTCTTCATAAAATAAAGGAGTGAACATCTTGAAACACGCAATGTTGCAGGTTGGCAGAAAAGTTGCCACAATTACGAGCAAAATGCATAAAAGATTAAATATCTTTCGAAATAAGGCAGATAGAAGAAAAATATCTCGGTTTATCAGAAACCAGACCTGCTGAATTAAAAAAGCATCTTAACTTTTAGCTAAAGTCAACATTTCCTTCTCAAAAATCAACATGAAATCATGAATGATAAGCAAGATATCACGTCTTTACTTAATCCACTCCTGTTTTCACTTCCATGCTACTTTATATGATGAGGAGCTAAAAGATTAGTTCTATCAGATTAAGAGCTCATTGGGTACCACAAGAGGTAATCTATAGAGCAGTAAAATTAGGTGCCCCAAACGTAAACAAAGGTCTACAAGCACATGGCAAACCACATGTTCCTGTCTTGACAGCTCACGTTCCAATGTAAATTATAGAAAAAAATAACCTTTAAAATTTGGTTGTTAGGTGGCAAAAGAAACACATATTCATAAATACTCGATCATGCATAAAATAATGTCTAGATATGGATATTTTATGGAACAAAAGGTAAAATTTATCAAAAGTTACAGTCTATCTATGTTTAGACCAGAGCAAATTATTGCGCTGGTGTGAACAAGACGAGAATTATTCGGAGACTGGTTTTCAGAATAATTAAGCCTTATATTATTATTTCTGAAACTGTTAGATTTTATGTAAACATATTTTCAATACTGAAAGTTTATTGCCTACAACTCAAACTACAAAATTGGGAGACCTATATTGTGCGTAAATTATTCCGGTCCCTAACGAAAATCACTAGCAACTTGTTATTGTTTACGTTTGGGGCACCTAATTTTACTGCTCTATAAATATTTTAAATGAGTTTTTCTTACTATGCCCATAACCTATTCTGAGAGTATGGAAAACGCATTTTGGATTTTGAAAATCCTTACATAAAATAGAAAATGAGACCAAATTCATTGTAACGACTCAGGGTTAGACTATGTTAATTCAATTCAATTATTATCAATCACAATATGGGAAATTTAAAACAAATACTCAAATACATATTACGACCATCCAGGACGGAGTTATTTCAGTAACTAACTTAATACACAAACAACCTCTTACGATGTTTCTAAGTGACAAAAAGCGCTGACACGTTCACGCAATCAACATTCACACCCACATGCAAAACATGCACAACACAAGATGCGTACCGCTAGAAAGAACCCTAACATAATTAAACACAGCCGAACAATTCCAATATATTCCTAAACATGTTACATTACTCCCCAACTAAGGAATTGCTTTAATCAATGCCATAAATGTAACACGGTAGTTTATAAATAGTCAAAAGGCACACAGGGATTCGTCTCAATGTGCTAGAAAATTGAAAAAAAAAAAAAAAAAAAACCCGATGCCATTGCGGTTTTTTTTTGGGGTTTTTTTTTTTTTTTTTTTGGGGGGGGGGGGGGGGGGGGGGGGGGGCGGGATTGTTTTTTTTGGAAATGGTACTCGCAACGTTATAATTTGAATATTGGAAGAAAAAACAAAGACTTCGAAGTACCACTTCGTTGTCTAGATTATTAGATTTAATATTTCGAGTGCTTTCATTATAGATAAGTGCAGGAACAATAAGCCATAAACATTTACTTTCGCGAGTATTTTTGGGAATTTCAACCGACTGAAGACTTAGAAGAAAAAAATGGTGTTTGCTTCACATATTGTTATCTTTTAGTTATCTAGTCACTGTGATTTAAAAATGTGTTTCTTTTTAATGTTTAATTATATGACATCAAAGTTGGAACATTTTCTTGGATTAATTATGGCAAGTAAAAAAGTTCTTGAATAAAAATGAATTTAATTTGCTTTCATTGTATTTATGTGTAGATATCCCATGACTATCATAATACTTTAGGAATATTAATATAGTAAGACAACCCCATTTCAAGTATTTATAAATTGTCTCTTGTGGTACCCATTGTCAGTCTGCATCTTCTAGGTAGTTTCAGACTAGTTGCATGAATAATATAATTTAACTGCTTGTGACTAAGTCCCCTTTCTCTTACGTTGTTTTTAAATGCAGTACATGCAATGTTAGCTAGATCTTTGACCATTCTACCATCTTCCTTTCAACTAGCGCTCAAATGACTTAAACGTGTCGCAAGTCCTGACAAACTGCTTCAAACACCAATGTAAGAAAACCATGGTAAATGAATTAGAGATAACAAATATTGAGGTCTAAATGATGAAAATCAATTTTACATAATGTAAACCATTTTCAACACCGTATCTCATTTACCAAAATAAATAGTGAAAAAATTACAAGAATATTTATATAGCGTGTGCTCACGGCTACAGCATGCTCAACGTGCTTCGAATACTTCATTCATTTCCCCAGCAGTGTATTTCGAAGTCATGCAGTGTAAGTGAGCCATTAGGCCTCTATTTTGTTATAGCACACTTACACTACCCGTCAGTGGCAATATTCAAGTTGTTATTCATATCTTTGTCGAGTTTCTGTCATAATTCGAATAGATACAGTGGAACCTCGGTATAACAGGTTATGATACAACAGGGACTCGGTTATAACAGTGTTTTAATATCCCTGTTCTCTCTCTCTCTCTCTCTCTCCTCTCTCTCTCTCTCTCTCTCTCTCTCTCTCTTTATATATATATTATATATAAAATATATATAATATATATATATATATATATATATATATATATATATATATATATATATATATATATATAATATATAAAAATATATATATATATATATATATATATATATATATATATATATATATATATATATATATATATATATATATATATATATATATATATTTCGTAGCCTTTTGTAAAATGTAATCGGGCACAGCAGGCTCGTTTAGTGCATACTCCGTTATTATAACAGGGGTGCTAAATATCAATGTATTCAATATATCCAAATACATACAAAATGTCTTTTGGTTTTTCTTTCTCGCCCTCTTTGCCTTTAGTAAAATTTACAGGATATAGCAGGAATTTTAAGAGCCTAATCGGTTATATAGTATTTTCCGATCGAAAATCGCAGATTGCAAAACCAAATGCCTTATTGGAAATTCAATAAACACACAAAGCAATTTCAGTGCAATAAATAGAAAGTTCAATAGCACAACTTGTAACAACAATAAAACAAAACGACGTGACATTGTGGTTAAATTTGTAAAAATGGAAATTCAAAGGAAGCAGTGCAACATCAAATAACTCATTGCAAGTTCTGAAGAAACAATGTGTGCACGCAGGTGCATTTTCAATAATGAAGAAAATCGAATAAACATCATAATCATATCGATTGTCAATATTAATCAGTTTGTGATAAATCAAACCACCATTGCAGCTGACAGCAAATGCCATGGTAATATTTTGGCCACGCGTCCGTTCACTACACGTATAGCCTGTGATCTTTGGCTATCTCGCTCTCTTTTTCGCCTCGTCCACAGGTTATACCTGCTTCATCCACAAAGATGAAATTAGGGATGTTCGCACATGGCATGGTCTGGACGTTCTTGTTTGGTGCGGCTGGAGCATCTTTCACATCAGCTACTTAACAGTTATAAGCATTACAGATAATGCTTCACTAACCGTTGTCCGACTAACACGCGGAGCATGTGGTTAACTCGTTTTCAGTTCAGTTTTTAACATGTCAAGAATAATCTCAGGAATTTGATCAGTAATCTGGTGAAGATTGTCTTTCATCTTCGATGCCATTCAAACGAATGGTCTGCCATCTCGGTCCTTTGAAACCTGAACCTCATTCTCTTGAGCCCATCTGACGATATGATAAACGGTAGATTTATTTATATAAAGAGCAAAGTCATCAACGGTCATTGATGTACGGAATAATCTTTGTTTATCATGATTATTGGCAGTCGTCACTCTTTCAGCCATTGTCCCAGTAACTCCCGTTACAACATTAAAATGCTATCAACAAATAATATTTAATATTAATAATATTGGTGGTTATTAAACTTTCAATGAGGTTATTGATTTTTAAAAATGTTTGTTCTTGAGGTTTTTTTTTTTTTTTGCGTGTTATTGAACTAAAAATTTCAATCAGTGTTTATTACAAAAAAACGCGCGTTGCTTTGAAATTGCAGTGCGCAATTAGAACTGACAATGTAGCTATTGAAACTTCCAACTGTGTTTTGATCGGTAATACTATATCTATAACAGGGGCAGGAAACCCACTCAATATCTCCAAAAGTGGATTTGCCTGCAGCCGACAGCTAAAAGCAACCAAGAGCTAGGCTAAGACTAGTTCACGAATAATCTTCGTGTGTGCGCGTGTGTGTGTATGTGTGTGTGTGCGTGCGCAATTTAGGCCATTTTCAGTTATTTCCCTTGAAGTTCGGACATGACAGGTCAGTAAAAAAAACCCAAAAAACTTGAGCATGTATATAGCACAATATCCACTTAACGTGCCTCAAGCCCTTCACAAAGGAAACAGCGATTTTCGGCTGGTCCCACCATCACTGTTATACCGATGTTCCACTGTTGTGTACTTTTACATAGTCCAGCCATTGCCGAAAATTTCGACCACACTCAAAGCTGAAAACAAGAATTTGGTGAGTTGTTATTTTTTTCTGTTGTTTTTTTTTTTAATGCGAGACCTCGGCCATCAAGCAAACCACATTTTCAAAAATTGTGCAAATTTGTCTATAAGATAGACTCGGTTTAAATCTTATAAACGTCGATGTTTTCCGCTCCTGTAATATTTTATGGCAGCATATTTTAAACCTTTAATGCCTTTTTTTATTGTGTAAGTGGTATAATGATAAAGCTGGAACCTTCCCCTTTCAGATGTCACAAAATGTAGCTCTGTACGTTTTCTGATGGCCGAAGTGTCAATGATTGAATGACCCGATTATAAATCGTTGATATCTCGACGGGTGACGACTATATATATATATATATATATATATATATATATATATATATATATATATATATATATATATATATATATATATATATATATATATATATACCTATATATAGCTTTGTTGGGATTTTTTTCTGCCACTAGACTAACGTGGTATCTATCTGCTATTATTCTGAGGTTTCACTGTACTATATCGAGACATGAGAGATCATAAGATTCTTGAACATCTGCGTGTGAAATTTCGGACACGTTCCATTGCCGCTGCCAGGGAGGCGTGCGTTGGGAACGAGTGGTTTAGCGGTACGGTGTCCCGTGTTAAATAAAAGAAATACACAAATGCAATAATAAGCGTGGTCAGTGGCCTATCGGGTGACAATTATTGTGGAAAATTTTGTCCGACTTTGTGTCATTGGTTGAAGCACTTTATAAGCATTACCCAAATCGTCTCGGATGTCAAAGAATATCTAAATAAAGACAATGACAGCTATTAAAAGAGTGTTAGTACAAAATTAGAGGTCTACAGGCAACTCGTACTGTATGAAATGAAAATGTCGTTCCATTTAGCCAGCTAGGGGAAAAATTGAGCGCACTGAGCATAATAAATCCGTAGAAATACCCTATATAAATGTTCACTAATATATTATTTTCATTTTAGTACAAAGATGTTCACCATTTTGCAGGTTCTGTGTGCTCATGTCATGCAAACTTTTCAGATGGCTTTTGGAAGCCTGAACATTGTGATCGCTGCTTGACCGGATTTAAACAACTTGAATGTAAATATTGTTCAAAAGGTAATGTTTTACAATGGTAGCATATCTTAGGCTATATTTCACCAATCCAAACAGTACTATGTCGAAGGGATAATAATACTAAAAATTGAATTCATTTGATTGAAATCTTTTAATTTTAGTTTAGTTTTAACTTCCTATTCTTAATTGCTATACAATAATTTTCTCTAATCAATTTTATTGTCTGCTCTTCCCCTGGATGACAATCGGAATAAGTTGCGTGTCTTTAACGTAATGATGTTAAGTAATACTGAATGACCCGATGTTGTACATCAGTGGAGCAGTGTAAGAGAAAACATATGGGGGCCCAAAATAGAGCCCGGAGAGGTGTAACTTGTCACTAAGAGATTCGATTTTTACAAGCTAAGATATATATCTAAATAGTCTGTAATCAATTTCAACGGGGATCCTGTGAGTCCGATATGATTGTGTAGCCGCTGAATTAATTTGCGTTGATCGACCCTGTCAAAGGCAGCTTCTAATGGTGCTCACACTACTATGTTATGACGATCGACTCAATCAGCAAAGGCAGCTCTGTGGCCCCCAGCAACACCAACACACAAATACACTTGTCCATAGAATCAACTCATAGAAGAAACAACAAGAATATATATATATATATATATATATATATATATATATATATATATATATATATATATGTATTAATACCGGATAGGGAGACTTTTGGTACCCCTATTAGTTCATTTTACAGTACTTTACCAATAGGGAGACCAAAATCCGGTCCCCCTATTGATTTGACCTCTAGCACATTCACTTTTCTATTTTTAGTTTAAGGTTGTCAACCCAACCGTCAAGGATATATAATTGTAAATCATAGTATTGAAGTTATTTGTTAAACACCACAGTAAGAAGAGTTATGCCTAAATTTTCACGTTGGTCAATAAGGTGACCGCCTGAAAAAAGTACAATAGGGGTACCAGTGTTTTCATCGATATATTTCAATAGTGAGGCAATATATCTTTCCGAAATTTTCTCTAAAATTCTAGAGCATTATATGGATTTTTATAGTAATGAAAACCTAATATAAAATTGTGTGAAAGTTGATGAACTGAAGAATGAACAAGATATACGAATTATAATCTATTTTTAGAAACAGATTTATCGAATCTTGGTCCGGATTCTTATCTTGGTGACAAGAGACAAGCAAACATAGTAACTCTTTTTTTCGTGAAACGTATGTTTAGTCAATTTCGCGCATAAAGAGGCACTCGGCACTCACTCACTCCGCAAGTCAGTAGTAGGTGGTTATCAGTTATCAGCTTTAATTCTTAGTCAAACGCTTCATCAAACCCATTATTGAGTAGCATGTTGATGCCTGATGCCAGTTGAAGCCATCTCGACGTCGTGAAATGGAGCATCTTCTGTCATAGCAGTAGAATCGTCAGATGCCGCATTTAAATCCTCCATTCCAGGCGTTGCTGTTGCCATATCGATCTTCGAAATGATTTGGTCTAGACGTCAAGTTGACCCGTTCTATGTCTGAAGAGATTTTAAAGTGCAATACCTAACATTATATCTTGATCTACAAAAGAGTCTTTTTAAATGAACCGCTGTGTTTCTATATTTTTCAAGAACCAATGATTATCTGATAACCACTGACTACTGACTTGCGAAGAGAGTGGCCGACGGACGTCCTCTCTATAGCCGCAAGTATTTTTTCGTCACTTGCTGAGTTCCAAACTAGACGTCTATGGCATCGTGGAGTAAATTGATGCTGGAGGCATCATTGAAGAGACACCGAGATAATTTAAATGGTAAGTTATTGGCCATTCTTATTACATCACTGTTGATTTAAGATTTTCAATAGGGTAGACATCACAATCACACACACACCGATTGATGAATGTCACTTGTCAGTCAGTCATTTGGAAGTGGAGTCAGATAATTCGGGAACTTCTGTAGACTGTAGATTCACACTAGTGAGTAAGATCTGTCGTTTACTACTACTACTACTACTACCACTACTACTTTTAGTTTTAGCGCTATCCAACTCAACACTTCTCGTGTTTATTTTATTTTGGCAAAACTAGAATGGATTTTTGAAAAGAATATAAAATAATTTAAACTTAAACCTGTCTTTGCATCTTGCTTTATGCATACAGTATGCCATATCACAGCCATCACAAAATCATAGTTTAATGTTGAGAATATACTATTTCTTTTGTAACTTCAGATCAGAGATTTGAGCTTTAAAAATCCTGAAAAATGTCTTGCTGTCAATCCAGACAACCCTTTTGATGTGATCTATGATGTTAATGGTAAGAATGTAATTTGATGAGGAAATGAATAACATTTAGGTACACATAGTTTGCTTTTTTTTTTTTTTTTTTTGAGTCATGATGTGTAATACTATTACAGTCCACTCCGGATAATTGCAACTCGTTTAATCGCAACTTTCGGTTAATCACAATATTTCCTAAGCAATGGAAATAATTCTATATAAAAGTCACTGGTTAATTGCAACAAACTTCGGTTTTTTTAAAAAGTGGTAAATTCAAGAAATCAAACAGTATATCATGATTAAATTTCATCATGGATGAAATCGTGACAGGTTGAAGAATCGAGAGTGAGCAGGATTTAATGCTACAGTAGTGTGTCACCACTCTGTTAGAGTCGAAAGAGGGCGGGGCTCTGCAGTATGGGTTTGTGACGTCATCGGTGGCCATTAAATAGAAGAGGGGTGGGGCTGGTCATAATCTTGACAACAGGTTATAAATGACAGTTATAAAGAGAGACTGAGCGATATCCTTTGTTTTAGGATTAACAACTGTGCATTGTGACCAACGAGTTTGGTGAGAGCTTATTGTCTCTCATTAAGGCTAATCTCTTTAACTCTGACAAATGTTGAATTGTTGAGAAAAAAGATTGAAACTTCTTCCAATCTGAATAAGATATCGGCTTGCTTCATAGCTGCTTTTGGTTGACAAATCTACACGGGGCTGCCATATGGTTTTTGTTTCAATCAAATTGCTCTGTATGTGGTGGACTAAGAATATTATTTACTGGTTTGAGTTGACAATAAATGTGTAAAATGTTGAAATAGTGGACAGGAAACTGAATTTCGGTTAATCCCAACATTTTCGATGATCCCAAGGTATTGCGATTATCCTAAGTGGACTGTACCTGAATCTTGAACGAAAAACTATCATATGGATATGATTATAGACAGATTGGTTTCTGGAATTATATTTCCGTCCTCCCTTGCCAACTCTGACGTCTTTGAAATTTAAAAGAAAATAGCCAGAAGGTTTCGGACTTAATTTTCTTTTTTTTTTCCAAAGGACAATAGTCATAAGGTAAATAATTTTTAAAAAACCCTTTTACAGCACAAGATGGCATGATTTTTTGTTTAAGAGTTTAGAGAAAAACTTGCACATGATAGTCTTCAGCTTTTTTTTTTGTTTTTATTTTCTATATAGACTCCAACTCAGAGCCTGAAAGTGATGCAGAACAAAGTTCCATATCACATGATTCATTTGTGGTAAGTATGTACATTAAAATAAAATCATAACATTTGTATAGCGTTTATCCACAGTTGGCACCATGCTCAAAATGCTTCACATCAACATATTTTGTGGTGGACAAAACACATTTGCCACAAAAGATGAGACCTGCAGTCTGTTAGGCGCAATACAATATTTCAGGACAAGGACAACACTGTTTTACACCAGTGAGATCTCCTAGTTTTTTGTTGTTAAAAATTTTTCTTTGCAGTGGACTTCGCCAACAATAACACTATTTTAAACCTTCCTCGTTATATTTTGAAGTGATATTCATTGATGAGCCATTCACATTAGAAGTCGTTTGTTTTTTATTTGACAAAATGTGAAAATGATGCGTTTCCAGGAAAAATTAAAATAGCTTCTGTTGGGATTATACTTTTGATCTCGCATTTTGTCCAAATTCTCTTGCATCGTAATGTTTATCAACTTTTTTTGTTAACTATATTGCAGTTGCAAGGTTAGGAAGTTCATATTGTTGCAATGACAACCGTTTATATGTCCAGAATCGTAGTGATATAAAAAATTGTTTTGTAGTTGTTGGTCCTGGTGTAGGATTTAAAGAGTGGGTTAAAAACGGTTTACTGAAACCCTGGTTGGTGTATCTATAGTTATCCAAGCACAGTTGAACATATTAAATACTTAGACAATATGTCTGCCTTTCTCAACTCTTTTTTATTATACTTGCATTATTAACCAGCTAATTGTTTAGTTGGATTATTAAACAATGGCTCTTCATGTTTATTGTCAACATGAATAAATTGATTGATCTGTCATCTTTTCCACAAAATATACAGGGTCCCGATTTTGTTGCTGACTCCGAGTCTGATTCCTCTACGTACTCTGTGAGGTACCCAATGCTGAGTACATCATTGTCTTTGGAACCTAGTGCTCATTCCCCAACTCAGTCAGAGCCTCATCCACAACTATCACAGACTGAACCTCGTTGCCAGTCTGGGACCCAGGTTCAACCCGAATGCTATACACTTGCAAACCAACGTGTTACGTGCAATGGTGAGTCATTTTTTTGTCATTCTTCTCCTTTGATATTTGTGGGATCAATTTTAATTTACCCATTCCTTTTAAAAGAAAACTTCCACCCCTCCATGGTGCTGCATTTGTGTTATTGCATTTTTTTCTGTTTTGGCAGTGCTGCGTCGCAAAATACGCTACCATTTACATAACAAGCACAAATCCAAATTTGATAGGGTGGACATCTTAGAATCTGAAACCCCAATGTGTGAGTGATATCAGTGAAACCAGCCATAAAAATGTTCATGTTTATTTTATTGGGGGTTTTTTTGTCTGTAATAGACTTAAATTGCTTGTAGTGTAAGTGTTAAAATGGTTTTTTTGTTACAACCCATCTATATATTAAAACTGTTTCTTTGTATTTCTATGATGCTTAAGGCTTTTTTTCACTGACCAGCTGGAAACTTAACGAGAATCAGAGTAGATAACATTTTTATTAATCTTGCAACCTAAACAGTATATGATGATTGGGAGCATTTAAAGAAAAGCACATTTTCTTTTTAATTTGTCGGTACTAAAATTATACTTTGATAATGTCTGCTGTGCTACAAACCCTTTTGACTTCCAGGTTCAATATTTTTCTTTATTCTAAAATTCTTGGGTTTCCTTTCAATGACAACTGAGATCATTAAAATTCAGCTCACAACATGGTGTGTGTAGATTTGATGAAAACATATGTTCGAGTTGAGAAGCAGTGTTCACGAACTTGCTGATCGTTTTTACTAGCATTTATTTTCCTAACTTACCTGTGTCAATTAACAAAGGCAAGACTCAAATATTTTCTATCTGAACAGTGTGTTTGTTATTGAAATATTTCCGGCATATATACACGTCATATTTCATTCCCACAAAATATAAATCAGGATTAAGTTGTCTGGGCATCAGCATCGTTCAGGCAGTTGGGGGGAAGTCTTTAAGGAATTAATGAAGCCGATGCTCAACCGGTCTGGAGGACGTTTGATTGATGTCGGCTGTTTGTTCTGCCAGCCGGTGATGTTTTCTCACTCCCTCAATGACAAAGAAAGTCATTGTTATGACTATGAACTATAGTCTATTATTACTTTTGTTACTATATTAATTGTTACTTATTGCCGCTACTGTTATTATTATTATTATTATTATTATTATTATTATTATTATTATTATTATTATTATTATTATTATTATTATTATTATTCATTATTATTATTATTATGATATTGCCTTCATTGCATTCTATTACTATTATTGATATAATTAATTTCTGATTGTTGTAAATAATTTATGTGAATTGAATTTTGTCGATTGGCCAAGGGCCTACAATAAACTTAAATGAAATGTTAGTCTTTGGATAGGACTTGGGTCTATTCTTGATTGCTTTTCCGCCTTGGTCGAGTGAAGCATTTGGAGTAAATTTTGTTGCTCAACGTAAAAAACATGACGCTTACCATTCCGCTGATACTGATACCTCCAAGGGGTGGTTGGGGAAAAACCTAAAATTCTTTTGACATTCTGTCTGATTTTTCGCTGAAACAACAAAGGACAATCTATGTATTCAGATGAGACTTCAATGTGTTACTATTCCGATTTATGTTCATATTTTGATTATAATAAAGAGGGAACCCTGAACCCAGTGAAGTGGGTGGATTGATCTATTTATTTCTATTTCAAAACAAAAATATGGCGTCTTTTCACTGGATTTGTTATGTGGCAGAGGTCTCCACAAATCTAACATACCTCTTCCAAAGGAATAGATGGTAGAAAAGTATATAACAAGAAGGAATTATGACAGTTACTTGTCCAGGCCTTAAATATTTGGAATGCTATTCCTCTCTATCGCTGTCATGTAGCTGATGTGCATACAATCTGTCTATTGATTTATTTTCATAGTTCATAGCATGATGTGCTTTATTTTCTTCTTTTTTTTCCAGAGAAATACAAAAAGCCAAGGAGACCCTGTCCATACTGTGGACAGTTGCAAACAAAACTCTCAAGGCATTTGATGAGGAAACACAAAGATGAGACAGAAGTTACAGAGGCCATGAAACAGCCTGTAAAGGAAAGGGATAGAACAATGGAGAATCTCAAGAAAAAGGGCATTTTTTATTCAAACACTAGAAACAATTCAATAGTTATGCGTGAGAGAGCACAAGGGTCACATGAAGTTGTTATGTGTGCTGGCTGTAAGGGGTTTTACTCTGGACGAAGGGTTTATGAACACAAAAAGAAATGTAGTACTGAGCATGCTCTGTGTACTGGGGTTGTAAAATTTTATCCCGTGGCTCCCAATGCAAGTAAAGAAATAAAGGAGAATATTCTTGACAAATTTCGGAATGATGAAGTGGGAAATTTGTGTCGATCAGACAAAGCTATAGTATTGTTAGGAACAAAATTGTGGAGTAAAAGTTCAAAGAAGGAGAGAAAAGTTATAATGAGTGATTTACGCATCTTAGGAAATTTGATTTTAAAAACTAGGAAGAGAACAAATCAACCTTCTTTCTCTGGAGAGGACGTGGTGAAGCGTTGTAACTTTAATGAAATATCGCAAACCATTTCTGAAATGACTTTGAAAGAGGATGGGACATTGAAAGCAGGCTTGAAGCTTTCAATTGGATTTATATTGAAAAAGTTAATTAATTTCTTAAAAGGGGAATATATAATGCAAAACAAAATGGAAGAATCCGCAGAGATAGATTTGTTCAAAGCTGTCCTGGATTATAATTGGGATAGTATTTTTTTTACAGCCAGAGTTCAATGTGAAGCAAAAGAACAAATTTGAGAAAACCCAAAGAGATGCCATTAGAGAATGATATAAAGAAGCTACGGCAATTTATTACTGAAGAGATGGTCCGTATTTGTGAGGATGATTATCAATTATTTGATTCACATATGTTTGTTAGGCTTCGCAATGTCATCGTAGCTAGGCTTACAATGTTTAATGCGAGGAGAGGCGGAGAACCCGCAAGGATGTTGTTAAAAGACTGGAATGATGCAGATTCAGGTGTATGGGTTGATCCCCAGCTTGTACAACATGTCACTGATCCTCTGGAAAAAGCGTTACTTGAGAAGTATAAGCTGGCCTATCAGTCTGGAAAGGGAAGCAAGATGTTGGTCCCTGTGTTGATACCCAATGACACAATTCAGCCTTTAAGGAAACTTGCACAGGAGCGTAAAGCTGTTGATATTTCAGACAACCCATTTCTTTTTCCAAATACAGGAATATCCAAAGATCATGTAAGTGGTTACATTGCCATCAAATATGTCACTTCCTTAGTAAAGGATTTAGAGAAACCCCAGTTGTTAATAGCTGATAAATTCAGGCACCGAGCTTCGACATTATTTGCCTTACTTGATGTCCCACAACACGAGAGAGATGTCTTCTATCGACATATGGGACACAGTGAATCAATCAATCAAAACATTTATCAGTGTCCACTTGCAATACGAGAAATAACAGAAGTTGGTCATTTTTTTGGGTCAAATTGATAACTCAGCATCGGTCACTGGGGAAGGAAATTGTAACATTGAAACAAATGACTCTGTAGTGAATAGAGACTCAAATGCAAATTTTGGAACATCCATAGTAACAGCTGCAAATCAAGAAGAAATATTTGATGGTGAAGCAGGAGTGCCAAATCAGCTTACGTGTTCTTCAAAACAAACTGAACCCAAGAGGAATTCAAGCAAAAATCTGAGATACATGTCATGGTCAGATGAGGATACAGATAGAGTCAAGTCATATTTTAAAAACTTTGTCGAAGATGTTTCAGCACATGGTTCAAGGGGATCATTACCTAGAAAGTCTGAAATTATTCTGTTCTTAAAACACCACAGGGTATTTTCACAAAAAGGAATCCCTGAAGGTACACTAATTAGTTTGGTGAAGACAAAGATTTTTAATGAAAGAAATAAATATAGAAGGGAAAGAGCGTTTCAATCGGTGTAATGACAATCATGAATTTGATTTGTATTACATTCATTGTATTGTATAGTGTTATTGACATATTTTGGGGGTTTACAAAAACGTTTTATCTTTATATAGTACAATCTGTTCATCATTGCAATATCCTTTTTTATATTATATGAACATTCATTTGCTCAGCTTGAGAGACAAATGCTTTGTAGAACCATAGCTGCCAACCGTTCTGTTAAAAACGGATTTGTTCCGTATTTGACTTCCTGAGTCCGTAAGTGCTTATTTTTAGTTCAAAATCCGTACTTTGTAATTTTTGACTAATTTGTGGTAAAAAAGCCATGTGAGCCTAATGAATTATTATTATTGATCCATTATTATTACTATTACTACTACTACTATTGTTGTTATTATTATTATCATTATTATTGGTGTCCAGTGAGAGCATAATCTTCATTTGTGTAGCTCTTTAATTTGAATTATGCCTCTATCATAAATGGTTTTCAACAATTAAAAAAGTTCCATTCGTTTATATGACGCCTGTATTTTACTCAAACCTTTCATAATGTATTGGAGATTTGCATAGGATATGGATGTTAGCCTCGATATACTTTGAATATTCTAAGACAGTATTGATACTTTCACTATTTGTTACAAATATTATTTTAATTAAGAATAAAATTAAATCCACCTTTTTGATTGGAAGGTATTCAATAAGAAAATCAATTGCTTATATTGATTAAAGATGACAATGATTATTTCCCTTTATTAATTTATGAAATATATAAATTTAATCACTTTAAAAACATCTTCATCTGATTTTAATTTTTTTTTTTTCAAGCAAGCTTTTGTAACGGTTTAGGTTCAAGAAAAATAAGTATACTCCATTTTTAGGTGTGTTTATCTTGTCAAAGTAAAGAAGTAGGAATTCTCTAATATTTAGAGGTGCATTTTACTATAACTACTATTATAGTATACTACTTAAAGACCATTATGTTGCATGAAAGAAAACATATATGCAATCGTCTACTTTTTATCTGAACTCACCTAATTTTTACCCCAAAACGCCCTCTCAAGTGATGTACCAGGTTGGTAGTTATGCATTTCTAACCATCTTAAGTTATTTCATTTATTTTACAATTGTGCTTCTTGTGTATTGGTCCTTATCAAAGTTGAGGCAGTTGAATTCTTTCTTTATATTGTCCGTTCTGAATTTTGATCTCATTGTGGAAAGCTCCCATAGCGGGCAGGGAGGTACACACTGTGTCTTCTATCCCCTTATATCTGTTTTCCAACATGCTTTCAGTCTTTGTCTTGGAATGAGATTACTTGTTTTTTTCCTGGCCCTCGCCGGAGTCCTAGCTGGGAGGGAAGCAGTCAAATGCATATTTATTGTTTTGGGAGATGATATTTTTTTCCTTGTAAATCATCTCTCTGTTATGTATTATTACTATATTTGTTATTTTTTAATGTATAATGTAAGCATTTGAGTGTGTTCCTCTTTGTTGGATTTTGTTCTTGTGTCCGGATAAGACTTATAGGTGATCTCAAACTAAGTACATTGGTGATACGCTCTTGGAATCTACATCTGATCCCTATTTGTTCCCAGTTCCCCTATGTCTTACTTTCTCTTGGATGCTTCAACTGTAATTCTAGAACTTTTTACTATCCAATTTTCTTCCTTTTTACTGGCGCTGATATAACCTAAATGTGTTGCAAGCGCCGTAAAACCCTTAAAAACAAAACAACAATCATTGTGGAAAGTGTCATTTTAACGATTCAAATGTGCTGGTACTAAACCCGATAAATGAGCAACATTTGGACTAGCCTCTGTCATCTCAAACTTGTTAGTGTTAGTAATAGTAATTAAAAAGGCTGACTTTTATATGTTGCGATTCGATGAAGGGGGGGGGGGGGGCGGCTTCGGCACACATCGCCCCTCATCCCGGGCAAAATGAGCGTTCCTTATTTTATTTTTGAAAAGTTGGCAGCTATGTAGAACTATCTGAAAGAATCAGATATGACAGAATAAAAAGTCTTTCTACTAACCCTAACTTAATTGGCCAATGTAGCTTTATGTTCAGCATTTTCTAGATACCTAATGTAAAATTTCACTATTCTTTTTATGATAATTTTAAGAGTTGCAATCTTTAGAGGTGACTGTCAAGAAATGACACCTCTGTGCATTTAATTTCATTCTTTCTTTATCCCCTCATCCTTAATCAGAATAATAATAATTAATAATGAAAAAAAAATGCAGCAACGACAGCTTAGAACGGCATAAAGTGCTTAAGAATTATTTTTTTTGCATTAAACTTTATTCAAACGATTTTCAACACTTTTGCTTCACAGTTTATGCTTTTTAACAAATGCAATTAAGCAACTTACCAGCAACAACATATTGGTTTGTTATCATTTGAGGGTTTTATCAGTAAAACTGTTTCTATCCTTTTATGTTGCACTGTACACATAGCAAACTTCATGCTTTTATTTGGTGACCAAAGACTTATGTGATACAGTGGATGAATGTTTGTGATGGCTTTTGGAACTGAAATAAACCTGCAATATGATTTGTAGACTTCTATCGTTATGTATCATTTTTCGGTCAAATGTAAATGTAATTTTACACGAGCTTGATGTATCATAAAACCCACAATGAGCTCAACGTGCAGCTGGTAGTACATTTATATGGACACGAACAACGTTGTTACAATTCAGTAACGTACTCCAATTAACACAAGTGAGACTGTAAATGAGACTTTTACAATGACTCTGCATCGCCACAAATATGGATTCGAACCCTGGCAACTCGGGCGTCAGACGAACTGTCTACCACGAAACCAAAGCAAGCATTGTGCAAGTTAAAGTGAATGAGATGTTGATTGAAGCCGTTCATTGTGTCCATCAGATCTGCTGTCCTATCCATCCAACTCCATTCACTGGGTGGGGTTCCCGACTTCCCATAATGGGCAGGGACGTACTCGTTGCGTCTTCTATCCCCCTATGTCTGTTTTCCAACTTGTTTTCTGTCTTTGTCTCGGGATGGGATTACTTGGTTTTGTCCAGGACCTGGCTGGGAGGGAAACAGTCAAATGTATAGTTCGAGTTTTGGGAGATTATATTTTTCCCTTGTAAATCATCTGTCTGTTATGCTCTTTATTGTTTTGTTTACATATTATTTATGCTTTGTAAACATTTGAGTGTATCCCTCTTTGTTGGGACCTGTGCTTGTGTCTGAATGAGACGTTTAGGTGATCTCAAACTAAGTACTTTGATAGTGGGCTCTTGGAATCTACTGTTTCCTATTTGAAACAAATCCCCTTTGCCTTACTTTTTCTTGGGTGCTCTAATTGTAGTTCCAGAACTTTTTACTATCCCATTTTCTTCCTTTTTACTGGCGCTGATATGACCTTAATGTGTTGCAAGCGCCGTAAAACCCTTAAAAACAAAACAAAACAAACCAAGTCCATTCAGTGGTATACAACAACAACAAATAAACTCCTCTGCCTGGTCCCTTCTATCTCTGATCTTAACCTGGGTCGTCAGGTTTCTAAAGGGGTCGGGGACTGCAAATACAATGGCGCACGGAGCAACTGGGAATATTTTTTGCCGTGTTTGAGTCCCAGGTTATTTCCCTGAGCGCCCCTTCTGAGGGATGGACCTTCCCAGGAGTTAGTAAATGCGTTGCTCGGCCACTTCACTCTACGCACACTGGGATAAGCTTCGACACTATGGCCATGAAGCTCTTAATCTTAAGGACTTACTTTATTTTAGACAATTTGGTGGTAGCTCACTTGAAAATGCACTCTTAGGTATACACATATATAAACATATACTGGGCTCCCTAAAAGGGTTTTTTAATGTGGTCTCCCTAAAAACATGTTTTTACCAAATGTCTCCTTAAAGCTACAGAAACACTTAGTAAAACATTAGGGGGACCGAGTAATTTTCTATATACCATTGTGATCATCAAGCATCAGAATTTGGTTCATAAATCATTGTACGGAATCAAACTATACTCATTTGAACAAAGATTGAACAGTTTAATCAATTTGAACAAGACATATGCTTGGTCCTCCAATTGGTGCATTTCACAGTGGTCACCTTAATAGTGGATTGATACTTATATATATATATATATATATATATATATATATATATATATATATATATATATATATATATATATATATATATATATATATATATATATATATATATATATATATGCAAACATTAATAATGACGACAATACAAAAATACCCAGACAACTGGATACATGTTTACACAGATGGATCTGTCCACACATGAACTAAACATGCTGGGTATGGGTTTACAGTAGAATACACAAATTAAACCGGTGACAAAATCCACAATTCTTGCGGAAGCTCCTGTTCAACCTACGAGGCAGAGGCAGTTGTAATAGAAATCTCACTGCTACACCTCTCTTCTGTTTTCCAGAAAAACCCTTCAAACCTTTCACACACTGTCATCTTCAGAGACTCCAAATCAGTTCTCCAATCTCTAGATTAAAAAAAAAAAAACTCTCATCAACCTTCAATAGTTTAAGTATATCAACTAGATGAATTCTTTACAACACACAGTGGACACCGGGACATTCAAATATACCAGGAAATGACAATGCAGACAGACTAGCCAGACTCGGATCAACACTTTTACAACCACCAATTCCAGTATCCTTTGACACAGCGAAATAAATAAGAGAGAAGAATGGATGAACAGTTCTAGTTGGGCAATGAGCACAAAGGGTAGATGTATGTTTACCCATATGACCACTCCTGTAAAGACTGATAGCCTAAATAAGCTCAGAAGACACCAGCAAAACATCACCTTTCAACTAAGAACACAACACATACCGCTCAACAGCCATTTATGCAAAATTACAAAAGACACATCCCCTTCCTGCGCCTTAAGTCAACACCCTAATGAAACAGTAACACACCACTTGCTTGAATGTCAACCTCTTGTAGACCTGAGATGCACATTCCTCCCACCATATCCAAGCATCAGTAACACACCGTATAGTCACCTGGAACAACTACAAAAGTCGTCTAATTTCTACGTCATGGCCATTGGGAAAAAGTACAGAGCTAAATCATGTGAAAGAGGAAAGTTTCAGCTTTATTCCTATACTACTCAAACAATGAAAAATTGCCAACAAAGGAATCAAAATACCGTTTTAAACCTTTACAGCAGACAAAAACCTGATATTTCAATTATTTAAAAATGTAACCGAGACTGTCTGAAAAGCAAACATCGTATCTCTATTAGTACCAAATTGTTTTAATGAGGGGTGTTTGATAGCCGAGGTATCGCATTTATTAAAAAAGCCCATCAATTATTTGAGTTTCATCAGAATTTTACACCTTGTTGTAGTATTAACAGCACACAAGTTTCAATGGTATTGAGGTCTTATTGACAAAACAGAATAAAGTTCACGAAAACCACATGAATATAATATTAAAGTACCATCATAATTTATGTTTTAGATAATTTAAAACAAGAATAAACAAAATATATTTTGTTATTCACTCGGGCCGGTAAGTGGGTATATTTTAATGATGGAACAGCCGAATTATACCCTTTTCTTCGGTTTTCATTTGATGACTTTCCAGTCTTGTTTTTCGATAAAAGAGTTGTTGATTAAATCAATTCATCTATATATTTTATTTCATTAGGTACACAAGAAATAATTTATGAATATTTAAAATTTATTTTTCTTACTATATTAATAAAGGAATCATGGAAAGTCATGGAAAATAATAATTTTATAATAAAACACATAAAAAAGAAAATGAGAGTAAATTCATTTCTCAAGAACTTAGAATTTTTTTTTGCGTGCCAATTACTATAAGAAACTATTCCAACTTTGTCGTCATGTAACTAAATACCAAAAAGATTAACAATGCTTGTTATAATAAAAGATAACAAGATTTGAACCAGACTAAATCTCCAGTCTGTCGAAATTCCCCCAAAACAATCGCGAAAGTAAATGTTTTGGCCTCCAGTATGTCGAAATAGCATATTCCATATACTAAATAAACATAATGATCATACGCAATGGCATGTAATTCAAGTCAACGGGTAGAGAGTACTTCAGGGGAGAAGTCCAATTGTTTTCAGACATTTTCTTTAAATAATAATATATATGGCTGCGCAGTGTCTAAGGACGATGCCGTGAATGTTTGTCAGTCTGTTTCTATTATCCAGTGAGTAATCTGCCTCCCTAAATCTCTGTCTAGTGCCAGTGTTCTTAGCTTCAGAATGTCATCATGTGTGTTAACTCACTCAACCCTAACACCGACTTTATCCGTAGTTAACCCACTCAACCCTAACACCGACTAAATCCGTAGTTTACCCAGGTTACTTAACCTCATGCCTATTTATTACATTTTCATGAGACAAATTATAGGCGTAGTAATCAGGGCTAATGTTTTTGTTTTTTACATGTTAATGGTGGTTGAATAAAACTATCAATGTACATGCTCATTTTCAATACATTTTTTCCAATTTTGAAAAGTAGCAAAAATCTCTAGGGTTGAGTGAGTTAAGGTGCTGAGGCAGTTGGATGTTTCCTTGTGTTGTTGAAATCAGTTCTTCGGTTGTTGTTTCTATATGTATTTGATATTTTTTGAGATCTTGATTCAATGTTGTTGGAAGTGAAGTTGGCGTACGCCCTCTGTATTTGGCTCCTTGTTTGAAGTTTGCATCCATTGAGGTTTGTGCTGGAATATTTTCATCTCGCCGGAGCACGTATCCGAACAGTCTCCATCTTTGTTTCTTTATATGCGTACTGACTGGTTGTGCTATGCATCTGTCATATACATGCTCATTACTGAGTTTGTCTGGCCATTGTACCCCAATAACTCGTCTCAATTGTTTGCGATGAAGGGAGTCCAGGGTGTCCAAATTCCTTTTTTGTAAGATCCCACGTACCACAGTTGTACATTAGGATTGACATCACTAACTAGCGCTTCGTAAAGGCGTATTCTTTTATTTTCGTTAAGGATGATCTCATTAATCATTAATCAAGTTTCCGAGTTTTCTTACACTTTTCCATTCCGCTTGTTTCTTGTTAACCACTATAATTTCTGTTTTGGATTCGTTGACCATTAGATTCCAATGTCGCAGAGTATTTGATATTATTGGTATTTGCTGCTTCACCAGGTCTGCTGTATCAAATATGATATCAACATCGTCTGCGTAAATAAATTCGCGGGTAAGGATTTGAGGAATCGGGAGTTTTGTCTTAATTATTTTAGTGCTGCTTCCAAATATAAAGTCTTTGCAAAATAAAGAAGTGAACATCAGGAAACACCCAATTTTACATCTTATCAGAAAAAAAATGCTTGAATTACAAGCAAAATGCATAAAAGATTAAATATCTCTCTAAATAATGCAGATAAAAGAAAAAAATATCCCACATTATGGAAGACCGGACCTGCTGAATTTTAAAAAAACAATCTTAACGCTTTGGTAAAGTCAATTCTTCCTTCTCAAAAGTCAACATGAACTCATGATTATCGCCTCGAAACGGTAATGAGTCGGAATTTTCTGGGTTTTTTTTTGGTACCCAATCAAAGCTTATTTTATGTGTTAAAATTTGATACCAAATTTATAAAATTTTGATTATTCATTGCCGAGATATGACCGATTGAAGAAGGAAGAGTGTAAATACCAAGTCGAGGCACCTTTTTCACGCAGTCAAATCAATTCGCAAAGGTAACTCCTTGGATACGGGCATTAAAAATTTGGCATGAGCTTCGAACATACATTTAGTCATACGAATACAAATCTTTGCAATAATCCAATCGTTACTTTTGTAGCTATTTATTATGTAAGATGCTCTTGAATTAATAAAAACATTAATAAAAAAATTAATAAAAATGGCTGCAACGTTATGCAATTATTCACTTGTTGACGGGTTTTTGACATTTAATTAAACAATCAATGAAATAAGAATTATTAATATGACATCTTTGTTTTATGTAATAGAAGAAATACGATTTCAAAATGTCAAAAGTTAAAGAACAGCTAATATTTTGAGTACAGTTGGAAACAACGTGAAGCCCGGGTGGACAGAGAGAGAATTATAAAGAAAGAGGATGAGAGAGTAAGAAAAAGAAGCTCGCACGCACGCACACACACACACACACACACACACACATACACACACACGAGAGAGTAGAGAGAGAGAGAGAGAGGAAAGGGGGAGAGAGAAAGAGATGAGAGAGACAGAGAGAGACAGAGAGAGAGAGAGAGAGAGCGAGAGAGAGGCGCTTGTGCGATAAAGAGGGCAGGAGGGAAAAAAGAGTCAAGATTGAAGCATTTATAAATGTGTGTGTGTGTGTGTGTGTGTGTGTGTGTGTGTGTGTGTGTGTGTATGTGCGTTTGTGATTGTATGTGTGAAAGAAACGAGCGGAGGAGAAAGAGAGAGAGAGAGAGAGAGAGAGAGAGAGGAGAGAGGGAGAAACGAGAGAGAGAGAGAGAGAGGGAGAGAAGAGGAGGAGAGAGAGGGAGAAAGAGATAGATAGATAGATAGATAGATAGATAGATAGATAGATAAGATAGATAGATAGATAGATAGATAGATAGATAGATAGACAGAGAGAGAGATAGATAGATAGATAGATAGATAGATAGATAGATAGATAGATAGATAGATAGATAGAGAGAGAGAGATAGAGAGAGAGAGAGATTGAGCTAGATGTAGAGAAAGGATAGGAGGGGAGGCGGAGCAAAGAATTGGTAGGGATAGAAAAGACCTTTGATTCATAAGAAGTCAAAGTCAACCAATTGGAAACATTGACCAATGGGATTGCATTTGAAAAATATTGGACAAGTCAAATCATTTGTTACATTGTTTCTATGTTGAGTCATTTGACAGCTTGAAGAGGAGGGGGTGGGGCTTATTTTGTAATGACCAGCATGAGATCGTGTAATTGAATCTTCTTATTTGAGCTGCAATCCCCAGTTGTTAAACATGTCACTAGTTATCATCACACCTTATGGTTATTCAATTCTCATCCCCTTTTTCTTAGTGTTCGCATATATTGTGGATTATTTTAAACACCCCCCCCCCCCTCTAGCCCAGACCTCTTCCATAATTCGGTGAAAACACGATGAAACGAAGAACATCTCTCTCTCTCTTTCTCTCTCTCTCTCTCTCTCTATCTATCTTTCTCTCTCTCTCATTTTCATAAATCTATCTGTCTGTTTCTATCCATCCATCTATCTATCTTTCTATCTATATATCTACCTATCTACCTACCTACCTATCCATCCATCCATCCATCCATCTATCTATCTATCTATCTATCTATCTATCTATCTATCTATCTATCTATCTATCTATCTATCTATCTATCTATCTATCTATCTATCTATCTATCTATATATCTACCTATCTATCTATCTCTGTCAGTTTATCTATCCATACATTTATCTTTTTTTAATTTTTCGTTACTATCTCCATCGGCAGGTCATTATGTTTGGAAGGCTTTGTTTCTTTTCTGCTTTTTTATTTTCAAGATGTTTGTCGTAGGCAATCTCTCTGTAAGTCGAAGAAACTGTTGTTCCTAACAAAGTAATTTAACTAATGTAAAGACATAACTATTTCTAAAATTTATTAATAAAGAAAGACAGGTACTTCGCCTCATTATACAATGCAGTTAGACAAAGAAATAAGAACACGTGGTGTGTACCAAAATGCGCAAACACACACACGCACGCACACACCATGCCGACCTTCGTGACCAAACAAAGCCAGGCATCTCAATAGCTGGCAAGCCCATGTGATCAGCTTCGACCAATCAGAATCTCTTATTTGTAAGGTTGTTTGGGAAAATGCTAGTTTGTTTACAGTGTTTAAATTTCATTATTGGTTGAATCATGTAACTGCCGATGCAGCCAAGCATTCTCTGAGGTAGATAAAGACACGCCCTTTGCTGTGATATCTTACATGCTATTGGTGGAGGAAAGGACTCAGTATTATTAAGCTTTGGAAATGGCGGGTATCTGAGAGAATGGTAACTCTCGTTAATGTGTCACTGATAGTTGCATTTTAAAACTTGAAATTATACAATTTATCGCAAATATTTATGTTGAATTATTATGTTTTTATGTAGAAAAATGACTGTAGTTTCTGAAATTACCAAAAACTGAAATTTGATTATTTTGACCATTTTCCCTTTAAAACCTTAACCCCCTACCACCCAAAAGCCTTTTGGCGACTATGTCTATGACATATGACAGTATCCTGATTTCTGTGTAACTGAATAAACTGTTTGCTACCCTTTAGATAGGACGGTCGTCTGAAATAAAGTATTTTCCGCCCCACACAACCTAAAGCCTTAGCCACCAAATTATTTTTTATTAACTCCCATTGCTTGAGATGCAAGAATTGTGCAAACCGTGGTATTGCAAATATCACCAAAAAAAAAACAAAAAAAAAAAAAAACAGAAAAAAACAACAAACAAAAAACAAAACATTGATCTCTTTATTTGCTTCTTTTCTCGTCTTAAATTTACATCTCTTCCCGATTGAAGAACAAAAACAAACGAAACAAAACAAACAAACAAAAACAAAAAAAAGTACATGTCAAACTTATATCTATTTTGATCCAATTTTAATGTCGCAAAGAATGATTATGTAACTTCTACACATATACTGCTTCATTAGCCACTTGTAACTCTTAATGTTCCTGCACATAGTCTATCATGGAAGCATTAGAGAAAAAAAAACTATTACAAGAATCATTTTTCCCAAATGAAGTAAAACCATATCATTGTTTTTTTTCAATTTTCTAAAACATTGGGACGAATAATTGTGTGTCTTTTGACTATTTATAAATTACAAGCAGTGGGTATTCCTATGCAATTGTTTAAAAACATCATCACACTTTCGACCGTATAAATCTACTACTGTTATTACGAGGTCAAACAATCATTTTGTCAGAGGAACAACATGGCCGCCATGAGTGTAGAGTGTGTGTGTATAAATTCGCCCCTTGATTTTTGTTTAGCAATAAAAGACATCGAGAGACAAACCAATAATGAACAAAATTACAAGGATAAATTGATAAAAACAATACGTCGTGTAATAAGAACCAAGGCCGAAAACTCATCCAAAAAGGGACAGCCCAATAAAGCCGAAAAAAATTAGGGGTTTATTTAGGCTGTTCCATCATTAAAACATACCCACTTACCGACCCGACTTATCAATTGAAATAACAATATATAATATATCGTATATATTTTGTTTAAACAATCGAAAATATAAATTATGACGGTACTTTAATAAAATATTCATGTGGTAAAAAATCCGATCTAACTCAAAGCTGAAAACAAGGATTTTGTGGGCTTTTAAAAAATGTGATACATCGACCATTAAACAACCCTCATTAAAACAAATTGGTAGAAATGAAGATAAGATTTTTATCTTTTAGACAGACTCGGTTCAAATTTTATATCAATAATTCGGGATTTTTCGCTGTTGCAAAGTTTTACAATGGCATTTTTCTACCTTTATTGCCCAATTTTTTAAAATAGATGAAGCGGTATAGGAATAAAGCTGAAACCTCTCTCTTTACGACAATACCAAATTTAGGTCTGTACGTTTTTTAATGGCCGAGGTATTAATGCTTGAATGACCCGGTTTAAAAATAGTCCTTTTCTCGACGCGTGACGCAAAATATATAGTTTTCTTTTTTCAACATAAGATAATTTTTTAATTCAGCAGGTCCCGTTTCCTACCGTATAAAATATTTTTCTTCTATCTGCATTATTTCGAGAGATATTAAATCTTTTATGCATTTTGCTCGTAATTATGGTAATTTTTCTGCCAACCTGCTACATTGCGTGTTTCATGATGTTCACTCCTTTATTTTGCAAAGACCACTTTTGAAGAAAATGTCTGAAAAAAATTTAGACCTCTTTCCTGGAGTACTCACTACCCTTTGACGTGAATTACATGTCATTTTGTATGATCATTATGTTCATTTAGTATATGGAATATGCTATTTCGTCATGCTGGAAGGCCAAAACATTTACTTTCGCGAGTGTTTTGGAGGAATTTCAACAGACTGGAGTTTTAGTAAAAACAAAATGTGTCCGGTTCAAACCTTGTTATCTTGCATTTATCTTGTCACTGTGCTTTTAAAAATCTGTTTCACAAGTACGATAAATCTTTTTGGTGTTTACTTACATGACGTCAAAGTTGGATTATTTTCTTACATCAATTTGCAAGCAAAAATATTCTTGAAAAATAAATTTGCTCTATTTTCTTATTTATGTGTGGAATTTAAAAAAAAATTAAAAACTGTTTTCCATGACTATCAGAATGCTTTATAAATATAGAAAGTAAAATCTATTTTAATTATTCAAAAATTGACTCTTGTCGTACGTACTGTAAACGTGATTTTGTTATATTATGTGACCCAATTGTATTATTTTGGGATGAATAAGACCCCGAATAGTGAATTTAGGAATAAAATAATAATAAAATTAAATAATTAAATAATAAAATCCCTTTATTGATCCCTTAGGTGATATTTTTTTTAGGATCTATTCCAAGGGACGACTGGAATAACCCTGGCGTCAGCTGCAGTACGCAGCGACGCAAAGTGAGCTTAGGCTATGTGACTTGCGTTAAGACCACACAGCGCGACGGGTAATCGACCTTGGTACATTTCGGATACGAAGCTGAGCCACGCTGTGCCATAATGAGAAGCACAAACTTTTGAGTTGTATGGAATGCCAGTAATAGTATTTATTCTCCACCATAACAAAGGTACATATGCGTGGCTGTAACGTCAAATTCCAACAGCTAGTACATTCCGACAGAATATGCTTTGAGATGGAGGGTCACATAGTTACATTAACAAATTGTTCATAAATGATAGTAGGCTTCTCGGCATTTATATCCACCCTCTAACTCTAAGGAACATTTCAAATTAGTCGATTCCACTACATAGGCATTTGCCTAGAGAAAAGGGCAAACTCGGCATCTATATCCACCCTCTAAGGAACATTTCAAGATTGTCGATTCACTAGGATTGCTAGAAAAGGCAAACGCATGATATCACCCTAAGGAACTTCAAATTGTCGATCACATAGTATTGCTGAAAAGGGCAAACTCGGCATCTATATCCACCCTCTAAGGAACATTTCAAGATTGTCGATTCCACATAGGTATTTGCCTAGAGAAAAGGGCAAAATCGGCATTGATATCCACCCTCTAAGGAACATTTCAAATTGGTCGATTCCACATAGTTATTTGCCTTGAGAAAAGGGCAATAGGTAAAACGTTTAATTGGAAGTTACGAATCAATATGGCTCTTCAAAGGCATGTAAATACTGGCTGATATCTATATGAGATATTAGAAACAAGTTCTCATCTTGAAGCGAATCATTCTTCTAAACAACCATAAAAAGAAAGGCTTTAGAAATGTGCGACATGTTATTCCACCTAAAAATTATGTGGTATCAAAATGGAATCAAAATGCATAAAAGAAAAAGTAGAGGAATATCTTTGACCGTCACAAAGCGGGTTTAGAAGAGATAGAGGCACTGCAGCCATAGTATGGGCCCACATATGGCTGAAAGCCAGAACGGAAAAATATGAGGAAGAACTTACCGTACTTGGAGTTCAGCTTTTGACACCATATGTAGAACCAAATTGTTATCAATCCTTGACTCATTCTTGGACAAAGACCACCTGAATCTTATAAGATACCTCTCATCAAATATTACATCACAATTTGAATCTGGCAGAGAATTAAAACAATATCAATCTCAACTGGATACCTTCAAGGAGGCAGCTTGAGTCCAATTCTATTCACGATATACCTCGAATCGGCAATGAAAGAACTAAGAACAAAATTACCACCAACAAAGAAGATCACACGTGAATTGATATACACAGATGATGCATACCTAATCTTTGAATCAGAGCATTAAACGAAAATATACACGACTACTCTAGAAGCATAGAATCTAAAAGTAAATCAATCCAAAACAGAATATACAAAAATCAACAGAAATTTTAAATGAATGGAAAAGTGTACGTAATATAGGCAATTTGATCAACAAAAATGGAGACATCAGATAACGAGAGCAGCTGGCCACCAATGCATTTAGTTCCAAAATTTATGGAATAGAAATAACATAATCAGTGAGATTAAACGAATACATATTTATCTAAGTGAAACTTATTAATCCAATATTGACATATAATTGTGGAACCTGGGGCCTCACAAAAAAGAACTTAGTCTCAAATCATATCATTGCAAACAATTGCGTCGCATAATCAGAATCTATTGGCCAGAGACAATCACAAATACTGATCTTCATTAATATATAAGAATCCAACGCCTGAGTACAATAATAAAGGAACAGCGATGGAGGCTATTTCGTCACATCTTACGTCGAGAAGATAACATCCCAGCCCAAACTGCAATAATAGAATATTTCCTTCATGGCAACAAAGATGTAGGAAGACCGTCAACATCAATAGTAAATACCCTGAACCAGGATCTCTCTACGTATCAAAGATTTCTAGATTCCGATGAGGCCGAATTAATTCCTGAAGAACTAAGAAAAACTGCAGTGCCCTCCGTCCTAAAGTCACAACAAGATCTTGACTGAACAGTAGATGGAAATAGAAAGCAAGGAAGACACAAAGAAACTTGGCGAAGGACCATGGAGAAAGAAATAAAGGAAACAGGCCTGTCCTGGAATACAGCCACCGCAAAAGCAGCCGATCGTAACAAAAATAGAGATGTCTGGTGGATGCCCTAAGTGCCTGAAGACCCGAAGAGGAATAAGTAAGTTATACATGATATGGAACTTTTTTCCGCCCCCCCCCCCTCCCACCTCTCTCTCTCTCTCTCTCTCTCTCTCTCTCTCTCTCTCTCTCTCTCTCTCTCTCTCTCTCTCTCTCTTTCTCTCTCCATGTTTATCATTTCATATTATTTTCTTAACTGGCACATCTCTTCCCATCAGACTGGGTTGGAGTCGGCCACTGCTCAATTCCTTGCAAAAACGGAGGAGAATTGGGTTGGACATACGATGAAATCTCCAAAGACAAAGACATCATTCCGCACTTGACATGTGTTAAAATAATTTCGCCAAGTTATGTCACTGTATGGTTGGGATACAGTAGTTATAATTCTCAAATTATAAAAATTGAAGTTGGACCACAAAATGAAATTATTGGTTTCCCCCCCAATTCAAAAGAAACAACCCGTACAAATGAAACAATCTTTCGACCAGGACATCACCCGTATGTAATGGAAAAAGGGTAAGTTTGTAATTTTTTTTCTATGTGGTCTAGTGGTGTAACACTCACTTTGCATCGGCGCATAGTTGAGTCCTTGGAAAAGGCTCTTTACTCACATTCTCTCACTGTACTCAGGTGTAAAATGAGTACCTGACCGTTGTCTCTGTCAGAAAAAAATGTATTTTTGCCTCCCAAGCGTCATGTCTCGTCCTACATATTAAGAGTTGCTGTTGGCCAGGGACCTCTTAAAGCGCTTTAAGCATGTTTAATGGATATTGCTCTATATAAAAGCTCAATTTTTATAATTTTTAATTAAAATATTTTAATATAAGTAAAGTTATTTTACGCAAATTTTGAACATATCCCGAGATCTAAACACTTGTGGGTGGCAGCGAGAGACAGAGAAATTGACTTCACCTCGTGCCCCAGAAAAAACCTGGTTGTAACCAGGTTTTACTCCTTATTGCCAAACAAAACAGTCTTGAGACACGAGTGGCTCTTCACTGCGGCTGAAGCCTGGATCATTTCAGTTTTCAATCGCAATAAACTCGTATAACAAACATCCTAATGAATATTAATGAATTCAAGTGGACCGTAGATATTTGCTGATTATAGAGACAAATCAAAATTAATATTATGGGTGACTAGTTAAATGGATTGAATAGCCAAGGGCGACAATCGTGAAAAACTAATATTTTATTAATTTATCATCCGTTATCTCCCTTGGTATGAAATTTATGTAAATTAAGAAACAATAACTACATATTGGAATAATAACAATAGGTTTCTTTTACTAGACATAAAGTATTCTGAAAGCCTTGGAAAATACTTTTAGAACTTTGAAAATAATAAGAAAATGAGAGCAAATTCAGTTTTCAAGAACTTAAAATTTTTACTTGCTAATTGGCATAAACAATGTTCCTAATTTGACGTTTAAAAATGTTAAGCTTTAATAAAGCGCAATATCCATTTATGTGCTCAAAGCGCTTTACAAAGGGATCCCCGGCCACTAGAAACACGTAATATGTAGAACGAGACATGACGCCTGTTAGGCCATAATACAATTTTTTTTCGACAGAGAAAAACCTGTTAACGGCCAGGTACTCATTTTACACATGAGTACGTTGAGATAATGTTAGTAAACAGCCTTTTCCAAGGACTCAACTATGCGCAGAGCGAGGCTTTAACCCAGGACCTTCCGATCCGAAAGCGAGTGTCATACCACAACAACTCATAGTCGCACGTCATGTAACTAAAACACCATAATGATTTATAGCATACTTGTAAAACATATTCTTAAAGTATAGTGAGCAAAGTGAATTAAACAGAACAAGATTTGAGCTATATACATAATTTATTCCATGGTCTACAGTTGGTCGAAATTCCCAAAAATATACTCGGGCGTGAAAGAAAATGTTTCGGTTACCAGCATGACTAAAAAGCAAATTCCATATGCTAAGAACAAAATGATCAAATAAAACCACCAGTAAATCAGGTCTACGGGCAGAGAGTACTCCAGAAAAGAGGTCAGATTTTTTAAGACAGTTTCTCCAAATGGTCTTTCATGCAAAATAAAGAAGTGAACATCAGGAAAGAAACAATTTTGCACCTTGGCAGAAAAATAAATATAATTACAAGCAAAATGAATAAAAGATTAAATATCTTGCCAAATAATGCAGATAGAGGAAAATTATCACACATAATAGGAAAATGGACATGTTGAATTTTTTAAAAATCTTTAATTTTTATTAGAGTCAATATTATTTCCTTATCAAAATTATACATGAAATCATGAATGATAAGCACACTGTTCGAGCCAGTAGTATAAGATAATAAATCAACCTCTTAAGAAATTCATATCATCCTAAGCTATCTTGTCTTTGCTTCCCCTACGACCTGTTTGCATTCCCATACTGCTTTATAGACTTGTCCAGGAATGATACAGCTTGGTTTTGCCTTGGCCCTCTCTGGCATCCCTAACCAAGAGGGTACAGTAAAATTTGTTGTTCCTGTTATGGAGAATGATTTTTTTTTTTCCCTTGTAAACCCTCTATCTGTATGTTATTATGGGTATCAATATATCGATACATAAATCTTGGTGTTTCCTTCTTAGATGGGGTCATGCTATTGTGTCAGACAAGCGTGGCTTTTACGTAGCCTAAACCGCCTATTATCCCAAAGTGGTTTACAGCCATATGGGACTCGTATATTGGTTATATGTAATTTGGAAATTTGGATATTGTAAAATAAAAGACTTCAAATTGCCACTTTATTTTCTAGATTATGTAAAAAAATGTGTACTGCTTTCATGACAGATAATGTATAAGAACGATAAGAATTTCTAATGTACCATTATATGTGTAGGCGCTAGGTTATTCGTTGCGCCATTAAGAAAATGGATATTACGCTGACGATTTTTATCTTTAAATCGGGAAATGATGGAATAGTAGGAAGAGAATATAAGCAATTAAAGAGAAGAATATTTGGGTTTTTTTCTGTTTTGTTTTTTGGTGATTTTTGTGATAAAACACTTTGTAGAATACTCGCCTCTCAAGCAAAGGGAGTTAATCAAAAATAAGTGGGTGGCTAGGTGTGACGTGGGGTTCTTTATTTCGGACTCGCATCCTATCTAAAGGGTAGCAAACAATTTTAATGACTAATCAATAATGCAGAAACCTGGTTAAAGTCATAGGGCATAGGCCATAATATCGGGCCAAAATGAAAAAAAAAATGTTGCCAGTTTATGGTATAATTGCTCAAGAACTACCATAAACAGAGCAGTGTCAAAAAGTTTTGCCAGATATTAATTCGATCAATTAGGATGATCTTCAATCCACAATCTTAAAATAAGACTCCTTAAATGTGCCATCTTTTAGAATTTTTGAGCAAAAAGTCGTCTTTGCATTTATGTATGAATGAGTACCTGACTGTAGGAAGTGACAGATGTTCTAAGGTTGTCAGTACAAAAGGATGCCAACAGGCAGCTTGTTATGGAACGTAATGGACATTTGATTCCATGTGGCCTGCGAGGGAAATAAATGAAAAAGTGTGAAGCGCACTGAACATGGTAAAGTCATGGGAATTCTATGTAAATGTTCACATTTATTCACTTATCAAAAAAAAAAACCCAAAGCAGTGAGCTTTTATACTATACAGCGCAATAACTATGAACATGCTCACTTTATAAGGGGACCTTAGCCAACAGCAACACTTAACATGTAGGACGAAATAGGACTCCATTTTACACCCAAGTATGGTGTAAGAATGAGAGTAAAGAGCCTTCTCCAAGGGCTATGCGCTGCTTGGGACCTGAACCCAAGACCCTCCGATCCAAAGGCCAGTGTCATATCACCACTAGACCACATAGCCGCACAAATTAGCGTCCTTTTAATCTCACAATTTATTAAGTAAATACTTTCTAGCCATTTATTTTTCTTTAACCCTCTCCTTACCAACCACATGAAAATTGTCGCACTCGTTACAATACAGTGAACATTTTTCTTACACAGAATTTTTATGTTGTAAAGTTTAAAAGAACTTACTGCTATTTTGTATAACAAAGTTATGTTTGCTTTTACGTGCTATGCTCCCTAGCTTTGAGTTTTAATAAATCAATTTTAAAGTAAGGAAGGCATGACATTTTGGTAAAAACACTGAAAATGTTTGGTAAGAAAAGAGTTTTTTAAAAAGTTGTTTTGTAATTGTTGAGGACTAATACTAAGACTTTTGTCTTCCATGCAACAGACCAGTGCGTGTTGGACGAAAGCCTATTTGGAAGTTGGGGAACCCATTTGGTATGAGAAACTATACGCTTGCTATCGACACTTTCAAAACAAGTATTTGTGAAGAGGATCCTCAAAAGGTAAAAAATAAAAAATCTAACAGATCCAGCTACCCAATCACTGCTGGGTGGACAGAAGGGTCAGGAAAAAAAAATATCCACTGCACTTGGGATCGATCTCGACCCCTTTGCTTATGAAGTGAGTGCTCTACCAACTGAGTTATTGGAGCCCATGTTCGATGAATGGTGTCTGTTCAATACACGTGATGATAAGTCAATCAACTAAAAATTTAAGATTCAAATCTTGAATAAAATTTTAACTCAATACATTTTTTTGACTTTGTAAGAGAATCACACGGAGCTTTTCATTTGGACAGAGAGAGATAGTTTCTGCACTTATATCTAATACATACTAATATACTTTCTCTCACTTATCGCAGAATTCTTTCCCAATTTTAAGAACGGTAAACGGTTCGTATTTATTTTAAGAAATTGATTGTATTCCAATAATTAGAGGAACCACTAACTGGTATTGATTCAATGCAAGTACACCCAACACATTGTCATACTCGCTAACTGGAAGGTTGACACATAACCAATGTGTTTTCGATGCAATTTGGCGAAACAAAATTTGACTTTTCGATAAAATCATCACAATGCCTAATCAATTTCATACGCAAATCCTATTCATTGAAGTTGAAAACACCATGCAAAATTTGATTAAGATTGGTCCATTGGTTTCGTAGCATTAGTGCAACAAAAAATCCAATTTGCCAAATATATGATAAGATGATGCAGATTATGAAGAATAAAATTAGATACCCTTTTGGAAAACACGCTTTTATTATAGCAAAACATAAAAAAAGGTTTTGATGCATCCACATCCACATTTGTACATAACGTAGTAATTCGGGAACCTTTTCTCCGACATGAATCTGGTTTTATTAAAAATAGATTTTGACCCGTAATGATATCCTGACCATAATGATAATTCTTAATGTCACATCATTTAATTCAAAAACCAATATTTGGGAACAAAGGATAGACTTTGAAAAGAAAATAACATTAGTGAGGTCATTGGATAGATCTATAAAATGAGATTCTTGAACTCCTGCATCTTAAAATATCAAACTTGAGCAGCAACAAGGTCATTTTTTCTTTCTTTTTAATTTCAAGCGCAGAATTCAGATCTGGATTTGGAAATAAAACTGTTTTAATGAAAAAGGAACAAAAACTCTCTCTCCTCAATAAAGGCATTTATCTGACTTGAAATTGCTCATGTTCAGCTTATGGTGTAAGTTATACGCATTTGAATCATCCTGAAATGATCTATTCAAGGCAGTGACTCACAAAATATTGAAATACAAGTTTTACTCTACCATACTCTTACAAAATACTACTAGTAAGGCTGGCTGAGAAAACCTGGGAAGATGCGGCAAGCTTCGATTTGAGATATGAACCAAAATCGGAGATAAAGTGTTTCCCATAGCAACAAATTTTATTCAGAAAAAAAATGCATAATGTGGGTTCTAATAGACATAGAAAGAAAATTTAAAGTTGTAAATGATCAGAAAGATGTGGTCTACACCACTGCATTCATAACTCCATTTATGAAATTTGCGCATCTTTCCGGGTTTTCTCAGCCAGCCACACATATTTTTAAAAATAACTAAAATCTTATAACTTAAAAATTAAATACCAATGAGTAAAAAACACACCAAAAAAAGTACAGCTTTTATAGAGAGTAACTTCCGCTTAGATTACTCAAAGGACTGATTCAGAAACTTACTGACCCAAAGGCATTTTTATACCACAAGACAACAAAGCCGCCATATCAAGATATGTAACTTTTTAAAAAGGCTCATAACACACACTTCAAATAAAATCGCCATGTGTGTCAATATGTCTCCCTGTTTATGTCACTATGTACTTGTCTGTGCCCTGGATGAGGGCAGGTGGGACTGAATATGCACCAGAATAGATTTTTATTAAGAAGTGCTACTACAAAATAAAGAGTGAATAATAATCTCGCAAAAACTTTCAATTGTAAAAGAAAGTATTATATAAAAATCAAAGTAACAGCTTTAAAAAAAACCCACAAAAATGCTTAACATGGAATGTTTCTGACTATATAAAATTAAGAAATTAAGGAGCAGGAACCGGTGTAAGATAAAGAACTGAAAAAATGTTTATGAAAGGTACCAGACAAAGAAAGAAATGTTAATGTTTCTGACTCAAAGCTGCTCTACAGCCAATAACAGAAACAAATACAATGATAATACTTTATGTAGAATCTGTTTGGATATTTTATTAAAAAAAGGGTTAGATGAATCTTTTAAAACAATGTGTCAGATTATAGCAGCGCTGCACTAGCTGTCAGGTGATGAACTTGTTAGCTTTAAAAATATGTTATCATTTACTTACTTACTAAAACCACCGACGAGCTGAGCTCCAGTCCTTCAGTGGTGTGCTCTAGCATGACATTTTGGATGACTTCTGTAGATATTCCAGCTCACTGCAAAGTGTGTTATTGATGTTAGACTTTGGTAGTGCATATAAACAGAATTGATTTACTGTACAGTGAGTTGAGAATCATTTAAATTCAAATTATGTTTCAAGAAGATAAAACGATTTTAAGAATGTCTTAAATTACTTGTATGAATTGTTGTAATCATCATCATCGTCGTCGTCGTCGTTGCCTTCTTCTTCTTCTTCTTCTTCTCCTTCTTCTTCTTTTTCATCATCATCATCATCATCATCATCATCATCATCATCATCATCATCATCATCATCATCATCACCATCATCATCATCATCATCACCATCACCATCATCATCATCATCATCATCATCATCATCATCATCATCATCATCATTATTATTATTATTATTATTATTATTATTATTATTATTATTATTATCATTATAATTATCATCCTCATCATCATTCATTATTATTAATATCCTCATCCTCATTATCCTCCTTGATCAATATTATTATTATTTATTGTTATTCCAATCGCAAGTAGACAGCCCAACTTCAAGCACTGACTTGAGGATTGTGCATGATAAATCAGAATACCAAATTCATACAAACTCAAACATGCTTGTTCTTCAATTCATTAAGTCTTCATTTAATCTTTTGGGGCAATGATCACGGAATATATTTCCACTCTGCATTATGGGCTAAGGGGACCAACACAGTGCTTTCACTTTCCAGATGGATAGGAGGAATTCTGTATCATAATAAGAAGAATTATTATGTGGCTGCATTAAATATATAACTTAAAAGTCATAATGTTTATTTAATTTACATCTCTGTTTTTGTACCTATGTTTATGAGTGTGTGTGTTTTGTGTGTGTGTGTGTGTGTGTGTGTCTTCAAAAAGAAATAAGAAGTTTATAAATCAAAATTAAAACGATAGAAAGAGAGAGAAAGAGAGAGAGAGAGAGAGAGAGAGAGAGAGAGAGAGAGAGATAGAGAGAGCGTAATAATAATAATAATAATAATAATAATAATAATAATAATAATAAGAAGAAAAAGAAGAAGAAGAAGAAGAAGAAGAAGAAGAAGAAGAAGAAGAAGAAGAAGAAGAAGAAGAAGAAGAAGAAGAAGAAGAAGAAGAAGAAGAAGAAGACGAAAAAGAAGAAGAAGAAGAAGACTAAGAACAGTAATAATAATAATAATAATAATAATAATAATAATAATAATAATAATAATAATAATAATAATAATAATAATGCAATATTGTCGAAGCACCAACACATGCACACAAACACACAATAAACACATACACACACACACACACACACTCTCTCTAAAGGGTGCCCAAAAACATAGGAGGATGAGAAACGCTCGACATTTATAATACTCTGATGCGTGTTAGTTGCACACTATTTTAATACCCATGATATGCAACTTAAAGTAAATGGCCTTAAGTAAACGATCAAGATAGATAGATAGAGCCAGAGAGGGAGGGAGGGAGAGAGAGAGAGAGAGAGAGAGAGAGAGAGAGAGAGAGAGAGAGAGAGAGAGAGAGGGAGGGATAGAGAGGGAGAGAGAGAGAGAGAGAGAGAGAGAGAGAGAGAGAGAGAGAGAGAGAGAGAGAGGTGGAGATGGACATGGAGGGATATATGGGGGGGGGGGGGGATATTGTGTGTGAGAGAGAGAGAGAGAGATAGATAGATAGATAGATAGAGAGAGAGAGAGAGAAAGAGAGAGAGAGAGAGAGAGAGAGAGAGAGAGAGAGAGAGAGAGAGAGAGATTCGGGGGGGGGGGGGGGGGGGGGGGGGGAGGAGGAGTTCAGTCTCAGTTCACACAGTCAGTCTGAAACTGAAAGAACGGGTTAAATGGCCCAGATGATTGTTTTAAAAAACTAAACTAAAAGAACCAATCAAAACTCAAGGTGTCACAATCACAAAAACCAAAAAGATAATGTGAACGGGTATCTTGCCAATTCGATTGTATGTAACATAAACTCACCTTTTCATCGAGTAAACAAAAATTAAATTGAAAACTGAAAACGGTAAACAGCCATGTCGTCCAGGGTTGCCAGATTATTTTTCAACAAAATGCCAGGGGAAGACTCAAAAAATGCCAAAACACTCCAAAAAATGCCAAAGTCTGTTGACTCCCACCCCCACTAAGAAAACTACTCACTTTTGATAGACAATTTACTATCATATCCTGGTGGCTTGCGTGTTTTCTTTTCTTTTTCTTTTTTTTTTTTTTTTAATTATACTAAATTTCCTGTTGGGGTAATTTTTTACCTACTGACTACTAAGTGAAGTGCTAAACCACTACACCACGGTTGGATTTTAAGAATGAAAAAGAAATACATTAACATGAAAGGTAAATACGTAAACAGTTAAATAATTATTGACAATTAAGAAAACTTACTGTTTCGTGTTTCTTATGATGTTTTTTGTTGAATCTGGTTCAAGTGCAGAGTCCAAAGAAGTTATAGAGAAAAAAATTAGAAACAATATCCATCACAGTTTTAATAGCAAAGTTTTGCGATGTGAAGAGATTTGTTTTTACGCGTTTAGAAATAATTAAGAAAAGGTGTCATTTGAAGTATAATATACAAGAAAAGAAAATGCCAAATGAAAATGCCAAATGCCAAATGATTTTTTCTAATGCCAAACGGTTTTCAAAAATGCCAGATTTTTGGAATCTGGCATTTAAAATGCCAAACTGGCAACCCTGATGTCGTCTGCTACAAAACCAGCCAGCTTGTTCCATTGCCAGATCCATTTAGAATCAAATAATTAAGACGAAAAAAGAATGGTTCCGGCATCCAAACCCAAATTGATATCTTCTTTTTGATGTAAATGAACACGGATTTCATGACTTTTAGTAATTTGGATGCTTGTATTTACGATTTATAGAAGTTATTACAAATAAAAGCAAAAGTATCTCGTCAAAATTGGGACAAGGGTTAAAAATAATATTTAAGGCGGTGGATGAATTTTATTGCTGGCATTATGGTGCAGCGCGGCCCTGCGTCAGTTCGCTTGGCCTTTGCTTCCTCATTCACACTTATTTCACTGCTGTGCTCTTTCGATTTTGAGCAAATCACCTCGACCTAATTTCACCATCTCTGCTGGGGATAGGATCGTAGCCATCGTTATGTTATAGCCTGATACTGAAATCCAAAAGGACTGGCAGTTTGACGTCATTATTTGGTTTTTGCACCGACTAGTGAGTTGTCGTTAGTAGAGCTCATGGAAACTAGTTATTTCACTGGTTGAACTATTGAATACAACTCACGATTTGTTTTCTTTTGTGGCAAAAGAATGGCATTTTGACGTCATGTTTTGGTCAGTATCAGGCCATAACTTTACGAAGGCCACGATAGGATGCTGCTTGGTACTCCTCTTTCCTTGAAATATTGAATACCCCATTGATAAAGGGATTTTATCCAGGTGAAAAAATAGATAACTTCATGGATTTTATGCATTAGACGTCTATATGTTTTCTATAAGAAATCAAACCAAGGCAGTTTAATTTAAAAATCAGATAATTAATGATAACATTTTACAACGGTTTTTACTTCACGAACAATATTAAAATCTGGGTTCATAATAATAATAATAATAATAATAATAATAATAATAATAATAATAATAATAATAATAATCATAATAATAATAATAATAATAATAATAATAATAATCATCATCATCAACATCATCATCATCATCATCATCATCATCGTTATCAAAAAATGTGATTGAGTAAAAATATTTTAAGCCATAAGCCTGAAGCCTTAGATGACGAGCGATTATTATAGGGTTAGGACATGGAACAATCTAAGATTCACGACCGACAAATGACTCATAAACTATAAATCAGCATATATATATATATATATATATATATATATATATATATATATATATATATATATAATATATATGTATGTGTGTGTGTGTGTGTGTGTGTGTAAGTAAATATATGAACAAGGATATAGAGCATTTTTACAGATCAATCCTGTGCAATGCGCTTCACAATGTTTCATTTATTCCCCCAATCGGCCATTTGGAGCCAAATTTCCATTTCATACAATACCAGTCACCTCGGCGTCCTGTTTGAACTAGCACTCTTATAATATCCCGTCACTGACTGTAACCAGGTACTCATTTACACCTGAGTCCAGAGGGGTATGTAAAGTACCTTACCCAGTGATACAACGTCGAGTTCCAGATACTGATAACGCTTCGCATTTTATCTATAGATGGAACGAAGATAGGGTCACTCGGGTCTTTGTTATTGCTTTTTGCCATCCGCGTTTATGAGCAATTCTCACTAAACTGCATTATCCAGACTATAAAAGTTCATGGTTACACAGAGTTTTGTGTGTTGGTCCGTTCTATTTCCGGAATGTCAATGTTGTGAGCTTCTTAGCCAAGCGCATTATATCGAGAGCGAAACTGGCGTCACTCAGGTCTTTATTATTGTTTTTAACCACCCTTTTTATGAGTAATTCTCGTTAAATAGTATATATAGTATGCGTTTGGCTAAGAAGCTCACAACATTTCCACCCGGAAGTATAAAGGACCAACAGACAAAACTCTGTGTAACCATGAACTTTTATAGTCTGGATAATGCAGTTAAGTGAGAATTGCTCATAAACGTGGATGGCAAAAAACAATAACAAAGACATGAGTAACGTCAACTCCGTTCTATCTATAAATCAAACTTTAAGCGTTGAAGGCCACTCGTTTTTTTTTATTGTTTTGCGTGTGTGTGTGTGTGTTTGTGTGTGTGAGTGTGGGTGTGTTGGTACGTCATGTCCGGTAGGTAGGTGTTATGAGTTTTCTTACTGTACGCACGCAATGCATCAATAATTTCTACATAATTGGGAAACAAGTCGTGACTTCTAATCCTCTACTCTTTTCGTTCCTGAATCATTGGAAGTATGTATGTATGTAACCAGTCCTTCGGAGTACTAACAATGAATTCTTCTTCTTCTTCTTCTAGGTTCCATGCCTGGTCCAGGCTTCGGATACTGCATGAATTATCTCTCTCCATTCCTCCCTGTCTCTTGCTTTTTCAAACAGCTCTTGGATTGTTAGGTTGGTGAAGCCCTTCAGTTGGTCTATGAGTGTTTTTCTTTGTCTCCCCCGGGCGCGTTTACCAGGTATTTTTCCACAACTTGCCAGGTATTCATTTTTATCTTTCCTTACTATGTGTCCGAAAAAGCATAGTTGTCGATCCGCTATTAAGGGCATTAGTTTCCTTTGTTGGTATGTTTGTTTTAGCACTTCTTCGTTCGTTTTGTGTGCAGTATACGATATTCTCTGCATCCTTCTCAAGCACCACATTTCAAAAGCTTCAATGTTCTTTTGTGTTTCTGCATTTGTAGTCCAGCTTTCGCATCCGTATAACAAGATTGGCCACACGTAGCACTTCAAGACTCGGAATCTAATCCCGAACGACATCTGTTTGTTTTTCAAAATGTTTCCCAGGTCCATGAAGGCCTGTTTGGCTTGAGTTATTCTTGCTCGTATGTCTCGGATACATCTTCCATCTGTTGTCACTATTGAACCTAGGTATTTAAAACTTTCTACGTTGGTAAGTTGCAATGAATAGGTTAATTAAAAATGGCATAACTATTTCAGTAACAGGATGTTTGGATAGTATGCGCTAGTATGCGCTTGGCTAAGGGGCTCACAACATTGCCATCCGGAAGTATAACGGACCAACACATAAAACGTTTTGTAACCTTGAACGTTTATAGTCAGGTTAATATAGTTTTGTGAGAATTACACATAAACACGGATGGCAAAAAACAATAATAAAGACCTGAGTGACGTCAACTTTGAACTATCTATAGAAATATTCTTGGTATTACAGGACGATGATCTTTATTGACGACCGTCATTTATTTAGATTAGAAAATATAAGTACCATCACTCTGAACCCAGATACTCAATTGTGACTCACCGTCTCTAAACGGTATTATGTCGGGATGACTTGGTTGCAAAAAATTGAATTTATTGACAAAAACATGAAACTTGGGGTTTGTTTCGATTTGTTATGTTACAGAATGAAGACAATTTCTCACAATACAACAGCTCAAAATGGCATTTACTATCAATTTAATTCTAAAGTCACTTTTCGGGGTCCAATTCATTCCGACATCATACCGTTTCGAGACGAAGGGTCACAATTACACAAGGTATAATATAGATAGTATGCGCTAGTCTAAGAAGCTCATAACATTGACATCCGGAAGTATAACGGACCAACACACAAAACTGTGTGTATCCATGAACGTTTATAGTCGGGTTAATACAGTTCAGTGAGCATTACTAATAAACGCGGATGGCAAAAAACAATAACAAAGACCTGAGTGACGCCATCTGCATACTATATCCATACATATCTATATCCAGTCCTCCGGAAAAGTGGTTTTACACTTCCAATGAAAAAAAAAACCCGGTTTATAGACATAATGCATTTCTTCCCTATTTTCAGCCAGAACTTGCGAAAGTGGAAGTGGAGAGGAATATTGGCCATTGCAATTGTAGACCCGGATTTTATGGCGCGTCTTGCGAAGGTACATGCGGCAGGGGCAACCAGTGTTACAACCATGGCGTATGCGACAGAAATGAAATGTGCATTTGTTCCTCGAGATGGGCCGGCAAGAAATACAACCTTGATATGTTCATGACAGGTGAGTGGCTTGTGATGATTTATTGATGCTATGCGTTTAGTTGAAAATTCATGACGTCCGACAGACGGATATAATATACCAACACACAAAACTATGTAACAGTATAGTCCGATTAATGGAACAATTTGGCCATTGTGTGTGGCTGCGAGTAAGAAAGCCACAATGACTCCGTTCAAAGTCAAGATGCATCTTAATGCCCACAGTCATAGCACACGGCAAGCGTGAAATGCATCGCTTGGTTGTACCGTGGGAATTGGCTGGAAGCCTTCTCAACCTTTAAAGCAACACGTTGTATTGGTTGGTCAGTGGCACGAGTACGACTCGAGCTGTAGTAAATTCAAAGCGGTGTGATTGGTTCAAGTTTTGAGGCACTGTAAAGGTTTTTTTTTAACACAAGGTCAACAATGAATGTCATTGTTTGTGAAACAGAAAATTAAAGGTGTGACTTTTTATTGTTAAATTCTTACAAATTATCAAGACAATGACGACCTGTGGCTTAGCCTTAATAGCCTTTAAGGCCCTACGCCACACAGGTCTTTGTGTTATTATTTTTAACCAGCAATTTTTATGAGTAATTCTCATTAAATTCTATCAATCAGACTAACGATGTCTGCGTTTAGCCAACAGACTCACAACATCCGCGTTAATAGTTTGATTGATAGAATTTAGTAAAAACTACTCATAACACTGACTGACTAAAACAATAGCAAAGAGCTGGGTGACATCACTTTCGTTCCGTCTATAAACGTTCAGGATTACACATAGTTTTGTGAGCTGGTTCGTTATATCCGGCTTGCTGATGTGATGAGTATTTCAACTAAATGCTTACCATCGATACAGTGAATACTATTATGAGAACAATTAACCAGTAGATGTTTGACAAATCAAAACATGGTATTTGTGACAGACCTTCACACGTGCTCGGACAAAAAAGTCTTTTTTAAATATATAAAAACAATACCGTGAATGAAATCGACTTCTCTCTGATCATTGTTATTGTTATTATACCACCAAACGGATGACTAGTTATCACATGATTTTCTTGATCATATTATAAACGTTTAAGTTTACACATAGTTTTCTGTGTTGCCCGTATGCGTAGTTCGCTATGTTTACCAATAACTGCCATTACGACGATTGTCCGAAAGGCGTGGTTATCTAAGTGTCTATTGACACTAAAACAATCTCTTTGTTACTAACTAATTTCTATCAGTGAACAAAACTCACAAATCAGACAATTCAGAGAAAAAATAAAAGCCACAACTCTTTGATGCCTGCTGCTCATGTGAATGGACTTTTGTAATAGGGAAGAAATGTATGATGTCAAAAAACAAACAAACTGGATTCATTGGAAGTGTAAAACCACTCTTCCGGAGGACCGGATATTTACCTTGTGTAATTCATATTCTGTTTTCAGAGTGATGATATCTTATTTTCTATTGTAAATAGATGTTTACACCTAACCCCTGCCATTGTTTACATTATGACGATTGTCCGAGAGGTGTGGTTAACCATGTGTCTTTTTAGGGATATCAGACCTGCAGTCTTGCCGTAGCATCGTTAACGTCTGACACTAGAATCGTAGCCATCGTTAACTTATAGACTGACACTGACCAAAAAATGACGTCATAATGCCAGTCTTTGGCCACAAAAGAAAACAAAATGAGTTGTATTCAATAGTTTAACCAATGGGACCGCTTGTTTCCATGAGCACTACTAACGACAACTCACTAGGCGGTGCAAAAATCAAATAATGACGTCAAAATGCCAGTCATTTTGGGGTTCAGTGTCAGGCTATGCCTTAACGATGGCTACGCTAGAACCCTCTACAGTTTGACGTCATTTTAAAGGTTTGTGCAGCGTCTCGTGTGTTGTCGTTAGTTGAGCTGAAGGAAACAAGTGATTCCATTGAGTTGAACTATTGAATACAACTCACGATTTGTTTTCTTTTGCGACCAAAGACTTTTTGGTCAGTGTCAAGCTATACGTTAACCATGGCTACGGTCTGGGTGATTCAGCTGCTTAGTATGTTCAATGTTCTAACGGTGGCAACACCAATCATCCCGTTGCCTCTCCTTCTAGGATTTGTCAGCTACGACGAGAACTACACATGCAACACGTGTACAACTGGATTCGTTGGGAAAGATTGCGCAACTGCCTTCCAAGTACGCAGCTCTTTTGGATTGGGTTTTTACGCAGTCACCTACAACCGGGAAATCATCACTCTAGACGGGGCGTCCATTACACTGGTGCAACCTGGTGCTTACCGTCTTCTGAAAACGCCAAACCTCATCATTGACGCGTTCTATAAGGTAAACATGCGTGAATATGTGTGTTACTTTACCGTGTCAAAACGTTATTATATCGGAATGATCTAGATTCTCTCTCTCTCTCTCTCTCTCTCTCTCTCTCTCTCTCTCTCTCTCTCTCTCTCTCTCTCTCTCTCTCTCTCTGTGGCATATCACTTGGACGTAGCCTCCCACACAGTCCTTCGGAAGAAGTCTCTGTCTTGTGCCCATCTGCCATATTCCGTCACGCCGTTGTTGAGCCATTCCTGTATATCCTGTTGCCATCTTCTTTGTGGTCTTCCTCTGCCTCTTTTGCCCTCCGCCATGCCCTCCAGTACATCTCTCTCTAGTGTGTCGTGTCTTTTCAGGTGCCCAAAGTAATTGAGTTTCAGCTTTTTTATCTTACTCATTAGCAGGGACTTTTTTAGTCCTAGTGTTTTCATGATGTTTGCATTGCTTTCTTTGTTTGTCCACGGGATGCGTAAGATTTTTCTATAGCATTTCATTTCGAAGGCGGTTATTCTCTTTTCTGATTATTTGATCTAGATTAAGGAAGAAAAAAAAAGACATTTATTTAGTCAAAGCAATCAGATTGGGACAGAGACGTTGTGGCGCGTCTCACATCTTCTACTCTTCCAGTTCCAAACGCATTGGATGTGTGTATGTAAACAAGTGCTTCAAAGTCAAAGGACTAATCATGAAGTGATTGCATATTGAAAATGAATCATAAGGCGGCATGACTATTTATAGTATCTAGTAGGATTTATAAGCAGATTCTTAAGATTACGGGACGTAAAAGAGCGAGAATTGATGATCTTTTTTTGACGACCAGTATATGTCTAGACTAGAAAATAAGATGCCATCACTCTGAAACCAGAAGATCAATTCCACAAGGTATGTAGTCCGTCCTCCGGAAGAGTGGTATTACACTTCGAATGAGATTGAAACCAGTTTTATGACGTCACACTTGTGTTCCCTATTAGAAAATCCATGATTTTAGCAGTTGAAGAAACAAAATTTACTCTATACAATGAGGGTAATCATTTCAACTTGAAAGGAAACAAGAGAATGTGATGTCAAAATTCTGGTTCCAATCTGATTGGAAGTGGAAAGCCAGTCTTCCGATGGATTGGATACATACATTGTGTGATTGATCTTCTGGGTCCAGACTGACGGCATCTATTTCTATTCTGCGGCTATGTGGTCTAGTGGTATGACACTCGCTTTCGGACACAGTTTTGTGCGTTGTTCCGTTATTCTTCCGGGTGGCAATGTTATGAGCTTCTTAGCCAAGCGCATACTCGTGTGCGCTTGGCTAAGAAGCTCATAACATTTCCATCCGGAAATATAACGGACCAACACACAAAACTGTGTATCCATGAACGTTTATAGTCGGGTTAATACAGTTCAGTGAGCATTACTCATAAACGCGGATGGCAAAAAACAATAACAAAGACCTGTGTGACGTCATCTTCGAACTATCTATACTACATTGTCCTAAGGCAGAAAACGGTAGGGGCTGCCTGAGGCCTGTGATGTGATCGTGAAAATACTAACGAAAGAGTGAAAATGAATGGAGAGACTTCATTTCATGGGAACAATGCAGACAATGGACGTTTCGGATACAAACCCTTCGTCAGCACTACAGTACACAAATTAACGTGGAAAACAAATAAAAAATATAATGTAAAAATAACTTGTATCCTCTGTACTCAATTGTGGTTGCAGTATGAATGCATTGTTGTGCTGACGAAGGGTTTGTAGCCGAAACGTCCATTGTTTGTATTGTTCTCATACGAAGCCTCTCCATTTTCACTCTTTCGTTAGTATTGTCCTAAGGACTGGTTACACATTTCCAATGAGATTTGAACCGGAAGATAAGAGGGTGTGACGTCACGACTTCTCTGCCCTATTATTGTAGACGTTGAGCTGAAGATGTTCCACTAAAAATCTCGTCAATAACGATGTGATACCGTTTCCAGGCGATTAGTCACGAATTATGGGTGTTGTTTGTTTGTGCATGGGTGATTTTATAGATAGTATGCGCTTGGCTAAGAAGCTCATAACATTGCCATCCGGAAGTATAACGGACCAACACACAAAACTGTGTGTATCCATGAACGTTTATAGTCGGGTTAATACAGTTCAGTGAGCATTACTCATAAACGCGGATGGCAAAAATCATCAACAATGACCTGAGTGACGTCATCTTCGAACTATCTATCTACTGGGGTATATATAGATAGAATGAAGATAGATAGAATGAAGTTGACGTCACTCGGGTCTTTGTTATTCTTTTGTTGTTTTTTTTTTTTTGCCATCCGCGTTTATGAGTAATTTTCACTAAATTGTATTAACCAGACTACAAACGTTTAATTATTGGTTTTAGTTTTAGTGTTGTAATATACATGTAAATGATACTTTTTAGATTACACTTAGTGATGTATTATATATATATATATATATACTATGAATGGATTCACTCACTTATATGGCCAATACACATGTTTCTGTGGCATATATATATATATATATATATATATATATATATATATATATATATATATATATATATATATATATATATATATATATATTATATATATATATATATATATTTATTTATTTATAGATAGATAGATAGATAGAATGAGCTTGGCCAAGGAGTTCACAACATTGTCATCCGGAAGTATAATGGACCAACACACAAACTCTGTGTAACCATGAACTTTTATAGTCTGGTTAATACAGTTTAGTGAGAACAACTCACAAACGCGGATGGCAAAAACAATAACAAAGGCCTGAGTGACGTCATCTGCATACTATCTATATATATGTGCGTGTGTGTGTATGCGTGTGTGTGTGTGTGTGTGTGTGTGTGACCATATGGAAGGAACAAAGTTGACGTCAAACAGCCCCTTGTTATTGATTTTAAACAGCCTGTTATTGAGAAGGTCTCACTAAAATACATCAATCTGTTTTGTGTATTCTTCTGTTTAATTTGACTGATGGATGACGTGAGTATTTTACCGACACGCACAGTATCAATACAAATGAATGTGTCTGTGACTATGTCTGTGTGTGTATGTATGTATATATATATATATATATATATATATATATATATATATATATAATATATATATATATATAAATATGTGTTTGTGTGGGTGTGGGTGTGTGGGTGTGTATGTGTGAAGATTGACAATTAATTATTATATTAGGCCATTAGACGATTATGGTGATGATGATGATGATAATGATGATGATGACGATAATAATAATAATAATAATAATAATAATAATAATAATAATAATAATAATAATAATAATAATAATAATAATAATAATAATAATAATAATAATAATAATAATAATAATAATAATAATAATAATAATAATAATGTCAGATCCACTACATATTTGCAGCTGTGTGTAGGATCTCCCCATTGCCTCTTCATAAAGGAAGTAGCGGTTAAATACAAAGACTATCACATCGTGTCATTCGCTGTGGACGACGAGGGCGGAACGCGTCAGTTCATGAACGGAGAGGAAGTGAGATTGGCTCCGTTCATTTATGACAGGTTTGTTGTTATGAATAATGGGAGCGATCTATAGATAGTATGCGCTTGGCTAAGAAGCTCATAACATTGCCATCCGGAAGTATAACGGACCAACACACAAAACTAGGTGTATCCATGAACGTTTATAGTCAGGTTAATACAGTTTAGTGAGAATCACTCACAAAAGCGGATGGCAAAATACAATAACAAAGGCTTGAGTGACGTCATCTTCGTTCTTTCTATAGATAGTTCGGAGATGACGTCACTCAGGTCTTTGTTATTGTTTTTTGCCATCCTCGTTTATGAGTAATGCTCACTGAATTGTATTAACCTGACTATAAACAATCATCGATACACATAGTTTTGTGTGTTGGTCCGTTATACTTCCGGATGGCAATGTTATGAGCTTCTTAGCCAAGCGCACTATCTATATTCATGTTTTCGCCCAACCAAGTCATCAATCACATGACTTGTTGATGTCCAACGATTGGATATTTCTTAACAAATGTAAACACGCTGCTTTGGTTTACAAAAGTTATAAACATACACATGTGTCAAACTGAACACAATGACCAATCGTGATGTTAGATGTTTCAAAATCTGTGAGCACTTTTCACTATGTGGGACACTTTGAGACATTCCAATGTGACCAATGACCTCGACCACATGGAAAAGTAATATAGATCATGCCCATTGGGAAAGGGACGACATTCAGATTGGAATAGAATGAATTCTCTTTATGAATATATTTGACACCTTTGGATCACATGTTAAAACTTTACTTGTATAATAATAATAATAATATCAATAATAATAATAATAATAATAATAATAATAATAATAATAATAATAATAATAATAATAATGATGATGATGATGATGATGATGATGATGATGATGATGATGATGATGATGATGATGATGATGATGATGATGATAATAATAATGATAATAATAATAATAATAATAATAATAATAATAATAATAATAATAATAATAATAATAATAATAATAATAATATCTATAGCGGCTATTTCCATCAAAAGTGCTCGGAAGCGCTTTTCAAAGACAAAATAAAATTATATCATGCGGATACAGTCATATACATCGCGTCCAGAAGAAAGTTTGTATCAAGCACAGTTAGGTAGAAATCTGTGGTATTAAGCAATAACATCACTCAAAGAAAAACTGAAAGGAATTACTCTGTCTTCTGGAATAAAAGGGAACCTTATTCAATATTGAGGCCCTTACTTTGTCAATGATATTTGTTTATTGTCACAATCCCATCAGCATTTACAAGAAAACACAGACAGTCATGTTCAAGGCAGGAAGCAGCACAGACCGGTTTAAGAATATACACAAAGAAAACAAAGGTGATGAGACTCCTAAACAACAACACAACACCCATCTCAACAAGATATGAAGTGAATAGAAAAGTGCCAGAAGACAATAGAGAATAAAAATTTTTTCGCGGCGGTGGTGGGGTTTGAACCTGCGACCTTATTGGTACGACAACTCCGCCTGGCAGGTGAGAGCGTGGCTCTACCGTGTGAGCTATCCACGAACACAAAAATATTCGTTTCAAACTCAAAGTCATTACTAGATCCCTCTCTCACCCACTTCTTGAGACCGCCGATTCGTTCGTACACCACCATCGCGAATAATTTTGACCAGCAGTTAAGCTTAATAGCCAATATTCTCAACACAAACATATAACAAAGAAACGATTGAGACATTGAGTATGCTCCGGTGTATGGGGTGAATTTTTAATTCAGAAAAGTGAGTGGAGCAGGCACTTATGTTGGTAACAACAAGATATGAAGTGAATAGAAAAGTGCCAGAAGACAATAGAGAATAAAAATTCCACTCACTTTTCTGAATTAAAAATTCACCCCATACACCGGAGCATACTCAATGTCTCAATCGTTTCTTTGTTATATGTTTGTGTTGAGAATATTGGCTATTAAGCTTAACTGCTGGTCAAAATTATTCGCGATGGTGGTGTACGAACGAATCGGCGGTCTCAAGAAGTGGGTGAGAGAGGGATCTAGTAATGACTTTGAGTTTGAAACGAATATTTTTGTGTTCGTGGATAGCTCACACGGTAGAGCCACGCTCTCACCTGCCAGGCGGAGTTGTCGTACCAATAAGGTCGCAGGTTCAAACCCCACCACCGCCGCGAAAAAATTTTTATTCTCTATTGTCTTCTGGCACTTTTCTATTCACTTCATATCTTGTTGTTACCAACATAAGTGCCTGCTCCACTCACTTTTCTGAATTAAAAATTCACCCCATACACCGGAGCATACTCAATGTCTCAATCGTTTCTTTGTTATATGTTTGTGTTGAGAATATTGGCTATTAAGCTTAACTGCTGGTCAAAATTATTCGCGATGGTGGTGTACGAACGAATCGGCGGTCTCAAGAAGTGGGTGAGAGAGGGATCTAGTAATGACTTTGAGTTTGAAACGAATATTTTTGTGTTCGTGGATAGCTCACACGGTAGAGCCACGCTCTCACCTGCCAGGCGGAGTTGTCGTACCAATAAGGTCGCAGGTTCAAACCCCACCACCGCGCGAAAAAATTTTTATTCTCTATTGTCTTCTGGCACTTTTCTATTCACTTCATATCTTGTTGTTACCAACATAAGTGCCTGCTCCACTCACTTTTCTGAATTAAAAATTCACCCCATACACCGGAGCATACTCAATGTCTCAATCGTTTCTTTGTTATATGTTTGTGTTGAGAATATTGGCTATTAAGCTTAACTGCTGGTCAAAATTATTCGCGATGGTGGTGTACGAACGAATCGGCGGTCTCAAGAAGTGGGTGAGAGAGGGATCTAGTAATGACTTTGAGTTTGAAACGAATATTTTTGTGTTCGTGGATAGCTCACACGGTAGAGCCACGCTCTCACCTGCCAGGCGGAGTTGTCGTACCAATAAGGTCGCAGGTTCAAACCCCACCACCGCCGCGAAAAAATTTTTATTCTCTATTGTCTTCTGGCACTTTTCTATTCACTTCATATCTTGTTGTTACCAACATAAGTGCCTGCTCCACTCACTTTTCTGAATTAAACACCCATCTCAGTAAGTGGAGGGACGTAAACAAATTTTTATATTTGGGTAGCATTGTTTCAATCTCCAGAGGAACATACGAAGACTTAAAGGCTAGAATATGAAAAGCACAACATGCAGTTATTATTCTCAAACCTATATGGAAATTAACAAATCTGTCACTGAAAAACAAATTCAGAATATACAACACTAACTTAAAGTAGTCCTTCTTTATGGCTCAGAAACATGAAGAGTGACCAGTACTCTTTGGAAAAAGCTTCAAACCTCCACAAACACGTGTGCTCAAGACATACACGGTATCAGATGGCCTGAGAAAATCAGTAATAAAGACTTGTAGTTGAAAGTTGGACAAGAGGAAATTAGCAACAAATCTCAACAAGAAAATGGAACTGGATTGGTCACACTTTCAGAAAACCAACATGACGAGGAGGCAAGGTTTGAACTGTAACAATCAGGGGGAAAAATGTTGGGAGGCCAAGGAAAACATGGGGAAGGTCTTGTAAGGAAGAGGTGAAGTTGGCTGGAATGTCATGGGGAGAGATGAAGAAGATGAAAAAGAACAGAATATTGTGGAGATGTACTGTTGAAGCCCTGCAAGGAATGTAAAGGATTTACGATAAGTCCGACGGTTAATTTGTTAAAGTCAAAAGTAGATTCAATTTTGAAATAGCGTGTAAGACACGTACTCTTTGTATCTATTTTAATATTTTGCCGTAATTAAAGTTGTGGCAATAATTAACCCTGTGGGGCCGTAATCACTCATGGTATAGTAGTCTTTGTGTTTTGTTTGTTTTAAAAAAAAATAAAATCTATTATTTATGTATCATTCTTATGCTGCTGCGGGTTTAGCGGGGAGTTTCATCTTCGAAAGTTACTCAATGATGTGATGAGAGTAATTGTCACTGGAACTCACGAAATTATGATCGCCAACGTCAAGGGGGAACTAGTGGTCGGAGTTTCTCACAAAGGTCAATCTTCCGGAATGCTTGGTAACGCAGACCGAGACTGGCTTAATGACGTCACAGACACAGAGCTGTCACCTAATCAAAAAGATCTCCACGCAATTAATATAACCATCTATTTAAATAAAAGGTAAGTTTGTTTGCATTCGTTTTTAATGGCTTTACCGCGCGTGCAACACATTTTGGTCATTTCAGCGCCTGTAAAAAGGAAAAACATAGGATATTAAAAGCACACGAGAAATGTAAAATTAAGGGGAATGGTACAAATAGGGATTAGATGTAGATTCCAAGTACATACTATCAATGAGTTTGAAATCACCTATAAGTCTCAAACAGACACAATCAGATGATTCGACTAAGAGGAACATTCATATGATTACATTATACATTGAAAATAAAACAAAACAAAACAGAGAGATGACTAACAACTAAAAATATAACATCTCCCAAAACTATAACTATACATTTAACTGCTTCCCTCCCCGCTAAGGGCCCCGTACAGGTAAAGGACGAAATCAAGTAATTTCATTCCAAGACAAAGGCAGAAAGCAAGTTGGAAACCATATATAGGGGAATAGAAGACACAGTATGTGACCTTCCTGCCCATTCCCGTAGCCATGTAATAACCATACCCATCGCAAGTATCTGTAATTCAAAAGTATATTTTGTTGTGAAGATTTAGGATGCTAGGAATAGAATCTCTCTCTAAACAATAAAGTTGGGTTAAGTTTATGGTTTCCATTAGATATACTTTCTTTAAGTAAAAAAGAAAATATGATTCCCAATGATGATGTGATGACCTTCTCATTATTAAGAGAAAACTACAATTTTTGTCATTTATTGGGTGACAAAAGATGGAAATTGCTGGTCTTTTTGCCTTAGGCCTCAATTACATAGGGTAAGCCACACCATGTTTACCCGTACCTAACTGTATCCTCCTGACCCGTGGTTTGTTGCATAAAATTTTTCAAAATTTTCCAAAGAAAATGATGAATTTTGCAGGTTGCTAAATATGTTGTATGACACCTAACAACTAAGTACATGTAACCCATGTAATAAAATATTCCTACGGAACTACGCGATTTCAAACTAATAGTTATGCAAAGTTATGGTACCAAAATGGACAATTTTGCCAGCAATTATGCTGATTTGGAAATAGGCACAAAGTTGGGAAAGCAAAATTACAATAACAATCTTCATCACCGCGAAGAACGCAAATTTCGCAAAAATAATTTAAAAAAAAAGAATCAAAGAATTTGTCCAAAATGTGCAAAAG
>NC_088363.1:3745395-3755395 GCF_034508935.2 Berghia stephanieae | reverse complement strand
TTGATAATAGGAGGGAACATATTTCCACATTAGACGTTTCATAAGACCACATGGACATCGCCATCGCAGCATCAGACCATCAAAAGATAGTAGTAATACTCCAGATCAAATTGAAAGCTAACAAGGATAGAGTAGGCAGACCATCACACAAGTTTAATGTACACAATCTGATAGAAGCAGAGAAACAAAAATAAGTTTAGGATGGAATTGAGGAACATATTTGATGCGCTTACATCTGTACAAGACGAGACTGTTGATGACCATTGGCATAATTTGCAAGATGTTTGGAACACAACATGCAAATCTGTTCTTGGGGAAATTGAAGAAAAAGGCAAAAAGACGCGTTAATCACAGAGACAGGGATTCTAATAGAGAAGAGGTAAACGTTGAAAGATCAATTGAACCAACTTTAATGTGAAAAGGACAGGACTGGAATCCCAACCATTTACTGGGAGATAACAGGCCGATGAAAAAGAGCGCAAGAAAAGATAAGAGAAACTTTATTGGGGAGATGGCCTCGGAAGCAAAGACAAAGAAACATGAGGAGGCTCTATAAAAACCCCACAGCAATCTCGGGAAAAAAAAACAAAAATCCGCAGCCTCCCGGTAAAAGACAATAATACCAATGCTATTCCTCGAGATAATAACGATATAGCAAGATGGGCCGAACACTTCCAGGACACACTCAGTAGACCTGCACCAACTGCGCTGCCAAATTTTCATCACAAATAGACGACGTTGATATGAATGTGAACCCACCAAACAAAACAGAGATTGCCGAAGCCATAAAGACCCTGAAACAAAGCAAAGCAGCAGGGCCAGGTTGTATTCCACATGAAGCACCGAAAGCAGACGCCCAGACATCGACTGACATGTTATATCGCCAGCTGATCAAAATCTGGAAACAAGAGAAAGTCTCAAAAGACTGAAAGAACGGCCATCTCGTTAAATACCAAAAGAAAGGGGGACTTATCATTGTGTAACATCTAGGGGAGAATCGTGCTGTTATCAATCTCAGGGAAAATTTTAACCAGAATCATTTTGGAACGCTTGGAGACTGCACTTGGCAAAAAAAAACTCAGAGATAAACTGGCAGGTTTGTGACAAGATATGTCGTGTACCGACCAAATTACGACTCTACGTATCATCATCGAATAGTCCCTTGAGTGTCAACCTCCTCTGTAGTCTGTCTTTGTAGACTTCCAGAAAGCGTTCGATAGTGTGGAAAAAAATGACATCTGGAAACCCATGAAACACCATGGCTTTCCTATAAAATTTGTGACCATCATCCAGCAGCTGTTTGAAGATGTTACCTGCCAAGTCATCCACGTTGGAAAATTAACAGAACCCTTCTCAGCGAAAATTGGAGTCCGGCAATGCTGCCTTTTCTCAGCATCAATCCTTTTGATGATCATCGACTGGGTCATGAAATGTGCTACTACAGGGCAAAAGACAGGAATTCAATGGATCGAAGTACATGATCTCGACTTTGCAAATGCTATCTGTCTTCTCTCTTACAAGTTAAAAGATGCACAAGAAAAGATAATCTATGTAACAGATGTTTCAACGGAATTAGGACTGACTGCAAATAAATAAATGCAGGACAAAAATGATGAAGGTAAACAACTTGCGAATCGACCTTATAAAACACCATCAAAGAGAAATCAAAGAGGTAGGTAAATATTTATATTTGGGTAGCATAGTAAACAAAGAAGGAGGGACAGGCAAAGACATTAAAAGCCGGATAACAATAAAAGCATGTTATGACTTTAACACTCTTCGACCAATATGAAATGTAAAATCCGGGTAGTCAACACAAATGACGCATGTTCTTTTATACGGCTCGGAGACATGGTGAGTGACTAAACCACCACAAATAATCTTCGAGCATTCACAAACAGGTTCCTCCTCAGAAACACCTATAATATCCGGTGGCTAGAGATCATCACAAATGAAGAACTGCACCAAAAACTGAACCAATCACCTATTGAAACTAAAATAAAGAAAAAGTAATGGGACTGGAGTGGCCATACTCTCAGAAAGCCTACAAGCAATATCACCAGGCAGGCTTTGGAAGCCACAAATAAATTAGGTCGACCAAAGCAGACATGGAAGCATTGAAACTTAGTTGAAGGCAGCCGGATTAACCTGGGCCCAGATAAAGAAGACCTAAAAAAAAAACTGAGTTAGATGGAAGAGTGCCATTGCTACACTATGTTCCACAAGAAATCAAGAGGCTTATGTCAAGTCTGAATATTTCTCTGCGGTCGATCGCGGTTTTTTTAAAAGTAAAGTATTGATATGATCATTGTTATTCTTTTAGTTGGCTGAAGTAGGGATTGAGCCCGAAACATTTCATGTTTGGTATTTTGTTCTTTTTTTTTTTTTGAAGCTGTTATATTCATTTTTGTTTGTTACCTTTTACAGTCCACGACTTCTAGCAGCTTGGTAATACTTATTCCTGCAGACTTTATATAAATTTAACTCAATATCCATATATGCTTAGCATGAAGCCACACACATAAAAGGATAGCATGCATATGATTTAAAATAAAAAAGATAACGATAAATATAAAATAACAATAATAATAATAATAATAATAATAATAATAATAATAATAATAATAATAATAATAATAATAATAATAATAATAATAATAATAATAATAATAATGATATATATATATACATATATATATATATATATATATATATATATATATATATATATATATATATATATAGAAAAGATGTATAAATTAATTAATCAAGTAATAAATGTATGAATGAATAGATTAATTAATAAATCAATTAATAGTAGGAGTAATTAGGTCCAAAAAACCATTGAATTGTAAAAATTAGGTATGATGCTTTTAGTCTAATTCCCCCTACTATAACACAGAAAGAAAGAACGAAAATGGACATAGAGATACATGTTTAAAAAGTAAACGAAGAAAACGGGGGCACATCTTGGATATCTCCTATTCTAGGGGTTATGAAAAAGAAAGAAATAAAAACTATCATTTTTTAATATTATACAGATTTATGGTTTAGTGTTTTGAAAAGCAGCTCGTTACCTGCAACTGCAAGTCCTTTGTTTGAGTCCCTCTCTGAGATGCAAAAATTTCAGTCTTTGAAAAAAAAATGATTTCCTTTACATAAATTTCCTCTCACAGGTTAAATCCCCTCCTTAACAATTTATAATAATTTATAATAATTGAGCTTTATATAGCGCAATATCCACTAAATGTGCTCAAAGCGCTTTACAAGGGGTCCCTGGTCAACAGCAACATTTAACATGTAGGACGGGACATGATGCCTGTTAGGCGATATTACAATTGTTCGGACAAAGACAACGCTCTTAACGGCCAGGTACTCATTTTATACCTGAGTATGGTGAGAGAATGTGAGTAAAGAGTCTTTTCCAAGGACTCAACTATGCGCCGAGCGCGAGGCTCGAACCCAGGACCTTCCGATCCGAAAGCGAGTGTCATACCACTAGACCACATAGCCGCACAATTTACTTCAGGATTATTCCAGAAATGCCTCCTCACCCAACTTTAGCTTGGAACTTGAAACTTGAGCTTATTTATAGAGAGTGTTATCCACTCAATGTGATCAAAGCGATTTACAAAGGAACCCTGCCAACAGCAATACGTAACATGTAAAACTAGTCATGGCGCCTGTTAGGCGATATGCACTTTTTTCCGGCCATAGACAACGCTGTTAACGGACAGATACTCATTTTAAACAAGAGTATCCTGAGAGAATGGAAATAAAGAGTCTTTTCCAAGGATTCAACTATGCGCAGCTCGGGGTTTGAATCCAGGACATGTCGATTTGAAGGAGAATATCATACCACAAAACCAATTAGCCGCATACAATTAAAAAAAAAATTCAAACTCTAAAGCAATAAGTAAATACGTTGTACTATTTGTTCAACAAGACACGCCATGCAAACAGCGTTACTTCAGTTTCATTTATCCCATAGAGCCGGAGTTACTCGGGTTTCTATAGCATGAAATGAATAATAGCAATTGCGGAGAGTGTTAACGCGAATACCTGTTAGAAAACAAGGTTATCACAGACAAATAAAATGGCTCCACACTGATTATTTAAAATGTGCCGTTATTGCTTTGGTTCCCATTTGGAAATAGGTCCTTTGATCATAGGCCTATTGAATAGGAACGTTGAGCATGGTCACTTCGAAAATGTGCTTTGATCATAGTCGCCTTGTAGATGTGCTTCAATCATTGTATCCTTGTGAATGTGATTTGATCATAGTTGCCTTGTAAATGTACTTCGAACCATGCCCCCCCCCCTATGAATGTGCTTAGATCATGGTCGCCAGTAAATGTGCTTTGATCCATTACTCCCTTATGAGTAGTTCAGGTTCGAAACCTGCTTCGGCATTTCATTGTTTAATTAAGCAAGTGGCTTAGCCCCTTTTGCTCACTTTGCAGTGCTGCGCCTGCACCTTATGAGGTTTTTTTTTTTTCCGAAATAGACCATAAAGAATGCCCTGAGGGTGAATGAAGGTTATTCTATAGTATTCTATTTATCTGTATTTAATCTAATATTTTATTCTTGTTGTTGTTGTTGTTGATGATGAATAATAATAATAATAATAATAATAATAATATGATGATGATGATGATGATGATGATGATGATGATGATGATGATGAAGATGATGATGATGATGATGATGATGATGATATTGTTATTAATGTTGTTGACAGATTATGGTATACCTCAGAAATCAAATGAAACATTTCAGCAAGGGAACAAAATGGATAGATTTTATTCCCTGACTCTCGGAGGTGGATTCATGAACACCAACATAACATTTGACCGCCTCAGATTCTTTGACAAGGTATGAAAAAGCCAGTACGAGTAATTGATTAAAGATTATGTTATCTGCCTCCATTATATGAGGGATGGGATTGGTGGTGGAACTGTGAACGGTAAATTTTTAGGCAAAATATAATATGACCTCTGGGCTAATTTATGACCAAACCGATCGAAATAGTGGTATTATTATTATTATTATTATTATTATTATTATTATTATTATTATTATTATTATTATTATTATTATTATTATTATTATTATCGGATGTATTAATGGAATTTTATTATTTTATTTTTAAAATATCATATTTTACCAATTAATATCCTTTAGCTCCATTCGGTCCATGGAGCCCGGTTTCTATTGCGTGAAGCAAACGATTGCTTGTCACCATTTGGATAGGACGCCAGTCTATCGCAGAGTAACCATATAACAGACCCAGCTATTCAATCGATGTTGGGTGAACATCGATGACGAGAGTCGGAGAACAACAATTTGGTCTTGACTGCACCCATAAGTCCCCATACATTTTCTTCTGAAAAGAGAGCTCTACAAACTGAGCTATTGGAACTCACACTCACCCCTCTCTCTCTCTCTCTCTCTCTCTCTCTCTCTCTCTCTCTCTCTCTCTCTCTCTCTCTCTCTCTCTCTCTATATATATATATATATATATATATATATATATATATGTTTATATTTTACCAAGCGAGTTTTAATAAAATCCCCAGATGGTGATGGTGATAGTATCGTTAACAATTTCTCGCTATTACTATTATTATTGTTATTATAGTCAGATTTTTAATTACTGGCGTGAGTTTTCTTCTTTTTCTCAACTGTCCCTCAATGCACAGCTGTAAAAGTTTGTGTCAACATATTATGAATCAATTTGTTTTAATCCAAAAATATTTTTTCATTAATTGTAAAACCATAGGAAATGATTTAGCCTACACAGCTACATTAAAATCGATTATTGGTAAGGATCGTAAATCATAGATGACTTACAGTATCAAAATTATGACTTTCTGGCTCATCCATTTTGAAGGACTTCGTGAAAATGGAAAGTTCGGTTACTTGAAACTTAAACGATATACATTCAGTATCTGATTTTGAAGGAACGAATGGCAATCCTTAACTATCCGGCATCTACATTTTATAACTATCAATACACATTACTGATGAATACTGATGAAAGTGGACATTACGCTTTTGATTTCGAAATTTATAGAAATATCGTGTGTTTATACCAAAGAGAATTGAATAAATTTAATGTAAGCTGGCCAAAAGTAGAAATACATCAAATTATGATACATTGTTTCCACAATTATGTACACGTGTTCAGCAACAACAACAACTACAACAACATCACCAACAACACCAAAGACATACTGCATGGAATCATCAGCCATCACATTCTAATGACGAGGATGAGGAAAAAGAGAGACGAAACGGCTATAGAAAGATTTCATGGCATCATTCTATCCAATGAAATGTAATTTACCTCCAGTTTGTGTAGGTGGGAGCATGCCTTTTCCCAATCTTCCCTTGTTATATACTTTATTGCCTCGTCGGTGAGAGTAAATTTGGTGTTCCACCTCTCAATCTTTCCCTTTATTTTGGTCCAAATGAGCTCGATAGGATTGCGCTCACAGTGATATGGAGGAAGTCGCGCAACCTCGTGTCAAAACTCATTGATTGACGGTCTGCTTTGAAAACTGTTTCTGGTTGTAAAACTCAAATTCCATAGCCGCCCTCAATAGATACAAGTAGATTTCTTTTCGCAGCTTTACGAGAGTTTCGTATCGTATCGTATAGTTTAAAAGCGTATATGTTATAAAAGCCTTTAAAACGTTCGTACATAAATACAATTTTTCAAATTTATATAAACAGCATTCATTGTTAATATGAATATGACAATATTGAGTATATTATAATCAGTATTTCGAATGGCAAACTACATAAGTTGTAAGATTATAGCAGTTAAAGATATTTGTTTTTATTCGGAACAAGTATGACGCGAACTCATGATCACTAGCCGGAACTACGTGCGTGTCAGCACGAGTCTTATGGGAAAAATGTTCATCTCATACTTTGTGGTGTGTAACTTGTTTACATTTGTTTACAGTGGAAAATCTCGAATTTTATGACAATGGTTTAAAAAAAAATTTTTTTATAGGTTTTAAAGTATCTAGAACATTTTTTTGATATAGCATCAACAATGTCCAGAATCCATATTCAGTTTTAAGACAAATCCATTCAAAGGTTGACACAAATTCTTATAACTTTCGATAAAGGGACAGCTGAGAGAAACCAGAAAAACAATCGCCATAAATAAAATATTATTATTATTATTATTATTATTATTATTATTATTATTATTATTATTATTATTATTATTATTATTATTATTATTATTATTATTATTATTATTTATTATTATTATTATTATTATTATTATTATTATTATTATTATTATTATTATTATTATTATTATTATTATTATTATTATTGTTATTATTATTATTATTATTATTATTATTATTATTATTATTATTATTAAATTTTTATTATTATTATTATTATTATTATTATTATTATTATTATTATTATATTACTTCTTGCATCACTATCAAAACAGATTACTCTCAATTACCTATTATTACGATAGGTAGTTTGTATTCATCTTACAAAAGTTGGGTTTTTTTCAGATGAAGCAGTAGTCGTGTCTTCAACCTCTATTCAAGTTAATGAGATGGCCGGAAATATTATGCAATATCTGAAATATAATTGTTTAGTCAACTGGTTCGAAACGTTTTTCAACGATTATGTTTTTACTAAGACTTATTAATAGACTGTCATAGATCAGAAATATACTTAATAATTGATTTCTGTATTATTCCTCAGAGACGAAGTCCGTGGGTAGTGAGACAGGATTATAAACATTATAGCAGGGAGTTTGAATTTAATCAGGTAAATGTATAATAATGTCGGGAAAGGGTATTCAATTCTGAATTCAAAAGATGAGATGAAATAATAATATGTAGATAATGAGAACATCTCCATACGGGGATCTCCTCGTGTGACTTTTAATGGTCTCAACCCTCTACCAACCTAAAGTTGTTTTGCGTCTTATACTTATAGTCCACGTGACTTTATCCTGATTTCTGTGTTACTGAATGGACAGATAAATTGTTTGCTACCCTTCAGATAGCCTGCTAGTATGAAATAAAGTACTGACGGCAACAACCTAAAGATCTAGCCACCCAATTATTTTTGATTAACTCTTTTGCTTGAGGACGAGTATTCTACAAAACTAACGGAAAAAAAACAACTGAAAAAACAACATTCTTATCTCTTCATTTTCGTATTTTCCTGTCTTAAATTTACATTTCTTCTTGATAAAACAAAAACAAAATCAATAGCAAAAAAAAAAAAAAAAAAAAAAAAACCCAAAAAAAAAAAACGAAAAAGCAAAACTCAAAAACAAAAAAACAAAAAACAACAAAAAAAAACAACAAAAAACAAAAACAATAACAAAACAAACAAACAAAAATAAAAACCCCAACAAAAGACACGGCAACGAGCTGATTAAGACCTTTAGTTAACAATGACAGTGGTTTCAAAGCTATCCGAACTAATCATAGATTACTATTGATGACATGAATTTAAATTATTTCTTCCGTGTCCTACAAGCTTGACCATTGCCATCAACAGACAAAATTATTACTTTGCTTACGACTTATCCTCTTGGTCTTTGAACAGCGCATGAGCTGCCAAGGTGGAACAGCATCTTCTCGGTTGGAGGCCATTTTTGTCATTTGTCCCCGAGACCATCCACTAGCTTACATTTTCTTTCTCGATACTCCTCCTCCCGAAGCGGGAATATATTATCTGACAAATTGGAAATCAAGCGGGGTGTCCGACAAGGTTGTGTCCTCTCACCGTGCATTTTCAACTACTAATATACAGCATTTAAATTCAAAGAAATAGACATGATGTACGGCGTAGTTATGAATGGAAGAAACATCAGTAACCAGAGATATGCAGACAATACGATACTACTGGCAACAAACAAAGAAGACCTGCAGAAACAACCGGGTGAGACCAACAAAATAATTATGGATTGAAAATCAGTATACAGAAAACAAAAATAATGGTCTTCACACAAGCAGAATAAAAAAATCCAAAGCCGTAACAGTAGACGGAAATGTAAATAGAACAAGTATAGCATTATACGTACCTCGGCCAGTGCATCACAGAAAATGGCGGATCTATTGCAGAGGTCAAAAGAAGATTTAACACTGCCAAAACAAACTTCATGAAAAAGAGAAAAATACTCACTACCTTAAAACCATCAACAAAAACAAAAGTGTGTATGGCTAAAAGTTACGTATGGTCCACATTCCTGTATGCCTGTGAAACATGGACCATAACGAAGGAGATAGAAAGAAAAAAAATATGCCTTTGAGATGAGTGTGTAGAAAACTGTTGGCAGAAGTTAAAATCCGAAAACTGAACTATTATGGACGCATTCTGAGTCAAAACACCATCCAAAAAATCAGTGATAAAGGGAAAACTAGTTGACAGAAAGGCACGAAGCAAACCAAGGAAGTCCTGGATAGGAAATGTGGAGGCAACAACTGGCCCTTGAGCGTGAAGAATGGCGTTCCATGACTTTCAACCTCTGTAGGGAGACGAACTCCGACTGACTGACCGACTCCTCCTTCGGGTCTCCAGCGGGCGGCCCCTTCTTCTTGTTCTCTAAAGGTGGGGGGTGGGGGGGGGGGGTACCTAAGATCTGTCCTGGAAATGGCGCTCGGATCCATTCTGAGGAACTGCCCAATAAATTTCCACCTTCTCTTCTTTACAGCTTCAGTTAATGGTTTAGTGTGTGTGCATTTTTCCAGTACTTTGTTTGAAATTACTTTTGGCCAAAGTATCCTCAGAATCCTTTTTAGGCATTTGTTTTTCGAATGCATTTAGTTTGTTGGAGATTGTGCCTGTCAGTGTCCATAATTCAGACCCATAGAGGAGAATAGATAGAACATTTGTATTGAAGAGATGCAGATATTTCTGAGTATGCAAAAGGCTCTACTTGCTTTTTTTTCGGTCTGTCTTTGATTACATCTTCGGAATTCCAACTTGGACCATT
>NC_088363.1:3735395-3740395 GCF_034508935.2 Berghia stephanieae | reverse complement strand
GAACTCATGGAATATGAAAAATTGGAATAGATACCATGCTGTCTCGGTCTTCACCCAGTACAAAGAGAACCGCGTGTCAAACGTAGGAAGTCTGGTTGACACGACAAATGAGCTAGACCCCAACGTTGAAAACAATCTCACTATTGGCCTAGCATTAAAATACTTTCCCTAAATATAGAAGGAATAGTAATGGCCAATGTGAGTATTTATCACATGTACTCAAAAATATGATGTTGACATTTTCCTCCTCCTGACACTGCCCCTCCCTCAAGACACAATATTCAGGGATACCACGTAAAAAACAAATAGAACCATACGCAATATGACATCATCACTTATGCCAGAGAAGCAGATTAAGTCACTATTAAATTTGGTGACACTGAAATTACTAATGTATCCAAACCACCAAATCTTAACTTAGCCTCTTACCTTAAAGACCAAATAAGTCACCCATCCATAATCATGGGAGACTTTAACCATTCCGATTGGGGTTACAATAAAAATGACACTCCTGAGAATGTGATCTCACAACGGACAAGACACTACTACAAAACCAGATCAACGGCAGATGTAATGTAATTATGTTTTCAATGGGTTTTTTTTTGGGGGGGGGGGCGGTTGTTGTTGGCTGAAGAAGCTTTTTGAGCCGAAAACGCTCCGGGTTTGGTAATGTTTCTTGATTGAAGCTGTTAATTCAGTATTGTTAATTACTTTCTACTTTCCATTGTGACAATTTGATTTTCTTATCTTTCCCCAGCGTCTTCTTATTATGTTTGATGAAGGTGAGGGGGAAACTTTTAAGGTGGAAACAAGCACGAAAACAACCTTTATTGGCTTGATCGAACAGAGCGCCGAATGGGTTTACTCTACAATACCAGTTGATGAGAAATTTTCCGTGCACCCCATACCACCAATAGTGTCAAACAAAGCCGTAGTTTCAGCTTGTTTAAGTGAATTCAAGAGCCAAATTTACGAGTCAAACTGTTACTTTTTTGATGCAATACAACAGGTTTTTATGGAAAATTGCATCGCGAATTATCTAACAACAAATAACTCGGACAAAGTTATGGTGGCCAGTTCTGCGTTTGCTTACTATTGTTTCATCGTGACAGGTTTAGATGAGTGTATATTTAAAGGGTATTTAGATTTATGCTTGGTCGAACCTGCATCTTTTTTCGAAGCTTTCCTAATTCTGGTACCAATCTTCATTTTGTCCCTGATTATACCAATCGGAGTCGCACTGTTTATTTCCTCCAGAAAGCAAAGTAGCGTATCTAAAAAGGGTGTGCAAAAGAAAAAAGTTACAGTCGAAAAAAACGTATTCGTTTTTAGATCAAGTGCACGAGATGGCAGCACTCCTATTGACGTTAGAAAACCAGGTTGTAGAGTGACCATTGTTACAGAGTCAGACGGTGGTAAACTAACATTCACTTCAGAACAATTCAATGCAGGAACGATCGATACAGATACAGTTAGACACGGATCAGTTTCAGAATCGGTGGGTAGTGGAACAATACTCTCACACCGAGAAACATCTTTAGACATAGTGCGTAGAGGAACAAATGTAGACATAGTGCGTAGAGGAACAACTGCAGACATAGTGCGTAGAGGAACAGCTGTAGACATAGTGAGTAGTAGAGGAACACCTGTAAACATGGTGGGTGGAGGCATCATGCGTAGAGGAACAGCTGTGGACATAGTGGATAGTAGAACAGCTGAAGACATGGTGGGTAGAGGAACAGCTGAAGACATGGTCGGAAGAGGAACACCTGTAGAACCAATCAGTATAGAACCAGGCCACAAAAAAGACACAGACGCAGAACGAGAAAACAGCCAACAAATATTTACAATACCAGGTATTAAAGAACAAATCGTAAGATACGCAAATGGCGAAGAACAGGTCGTTACAGACCTACCCCGTCATGAAACAAGTCTTTAACAGTTTCATCCCTCGATAAAATTATCACCCATACCCTTTAAACTCGTTTCATGGTCATTTATGTGTTAACCCTTTCTCTGACGACCAGGTAGATGCGTTTGACTATTTATAAAATGTTATTATTTCAAACATCAGCTCTTCTTCGAGCTCATCAAGGTTAAAGTTAATCCGAACCTGATGTTGATTTTGATTAATACACTGGACATTTTGCATGGGGTTGAATGATTTATTGTAAGTTCACTGACAATGGGGTTGATTACGCGCGTATAATTTTATATAGGGAATTTATTATTGAAAGGTTTCTTAATTATTTTTTAGATTTTAGTTTTGAAAATGTGAAAAATTTGATAGTGTGATATAATATACACCTTTTGAACTTGAATTGGTTTTTGTTGTCTCATTCTTGACCATGGCCCGACTTTTGGTGTTCAATACACGTCCATAATTATAATATATTATATTACACCTAACAGTTGATAATGACAGTCAACAATGGTAACTCTGGAGTAAATTCAGAAATTGTTTTAATCATTTAATATAATTTTAACTGAGAGAAAATGCCATGATAATCCATTTGATCGTATTCTTGCGTGACTAATTGTGTCGATTATTTCCCTTAGTTTGTTGTCTGTAATCTGTGTCACAAAAATTGTGCCCCCTCCTTGCTATGGTTTTATTCTATTCACACTCACCTCCATACACAAACACATGCACATACACACACACGCAAACACACGCACACACACAGACATACACCACAGGTCCTTACTAATATAATGGATTATGAAGCAAATCTTTATTTCAATTTTTTTTTTTTAGTTTTAACTTTCAAATTTACTTTTCAATGACAATGGACAGTTCTGCCAAATCCGGTCGGCAAACAACAGTTCTAGAGTTTTCTTTGCAAGGAATGCATTAGCATTTATTGCATTGGCTTCTTTGTTTTAATTTTCTATGAGAGACTCCCGGGGAATATCTTTGTTAACTTATTTTTATAGTTTTCCTCATCCCGGTACTGTAGCCGAAGCTCAAACATCTGTTGTTGATTTGAGCATAGTGAGCCTGGGTCCAATGTAGTTTTGTAGGTGCTGCTGGCACTGGCGATCAAGGGAAACTCTGTGAGAAAGTCATAGATCAGTTAATGACTAAATAATGTATTTGGAATCTTCGCGAGACCATTTAAACAATAGGAAAATAAATAAACATTGAGCTTTTATGTAGCGCAATATTCACTAAACGTGCTCAAAGCGCTTTACAAGAGTCCTTGGCCAACAGCAACACATAACATGTAGGACGAGACATGACGCCTGTTAGGCTATGTTACAATAATCCGTTGGACGCTAGATAAATAACTCTTGTTATGTTATGTTATGTTATGTTTTGTTGTTATGTTATGTTATGTTATGTTATGTTATGTTATGTTATGTTATGGACTATGTAACTTCTCCCACTGTTGTAATTTTATTTGGCACATTGTAAATGGACAGAGTGGTCTAGACAAAAAAAAAAGCCAACATTTCACATCTATGGAAAAACAAGCCTTTAAGTAGAATCCCCCCCCCCCCCCCCCTCCTAGTGATTTATTTTATATTCGTGTGAAAGTTTATATTTATTTACAGATAGTAAGACGGATATCTATTTATTTATTTTTTTAATCTGATCGATTGGGATTCCAATTCGTTCACTCGAAGGTCAACCAGAGGTCACTAAAGTTCAAATGGAGTCAACTACATTTAACATTTGATTACCTGTAAATTACCGATATTTTAAAAATCTTTAGGAATATACAAACTTTATTGTATGTTAATAAATTTACATGCACCGTTTTGTTAATATTCCTTTCGATTTGTACGAGTTATTGCCCTTGATTATATTTTAAAATGAATAAACATATTCCTCTTTTCAAAATAATTAGCGAATCACGCTTTATTTTGTACTACTAAAATAATAACTTTTACTTATTCGGATGTAAGTTACAAACGTATGAAGTTACAAGCAAATCAAAGAATATTTGATTGAGTTATCGCCCATTATAGTAGAGTCACAGCATCATACATATCTCGAGCTGTATCACTTTTCGTGTGGAAGTTTTTTTCTTCACAGTTGTTAAGATTGATATCTATGAAAAAATATGGCCGATTGGAATTTCAATTCGTCCATTTGAAAGTCATCCTGAGGTCACTGAAGTTCAAGGTCAGCTATGTTAAACATTTAATTACTTGTAAATTATCGATATTTTAAAACATATTTAAGAACATAAAAACTTTATTTTGTTTTCAATAATTGACATGCACCGTTCTAATAATATTTCTTTGGTTTTGTATGAGTTTTTGCCCTTTCTTTCACATTTAGATGGAGAAAAAAATATACAACAGAAGTCTGGCTCTTAAAAAACATTAATTGTTTTCAACATGACAACCCTATTTGAGTAAATCCGTCGAATTACAGTTCATGTAGTATGTTTATAGTTTGTTAATAATCTTATTCCGTGTAGAAACTTATCGTACATACAATCTCCCCTGAAGATATAGAGTATGTCATTAAACCGCTCAGATCAAAGCTCTAGTACCAAATAACATCTTATTTCACGAATACATGTGACGGCCTTCAAGTAAAAACAAAACAATTGTAGTATGATAGATAGGTAAGGCATTTGACATAATAGGTATCGCGAGACTTCTCAAAATAAAAAAGGCAAACATCTCTCACAGAATGTTAGTCTGAGTCATGAACTCCTTGACAAATTAAAAGGAAGTCTCGAGTAGGAAGGGGAAGTAGAAGGACTGATAAGACGTAATTTACAAATTATGTTATTCCCTTTAGAAGTTTCCATTTATGTAGACTAATAATTTTGTTTTGTTAACAGGTCTCCTGACATTTCACAAGAAGAAAAACCTGCATATAAAATCTGAAAAAGAACAACTCAATTGAATTGAGTAAAGATGTTAATATTTTTGTATACTGGTTCATAACTTATCAACAATATATTTTTGTTATTTGGTTGGTATTGATTTTCTAAGAGCCTACGAGTATTTTTTTTAGTAACACGTTTTAATGGGCG
>NC_088363.1:3722895-3727895 GCF_034508935.2 Berghia stephanieae | reverse complement strand
GATGAGAGAATGTGAGTAAAGAGTCTTTTCCAAGGACTCAACTATGCGCCGAGCGAGGTTCGAACCTAGGACCTTTCGATCTGAAAGCGAGTGTCATACTACAAGACCACATAGCCGCACCATTGATGAGATTAATCAGCTTTTAATCGGAGGATAACGACAATAATATGTAAGAAGTAAGTATGGCGCATATCGAAGAACAATACAACAATACATAAAGATAAAACGTTTCGGCTTGTGCCTTCGTCAGGCGACATTAATGAGTTAAAAAGATTACATGTATACAATGAACAGAACTTCTGAGGAGAAATAAAAACGGATGGGGTGGGGGGGGGGGGGTGTGAAGAAGGACGGGAGTGAAGTAGGTAGGGAACTCAAATTTACCTGCATAGTGTTGCGGCCAAGTCAATATGGCCTCTTTTTTGCAATCGAAATTTCTATTTAAAAAATAACTAGGCCCACAGTTGTTTTCTCCTGTCAGACCTGCATGTACATGGCGGTTGCAGCTCATCATATAAATTACAAGGAAAGAACTGACATCCATACTTTTGCTCATATTAATATTATTTAACTATCGAAAATATTCATCCATCTTTTTATGTATTTCCTTTTTATAATTAATTCCTTATCTATAATTGATACCAGCTCTTTATTCACAAATGTCGAATGTACTATTAATTATTGTGTTTGTGGCACGTGAGATTACTACTACTACTACTACTACTACTACTACTACTACTACTACTACTACTACTACTACTACTACTATTACTACTACTACTATTACTACTACTACTACTACTACTACTACTACTACTACTACTACTACTACTACTACTACTACTACTACTACTACTACTACATTACTACCATACTACACTACTACTACTACTACTACTACTACTACTACACTACTACTACTACTACTACTACTACTACTACTACTACTACTACTACTACTACTACTACTACTACTACCACCACCGCCACTACTACTAAAACAACTACCACTACTACTTCTACTATCAATTGTTCGTGATTCTTATCAAATCAAATTACATTCTCTTTCCTCAGCGTTTTCTTGTTAATTTTGATGAAGCTCAAGGATCAACTTCCAAAGTCGAAACTAGCACAAAATCAACCACTACCTGTTTCATCAAACAGAACGCCAAATGGATTTACTCTACAACACCAGTGGATCAGAAATTTGCCCCACGTCTCATATCACAAATAATAACAAACAAGACCACAGTCCGAGCATGTTTAGACCAATTAAAGAGCCACATTTTAAAATAAAACTGCATTATAATATATCTTAACCCTCTCATTACCAACTGAAGGAAAATCGTCACAATCGTTACGATAAATGAATATTTGTATTGATCAGAAAACGTTTGTAGTCTTTATTACAAATTTTCTAGAAAAACTTTGTTTTGTAAAGCGTGTCATACTGCACAAAAATAATGTATAAATAGACACTCATATCACCTCAGTTTGAGTGTAAAACAATCAAGTTTTCCTGAAAAAGGTCCCGTAAGGAGAGAGTTAAAGGACATTTTGATTGAATAGCATCAAAGACAATATCCCCTGAAAAAACCATATCTCCATTTCAGCGTTAACCTACTATTGTTTCGCAGTGAGATTGACAAGTTTAGATGGGTGCATATTTAAAGGGTATTTAGATTCCTGTTTGTTCAAAAAGACTACTATTATTCAATATTTTTGGGTTCTATTATCAATGTTACTTTTTTGTTCTGCATAGTTAGATTACTTATTTTCGCCGAAAAAAAAGCAAATTAACGATACTGAAGAAAAAGATGAAGACGATACAAGAAAAGACAGTCGAAAAGATAACTGTGATAATTTTTAGATCAAGTAACCTAGATGAGATGTTTTTTTCTTTTTTGTTTTTGTTTTTTTTATTATTATTTTTATTTTATTCTTATTTTCTTGTTATCATTTAATGTTGTTTTTTTTTCTGTTGCTTTTTTTTTTTTTTTTTTTTTTTGGGGGGGGGGGGGGGGGGGGGGGGGGGGTTTGACTTTTGTAATTTACGGGTTTTTTTTTTTTTTAAATTTTTTGTCTTGTTTTTTTTGTTTTGTTTTTTGTTTATTATTATTATTATTATATCATTATTATTATATTATTATTATTTTATTATTATTATTATATTATTATTATTATTATTATTATTATTATTATTATTATTATTATTATTATTATTATTATTATTATTATTATTATTATTATTATTATTATTACCCCTATACCTGTCTATTGTCGTATTTAAAAGACGGAGATAAATCTAAATTGGCAAATTTAACAACAAACTTAGGGTGTCTCCCATGCCTGAGGTTAAAAAAAAAACCCAAAAAACAAAACAACCTAGATGAGATGAGTTCAGATGAGAAACCAGTGTAGGAAGAAAGCACACGAATCGAATCGATCGATATGATAGACTGAGATGAACTATACCTCGGCAATTTAGTTGAGGAAACGGAACGGTCATTGCAAAACCTCTCGGTTGAAGTAAGACTAAAGTCTATGGGATCAGCGGGGAAGTGGAACAATTGCTACAGGTCTACTCGATAGAGTACCATCGCCAGATAAACAGTCAAACAAAGAACAATTAAAGAATCAGTGGGTAGAGAAATATCGATTATAAGATTCAATATTCAAAGTTTATTGTTGGACAGTTTGTCAATACAAATCAACACATAACTATAAGTCAATAAATATGACATAGTCATATTATTTTGAATATAAAAGAATCAAATATCTTACTTATCACTTATGTGAATGTGCTAATACCAAAAGAATTAGATAAAAAGAAAATAGAAGTAGTTGATGGTAATAATAAAATCTATGCTTTGATTATTTTGATGATGAAGTAGAAAGTGATGATGATAATGATGATAAGGGGCCGACGACGACGACGATTATGGTGATAATAATAGTAAAAGTAATAATAATAATAATGATAATAATAATAATAATAATAATAATAATAATAATAATAATAATAATAATAATAATAATAATAATAATAATGATAATAATGATAATAATAATAATAATAATAATAATAATAATAATAATAATAATAATAATAATAATAATAATAATAATAAATAATAATAATAATAATAATAATGACGATTTGACAATAACGATGACGACGAAGTCGATGATGTTGAAATCCTAGTAATTGGATGATATAATTGGCGTTTCCTTAAAAGAATGTATTTATTCCAAAATAAGAAAAGCAGCCTGTAGTCCTGAACTTACCAATGGGTAAAGGAAAGCGTGTGACAGAACCAGTCCGTACAGGAACGATGGTTACAGAACCAGTTGGCAGAGTAACCAACGTTACAGAATACAGAAACCTGTATGTACAGGAACAATCATGACAGAACCAGTCTGTACAGGAACATTCGTGACAGAACCAGTCTGTACCGGAACATTCGTGACAGAACCAGTCTGTATAGGAACATTCGTGACAGAACCAATCTGTACAGGAACAAACATTACAGAATCAGTCTGTATAGGATCAATCATGACAGAACCAGTCTGTACAGGAAATTCGTGACAGAACCTGTCTGAACAGGAACATTCGTGAAAGAACCAGTCTGTACAGGAACAATCGTTAAAAAAAACAATTGGTAGAGGAACCAAAGTTGCAGAACCAGTCTCTACAGGAACAACAGTTGGTAGAGGAAGCTAAATGTTATATTATAATCTGTTTGTAATGAAACAATCGTTACAGAACCATTCTGTACACAGGAACAGTCGTGACAGACCCAATCTGTACACGGACAATCGTGAAAGGATCAATATGTACAGGATTATTCGTGACAGAACCAACTGACCCAGGAACAAACGTTACAAAACTTTTATGGGCAGAAACCAAAGATACAGAACCTGTCCGTACAGGAACATACGTTACAGAACCAATGTTACTATAGAAACGGTCAGTACAGGAACATTATTTACAGAGCGAGTTGATAAGAAAAACCAATAGATACAGAACAATGAGACCAAGAATCGATCGCAAGATTTACATACAATGGAGATAAAGTCGTGACAGAACCTACCCTTTTACAACAGGTTTTAACAGTTTCACCTCCCACCCAACCCAAACTATAAGGTCAATAAAATGATCAACTATACCCTGAAATTTGATTGCAATGTTATTTCTCTTTTAAAATAAATATTTCTGCAATAAGGAATGAGGTTAGCGGAAGAGTAGCGCCCCTTGATTGGAAGTCATTCATAGTCTGTGACGTCATCGGCGGAAAAGTTATTAGAGAGAGAACGTCATGTTGGTTGTTCGCATGCGTCTCTCGTCCTCGCTAATCTCAATCCCTATTAGGTATGGCTAGAAAAGCAATGGATAACTCAAGCTGAATAAAAAAAGTAATAGTTTGTTATAATAATTTTTTAAAAACTAGGGCTTGTATATAGTGCAATTTTCCACTAATCGTGCTCAAAGCACTTTACAATTGGTCACAGTCCAACAGCAAGACGTAACGAGGCATGACGCCTTATATTTTTAACCGGCAAAGACAACAAACCGAGTAACCTGAGAGAATACGAGTACTTACTTACAAATCCGAACCAGCGACCGCCTGAGCTTTAGCCCTTCGGTCTGAGAGAATATGAGTAAAGAGTCTTTCCTAGGACTCAACTATGCACCGAGCGAGACTCGAATACAGGACTGTCAGTTCCGAACGGTAGTGCCTTGCCACTAGACCACATAGCCGCACCATTTGATCCTGACCTCCTCATTGGATGTCATACCCGCTTTTACCAATAATATAACAACATCTCTCCTTGCCATGAGGTTCATAATGCTTGAACAGCATTCCTCCGAGTTTGGCTGTCAGAGGCACAACCACGGGGTCAAGGGTCACAGACCGATGGAAAGTGAAATGAAATCATGATTTTGTGTGGGTTCACTGATCGCGTCGATATTTCTATATTGATTTGAATAATGGGCC
>NC_088363.1:3710395-3715395 GCF_034508935.2 Berghia stephanieae | reverse complement strand
CCGATAGTGTTATTAGTGGTCCCCTACCTCCCTTATTAAGATATTAAAAATAGAAATATCTATTGTCGTATTTTAATTCGTGCTTCCTTACAAAGGAGCATACTATTTCCTGCCCATCAATGTATTGTTTATTCATCTTAACAACGCCACTACCACATCATCTCATTCATCTGTAGTGTTTCATTTATCCTGTTAATTGATAAAGGGGAAACTCGAAACGTCCATTCTATCTGCTTTCGTAATTAAACCGAAGCTTACATTCAATTTCACATTGTTATTTATATAACATACTAAGTATAAAACAGTACCAGACAGAAAAGGCAATAAGATTCCACAGTCTGACGTCACGTCCGCCTAGCAACGAATTGGCTGGCTCTAAACAAAAAAAATCCGTGCTTGGTCCGGGAAAGGAATAATTGGAAAATCGCTCAAAAAACAATTTTTATCTTAAATATGGTCCAGTGTTTTGTACCAGATTGTCTGCACCAGTCAGAGAGTCACTCCTGCAAGTTTTACAGATTTCCAAATGGAGAGGCAGACAAAAAATTGAAGAAAAAGTGGATCACTTTAGTCAGGTAAGCACGCACGCCTCGTCGAACATTTGATAGAGTTCGTAGTCCAGATCTAGGTCTAGTTCTAGCTTACGTAGACCTATATTTTATGATTAAAGTGTACAATTGCACGAAATTATAAATAAAAATACATTCCAAACTAGGTTTTTATTGAAGTTGAAGCAAAAATGATATCTCAATCTACACGTTTTGATGTTAAGGCTGATAGATAAACTGAATGAGAGTTCAGTTCTACTGATAAGTGATAATTTTTTTAAAAGGAGAAAAATATAAGAAAGAGAAGGAAATATTTGTTAAAATCTTACTTTAAACTCGATACCTTTATGAAAAAATGAAAATAAATAAATAAAATAACGGAACCTCCCCTCCCCCCCCCCTCACGCAGATATTTCTCTCTCTCTCTCACTCTCTCTCTCTCACACACACAAACACAAACACACATACTTTCCTCTTTTTTTTGGAAAGTTTCTCTGATTCTCTGTCATGCCTCCCCTCCCCGACAGCCGAGGTGGCAACTCTGTGTGAACAAAGCAAGATGGCGGCGGGGACCTCTCTCCTTTACCTGTGCCCGATTGTTGACACTGCAAAGTTTTCATCACCGCACTGTCCAGTACAGTACTGACTGAAATAAAGAGAAAACGCCAATCTTGCCACACTCAACCCCAAGATAAACTTTAACTGTGTAAATTTAAGAATTCATATTTTTATATACCTAGTCAAAATCATCAAAAGAAGTAAAGAGGAAGTGCGACATTTTGCTGAATGTGCGATTTCATAAAAGACAGGCGAGAGACCCACCAGTAACCTAGTCTCTTGAACACCTTTGATTTATCATGCATTGAGCTGGTGTCAAACAAGATAGTCTAAAACAAAGTACTTATCAAATTAAATAATATACCCAATATGCCAAACAGAATTATTGATTTAAAAAAAAAATCTTTTCTTTTCAGGAGAAAGGACAAAAGATCCAACATCATCATCAAGAGTGTGTTCTTGTCACTTCAGAGATGGTGACAAAGCCAACCTCCCTGAATTGTTTGACAGAAATAAAAATAAATTGTTTCCATCAGACCCAGAAAGAAAGAAAAGAACAGTGACACAAGGAATTCCCACCCCATCTCAATTGGCACCAACATCAAGAAGTCAACCACCACCACCACCACCACCACCATCATCATCATCATCATCATCATCATCATCATCATCATCATCATCATCATCATCATCATCATCATCATCATCATCAGCTCAACTCTCTTCATCATCATCACAAAGTCCCACCTTTAAAAAACCCAGATTCATCATCATCATTATTTTCCTCCTCATCATCATCCTCATTATCTTCTCCCTCATCATCATCTCAACTCTCGTCACCATCATCGCAGGATTCCATCTTTAAAAAAAACAGATTGTAGAACAAGTAAGGATATTTTAATAGAACAACAAATTTAATTCAAGAACAAGAAATTACAGACAAAAATAAGGAAATAGCTAGCTTACAAAAAACCCAACTTAGTTAGATTCAACACACTTACACTGTTTCAAGCCTTACAGAAAAAGTTCTTCGAATGGAGACAGGTGTACATTGTTTTAACATTTTTAATATTATTGTTCAATATGTTGAGCGCTTTAGAGGTAACATAATTTATTATAGTGGATGGGAAGTTCAGGAAGAGACAGTTGCATTAAAAGACCAAATTTTCATTACACTTATGAAACTTAGACAGAACTACACTAACCTTCATATTTCACAATTGTTTAGCGCTAGCGAAAGTACTATAACAAATATTATACAAACTTTTATTCATGTTTTACATTAGCGATAAGCTTCTCTTTGAAAATGTTATGAAGGTCACATGCCCTTCTAGACATAAAAATAAACTATCATCTCCATTATCATTTTTAAAATTTCCAAATTGCAGAATGATCATTGATTGTACAGATGACCAAATTGCTATTCCTAAAGAAATGGATAAACAACGGTTAACTTCTTCTTATAGGTCCATGAATTCTGTTAAAACTCTTGTTGGTGTGAGTCCAAATGGTGTGATAAATTTTATTTCTAAACTTTATCCAGGGTCTGTCTCGGATACGGTCATTGTACAAAATTGTGGATTACTAAAACGTTTAATTTTAAGCCCTGGAGATTTAATTTTAGCAGGTAAAGGTTTCCTGATTCAAGATATTTTACCTCAAGGAGTAACTGTAAAGATCCCTCCCTTTTTCAATATAAATTTACTGAAAATGAGATTTTATTTACAAAAGAAATTGCTTCATGTAGAATTCATGTTGAGAGGGCTAATGAAAGACTGAAAAATGTTAACATCCTCTCATATATTCCAACCATGTTAAGAGAAACATCTGATATTATTTTTCAATTAGTTGTAGCACTTGTCAATCTCCAGTCTCCTCTTATTAAGGAGACTGCATTTTGTTAGCTTTGCCATTTATTTTGTACAACACACATATTTTGTTCTCATCATCAAATCACCATTCAAAATAATGGTTTTGTAGGTCACCCATACATGATTTTACATGATAAACATGACAAATTATGGCATTGTTGTATCAATGTATGTTCAATGCCATTAACATTGTTAAATAAAATATGACAAATTAGTTTTGGACTGAATCAACCCAAGGAACTCTCGTCTGAATCGATCCCTACAACATTTGACAAGTTTCATGGTGATTCATTAACACATTTTTCAAAGATTACTGAAGCTGACTTACGTGATTGCATTATGTCGTCTCCAACTAAAAGTTGTGATTTAGACCCCTTAAATACTGCCATTTTAAAAAAATGCATTGATGTAATTTTAACACCATTTACATGTATTGTTAATAATTCGTTGCAGTCAGGTGCTGTACCAGACATTTACAAAGTTGCTCATGTCAAACCCCTTTTGAAAAAACCTGATCTCGATAAAGAGAACTTAAAAAACTATCGCCCTGTCTCTAATCTTCCTTTTCTCTCTAAGATCTTAGAAAAGCTTGTTTTGAAACAATTACTGTCTCATCTTAAAAATAATTGTCTTGAAGAAAAATTTCAGTCTGCTTATAGGCAACATCATTCGACGGAAACCGCACTTGTTAGGGTTGTTAATGAACTCCTCTCTGTTATAGACAATGGTTCATGTTCTTTGCTGAATTTGCTTGACCTATCGTCTGCTTTTGATACTATTGATCACAATCTTCTTCTCAAACGTCTTGAAATTACTTATGGCGTGTCTGGTGCAGCGCTTGATTGGTTTAGGTCATATTTGTTTAATCGTAAACAGATTATTACGGTGGATGAATATAGATCGGAGGAAATCTTTCTTGATTGTGGGGTTCCCAGGGTTCAGTACTTGGACCCGTTCTTTTTGTTTTGTACGTTGGCCCTCTGTCTAAAATCATCAGAAGTTTTGGTCTGTCTTACCATCAATACGCTGATGATACGCAATTGTACTGCGTTTCCAATATGAGAAATTTACAAGAAGTATCAGCCAATAGTAAAAATTGTATCCAAAGTGTTAAGAAATGGATGAATGAAACAGACTGAAACTGAATGATGATAAGACGGAGGTGCTGTATGTGGGGAACAGGAAGTGGAAAAGTGAAACAGATTTGAAGTTGGGGGATGCCTCTATTCAAATTGTTGACAAAGTGAAAAACCTTGGCACATTCTTAGACTCTGGACTGTCGATGGAGCATCAGGTTAATAATTTGGTTAGATCTCTCTTTTTCCAACTAAAAAAAGATTGCTTCCATTAGACGGTTCATATCTGAGGATGTGACCAAGCACCTGGTTGTGTCCCTCGTACTATCGAAATTGGATTATTGTAATGCTCTGTTGTTTGGCGTTTCGCAATACAATCTGAAACGTCTTCAGATTGTCCAAAACAGCGCTGCCAGACTAGTATTTATGAAGCGTAGGTGCGACTCTGCCGGACCTCTACTTCATGACCTGCATTGGCTGCCTGTTGAGAAAAGAATTAAATTCAAAGCTTGTGTTTTAGTGTATCGTTGTCTTGAAGGTACTGCCCCTTCCTACCTTTCAGAACTAATTGAAAGATATTCAAAACCCCGCCCCTTACGTTCGGCCAGTGATTCCACAAAACTAGTTGTCCCTCGAATTCGGAAAAATGCTGGAATGAGATCCTTTTCTCATTTCGGACCCTCTATTTGGAACGCCTTACCGCAGAGCATTCGTGAAAAAGAATCTTTGTCTATTTTTAAACGTTCGCTTAAAACATATTTGTTTCGATTTTAGTAGATGGTATGAGAAGCAAGATAGGTTTGGTTTGTGTTGTGTGTTGTGTTGTGTGTGTGTATGTGTGTGTGTGTGTGTGTGTGCTTGTGTGTGTGAATGAGTATGTTTCAGCCAAAGTAATTTGTAATTTAAGCGCTTAGAGTCTGGTCTCTCGGAGTTATAGCGCTATATAA
>NC_088363.1:3682895-3705395 GCF_034508935.2 Berghia stephanieae | reverse complement strand
ATGCGAGGATAGAATGGGCATGATCTATATTAACTCCCCATGTGCTCGAGGTCATTGGTTACATTGCAAAATGTGCTCATAGTGACCAACATAGTGAAAAGTGTTCACAGATTTTGAACTATCTAACATTAAGATGGGTCATTGTGTTCAGCTTGACACACGGGTATGTTTGCAACTTTCATAAACAAAACAGCGTGTTTACAGTTTACATTTGTTCAGAAATGTCCAATCGTTGGACAGCAACAAATCACGTGATTGATGACTCGGTTGGACGGAGAAATGAATAAAGATCGCTCTCAAAGATGCATAACATTTAAATCGAAGCTTACCATTTAGATAGAAGAATATTGACGTCACTCAGCATAGTGTTATTGTTTTTCGCCAGCTATTTTTATGAGTAGTTCTCAATAAGTTGTATCAATCAGACAATAAACGTTTCAGGTGACACATTATTTTTATGTGTTGGTGCGTTGTACCGTAGCCATCGTTTACTTTACGATGGCTACGGTTGTACCCAGCAATCAGACTTTATGAGTTTTTAGAATAAATGCATAGCATTAATAATAAAGACTGAAACTGGTGTTTTTTTCTTGAATTTTCCTCTCGTCTTCTCGTTCTTGTTCTTGTTCTTGTTCTTTTCTTGTTCTTTCTATTTGTCTTCTTCTTCTTCTTCTTCTTCTTCTTCTTCTTCTTCTTCTTCTTCTTCTTCTTCTTCTTCTTCTTCTTCTTCTTCTTCTCGTCATCTTCGAACTATCTATAGATAGAACGAAATTGACGTCACTCATCTCATTGTTATAGTTTTTAGCCAGCCTTTTTAATGACTAGTTCTCAATTAATGCTATCAGTAAAACGAGAAACGTTCAAGTTTTCACACAGTTTTGTGTGTTGGTACGTTATATAGATAGTATGCGCTTGGCTAAGAAGCTCATAACATTGCCATCCGGAAGTATAACAGACAAATACACAAAACTGTGTGCAACCATGAACGAATATAGTCTTGTTAACAAGGTTTACTGAGAACTACCCAGAAACGCGGATGGCAAAAAACAATAACAAAGACCTGAGTGACGTCAACTTCGAACACTCTATAGATGGTGTGTGTTTGACTAAGAAACTCACAACATTGCCATCCGGAAATATAACGGACCAACAAACAAAACTATGTGTTACCTTAAACATTTATAGTCTGGTTAATACAGTTTAGTGAGAATTACTATAAACATGAATCTTATGAGCTTTTTGGATAACCACACAACATCATAGCAATAGATAGTTCGAAGATGACATCACCCAGGTCTTTGTTTTTGTATTTTGCCATCCGCGTTTATGAGTAATGCTCACTGAACTGTATTAACCTGACTATAAACGTTCATGGATACACACAGTTTTGTGTGTTGGTCTGCTATACTTCCGGATGGCAATGTTATGACTACTACTACTACTACTACTACTACTACTACTACTACTACTACTACTACTACTACTACTACTACTACTACTACTACTACTACTTCTTCTTCTTCCTCCTCTCCTCCTCCTCCCCCTCCTCACCTCCCCCCCCCCACTTTTCCTCCTCCCTCGTTCCCCTCACATTGTCTTCATGTTTGAATGTCCAGTTAGTTAAGGAACGCCGATGTATTCCCCAATGGTCCAAACAGTCTGTTCTACAGATGGGCAGTACCAGGCCAAATAAATATCCTCGTTTGCTGTTGCTTACTTTGGGCAGGTCTGATGGAGTGTTTCAAGAACTGAACAAGTGTGTATGAAAGGCGCCTGACAAAACAAGAAAGAAAAATACAAGAAAATACCATCACAATAATCAGTCTACCTTCAAACCTTATTATTAATTTCTTATTAATCTGGAATAGTTGATGCGCTTCTTCTTCTTCTTCTTCTTCTTCTTCTTCTTCTTCTTCTTCTCCTTCTTCTTCTTCTCCTTCTTCTTCTTCTTCTTCTTCTTCTTCTTCTTCTTCTTCTTCTCCTTCTTCTTCTTCTTCTTCTTCTTCTTCTTCTTCTTTTCTTCTTCTTCTTCTTCTTCTTCTTCTTCTTCTTCTTCTTCTTCTTCTTCTTCTTCTTCTTCTTCTTCGTCTTCTTCTTCTTCTTCTTCTTCGCCATAATCACACATTGCCTGTTTCTCCTACTTTTTTTTGCGTATGGTGTTTTATCAGGTTGTGTTCTAACCCCTTACAATCCAATGTTAAACCTCTCCTTACCAACTATTGGTAAAATCGTCAGATTTCATTTCTTTTTGCTATAGCTATAAAAACTTGAAATTCTGCAATCGATCAAATAGTGTCGAACAATATTTTATGTATAGAATGTGATTGTTGCTCTTCTGTTTGGGTAAGATATTATGTTTTTTTTTTGTATTGGGTGAGTCTAAAGTTTTGGGGAAAATTATGAAAATGGTTTAAGCAACCGGTACCTCCTGCCATGTTGTCGTTTTGAGACCATTGGTCACATTATCGTACTAATAAAAAAGTAAAGCTAGAGGTGCCTAAATGAGCCAATAAAATGGAGAGAAAAAAAAGAAAATAAAGTAAGTCGATGTGACTCATATATAAGGGAGTAAGAGAGTTGTTGTGTTGTTCCATTATATAGCAATGACTATCCCGCACAAATCTTTGGGCCTCTTTTTCGCTTACGAAGTGCCCGAATTCGCGTCAAAATATGGGACGAAGCCGTTTCGTATATGCTATTTTAAAAAATTAATAACGACGCTGTTTATTGATGAATATGGCTGAAAGTTGGCACACAGTTAGAAGAAAGGTCATTTTAGATTATGTCAAGCGACAAAACTCGTGCGATTACAACAAGACCGTTAAAAATAGATTTTTACTCTTTGGAGTAAAATATTTCTAAAACTACCGGGCGTGGAGGTTTTGTCGCTGACAAGGTAATACATGAACATTTCTTCTTTTTCGTTGTAAAATTTCATATGAATATGACGAGTTCTTTTCCCGTATTTTACAAAACACCATCCTAATTTGCTCTTCAAGTTTCATTCTTTTAATCCACTTATTACGCAAGATACAACCAAAGGTCGAAAAAAATGCCGAAAAAGCGTCCCATATTTTCGCGTTTTTTTCCTCTTTGCGGGTCATCCAAATAAATGACACCTTTGAAACTGCATAACTTGTTTATTTATGAATGGATTTTCAAAATTCAAAAACATTTTTACTCAGTGGAGATAGGGCTTTGATTTTAGACAAAAATTTCCTCAAAAAGAGAAAAAAACATTTTTCATAGTCATTGCTACATTATATATGAGTCACATCTACTCACTTTATTTTTATTCTTTTCTCTCCATAATAAAAAAGTCCATGTTGACTCATTGGTCACGAAGCCAATCACAATAAAATCCCCCAAGTACAAATTACCAATCAGCACAGTCAATAGGCGTACGAGTGAGCAAAAGTAATCAACCCAGTGGCGTCAGAAATTGCCAGTCATCATGATTAGTTGGGGGGGGGGGGGGGGGCGACCTGAAAAAAAAAGGGGGGGGGGTTGCACTTTACTGACAAAAACATAATTTACTATATATTATATTTGTATAGATAGAATGAAGTTGACATCACTCAGGTCTTTGTTATTGCTTTTGGCCACCGGTGTTTATGAGTAATTCTCACAAAACTTGATAAAACAGACTATAAACGTTCAAGGTTACACATAGTATTGTGTGTTGGTCCGTTATACTTCCGGATGGCAATGTTGTGAGCTTCTTCGCCAAGTGCATACTATCTATATATACGACTTCGACCGTTTGAGGGATGCCGATACCTTATCTGATAAAACACTTGCTTCGCACGCATAAGCACGGATATTGATCCCGAATGCAGTCGAGATATTCTTCCGACCCCCTACTCTGACCACCTAGCATTGACTGGGTATCTGGATCTGTTAGATCCAGCGGAAACTTCTTTACGAAAGACTAATATTTATTTTTTATGGGTTACAAACAAACTTCGTTGTATTTTACTAGTCTGTTACAGTGCAATGTAAAACAAATAAAACCATCTCCATTTGTTCTTCTATAAAGGGAAGCGCGCCGATGCTAGTATCTCTCGAACAACCGTGTCAACTCGTACCTTTCGTAAAGCTAGGTCCTACCAGTGTTGTAGTTCCAGGCCAAATATCTTCTCTTGTTGTTGCATACTTTGGGTATGCCTGGAATGTGTCAAGATCCAACAAACCAATCAATGATGCTCGCTCGTCAGAGAAGACAAGGGGAAAAATCTCGACTTCACCAAGAATCCATTTGTCATTTTTCTTGACAGTGCTCAAGGTCTGGCATGCTCATATCAAAGCAAGTGTTAACTTTCATCATTTGGTTTTGCGAATGCGTCTCTCATGTCCTCGCTTTCGGTGAAGTGTCTCAAGCCGCTTTCAACAGAAGCGAGGACGACAGACGCATGCGCACAACAAACATGACGTTCTCTCTCTAATAACTTTTCCGCCGGTGACGTCCAATCAAGGGACGCTACTCTTCCGCTAAAGTCATTCCCTATAGTGAACTTTATAAAGACTATTTTAGACTACGACTTCAATCGTCAGCTTCTAAATCAACCCGACATATAATATCGTTCGGACGTGGTATGCTATGCTACATAATCCTCTTCTCCGCTCGTCCTTGAAGGCACCATCCTTGCTAGGGGAGCAGAGGAACCCCACACAGGTGGGGCATAATAGACATAATAGACTGGATGAGAGAACAATCACAAAGGATGGACGCATGGCATCGATGCAAACTAGGACAGATAATAATAATAATAATAATAATAATAATAATAATAATAATAATAATAATAATAATAATAATAATAATAATAATAACGATAATAATACAGTAATAATAAAAAAAATATAATAATAATAAATAATAATAATAATAATAATAATAATAATAATAATAATAATAGATAATAATAATAATAATAATGATAATAATAATAAATAATAATACAGTAATAATAAAATAATAATAATAATAATAATAATAATAATAATAATAATAATAATAATAATAATAATAATAATAATAATAATAATAATAATAATAATAATAATAATAATAATAATAGTATGGTGAATTGTAAAGATTCGGTTCTTTCGCAATTCTTGTGTCAATTGCCTGACTGACCGAATTATAAAAATTGACATAAGATGTTGTTATTTAGGATCAAATTCTCAATCTATATTATTTTGAATAGCCTCATTTTCTCGGTCACAATTCTCATCTATCTACGTTAATTAACTGGCCGTAATAGAAAAATCAAATAATTATTTTCTTGACGAATTAGTTTTTGTGCTATTTGAATATATTATTCATTACCCAATGTCTCATAACGATATTATAGATATTATGCGCTTGGTCAAGAAGCTCACAATTTTGACATCCGGAAGTATAAAGGACCAACACACAAAACTATGTGTAGTCTGGTTAATACAGTTTAGTGAGAATCACTCATACCCGGCCTTTAACAGAATTACCCGGTAGATTTTTGACCAATCAAAACATGAAATTTGTGACACACCCTCACACGTGCTCGGACAAACATAGTTGGTTGTTTATAAACAGTAACGTGAATGGAATCGACCCCTTATTGATCATTGTTATTGTTTTCATACCGCCAAATGGGTGAGTAGTTATCACAAGATTTTCTTGATCAGATTATAAACGTTTAGGTTTACACATAATATTCGGTGTTGGTTTTATTGATCAAGCGGTAGAACAGTGAGTATTTTACTTAAGCACAAACTATAAAGTTCCCCTGTCCTACCACCAATCACATATTTATCTTAATATTTTACACTATGGACAATAAGACCGAGAGGCCGTAGGTTTCATATCTATACGCATGTCGCTGTATTGTCTCTGACGAAAAAAAAATAAAATGGTACTTTTGCCTTACAGACATCTCGTCTTCATGTTAGGTGTTGCTTTTACTATTATTTGTTTTGCTTTTAGATTTCCATTACAACAATGAACTCATGATGAATTGAATTATCAGACCTGCAAATAAGTGCACGTCGCGTGTAAGGGTTCAATCCATCCAGATCTCATCCCGTTTTGAGACGGAGTATATTAAAAAAAAAACACAAAAAACTTGAGCTTTTATATAGCGCAATATCCACTAAACGTGCTCAAAGCGCTTTACAAGGGGTCCCTGGCCAACAGCAACACGTATCATTTTAGAACGGGACATGACGCCTGTTAGGCGATATTACAAATTTTTGTTTGGACAAAGAAACGTTGTTAACGGCCAGGTACTCGTTTTACACCTGAGTACGGTGAGAGAATGTGAGAAAAGAGCCTTCTCCAAGGACTCAACTATGCGCCGAACGCGAGGTTCGAACCCACGACCTTCCGATCCGAAAGCGAGTGTCATACCACTAGACCACATAGCCGATAATTATAATCATATCGGGATGTGATAATTACTTTTTTAATTAGGACCAGGAAACATCCCACTTCAAATCCCGATGATGTGTTAATTCCCTGATTAAACAAGGACAATCAATGTATGGCAATTAACGACTCGCCCTCATGCCCGCTCGGACAAACATAGCTGGTTATTAACAAACAATTTAAATAATGATGTGTGCTCTCTCGTATAATTGATGCTATGCGTTAAGATAAAAACGCATAAAATCCGCTGCCGGATATATTTTACCAACGCACAAAAATATGTGCAACTTAAAAACGTTTATAGATAGACGTCTAGTATGCGTTTAGCTGAGAAGCTCACAACATTGCCATCCGGAAGTATAACGGACCAACACAAAGCTTGTGTAATCATGAACGTTTTATACTTGATAATACAGTTTAGTGAGAAAACTCATCAAACCGGATGGCAAAAACAATAACAAGACCTGAGGACGTCATCTCGAACTATCTATATGATAGATTTCTGTCTACCAATACTATATATTGTTATTAGCCACATTGTGAAGCGTGTTTCTCACTTCTATATTCTGACAAAAAAAATGACTTGTGTACTTTTGCTTTACATGAATTTCTGTTCATGTGAATGTTGCTTAACGCACTAATATTGTTTGCTTAATTTCATACACATGAGGACTACTGATAAATTGAAATATCAACTACAAATAAGTGCAGTGCGTCAATTAGCGATTCACATCATCGAGAACTCATCCGTTTTGGATGAGTTATTAAAAACAACAACTGGAACTTGAGGTTTTATATAGCGCAATATCCACTAAACGTGCTCAAAGCGCTTTAGAACGAGTCCTTGGCCAACAGCAACACGTAACATGAAGAAAGGAACATGACGCCTGTTCGTCGATATAACAATTTTTTTTTTCGGACAGAGACAACGGTTTTAACGACCAGGTACTCATTTTACACCTGAGTACGGTTAGAGAATGTGAATAAAAAGCATTTTTCAATGACTCAATATGCGCTGAGCGAGGTTCGAACCCGAGACTTTCCGATCTGAAAGCGATTTTAAGCTAGAAGACCACTAATAGTCCACTGTCTCACAAAATTGGATGAAATATCAGCACTAGTAAACGTTCGTAAATCAATCGAGTCTATTTGTTATTACTTATTTTATTTCTTTTTGCCATCCACTTTATGAGTAATAGGCTTCAAACAGTACATGGACGTCACTTCTCCTCGTAATGACGCATGGAACTTAGTAACTGGCTCTAAACTATCGAACAATAGCGGACGCCTATGAAATATTTCTCCAGACGAGCATAAAAGGTATCCAGAGGGAAAAAAAAACATATAATCATAGTTTTGACTTTTAACATTCTGATCACATGACATATAAAAGTTCTCGCCAGCATGAAGAATAAAAAGTACCCATTTTTAAATTATTTTTTGGTTTAGAACCAGGCTGCTCGCCGTTGCTGGGCGACGTGACATCAGACTAGTGAATCAAATTCTCACTAAACTGTATTAACCAGACTATAAAAGTTCATGGTGATACAGAGCTTTGTGTGTTTTTCCATTAAACTTCCGGATGGCAATGTTGTGAGCGTCTTATCCAAGCGCGTACAATATATGCAATTATTCACACCTCGCAAAGAAACAAGATGATAGCGGATGTAGTCGGATTTGTTCTCTCAGACTTCCTTGTACCCCAAGCAGTGATTGGGTAGCTGATTCTATTAGATCTAGAGGAAAGTGATTTGCGATAGACTTGCGTCCCGTCCAAAAAGTAGCAAGCAATTGCTATTGTCCTTTTCACACCTTAGAGCTGGGATAAACTGCAGCTCCATGGGACTAAAGCCAACCCTTCATATTCCAAAAGTGGAATCAGAACATCAGAATATTTTCACTGTATTATATCAATCAGACTATAAACGTTCTATAGACTGTTCCTTTCGTTCTGGAAAACAGCTATCTCCACCTAAGACACGTCAGATATCCTTGGTTAGGAATTTAATCTTCAAGCATTTTAGCCATCCAGCATAATACCGCTTTGAGAGGATTGGTCACACATTGCTTGTGTCAAACGTAGGGCGGCTTGTGCCCGTCTAGGTCAAGAAAGAATAACGAGTCTTTTGCGTGGGTCAGTTACTGAAGATGTGATAACATGTCTATATATAAGTCTAGAGACCGTTATGTAACATAATCCATCATAGCCATTAGATCCATGGGGACAGAGTAAATCAAGGTTTCTATAGCGTGGAACGGATAATAGAAATTGCTCGTTACCCATTTGGACAGGATGCGCGTCAATCGCAAAGTAAGAACTTGAGCTTTTATATAGTGCAATATCTACTAAACCTGATCAAAGATATTTACAAGAAAGATGTCCATAACCAATAGTACGAGACATGATGTCTGTTAGGCGACATTACAATATATTTTTGTGACATATACAAACCTATTAACGACCAGGTACTCATTTTACACATGGCTATGGTGAGAGAGTGTGAGTGTGAGAATTTTCCAAGGACCCGAATATGTCACTCTCAGAGTGGGACTCGAACCCTCGACCTTCCTACCGAAGGGTAGTGTCATACCACAAGACATCATAACATCTTTCGAAACATCTTACAGACCAATCAAACTAATTATTGCTCAATGGACAACGATAGGGCTGGGGGGGGGGGGGTCAGAATTTTTCTTCTCCACATAAACAAGTCTGTTAATGGTCAGGTAATCATTCTACTCCTCAGTATGGTGAGAGAATGTGAGTAAAGAGACTTTTCCAACGATCTTCCTATCTGAAGGTAAGTGACATGCCAATAGACCACAAAACATCTTTCGAAACATCTTCCAGATCCATCAAACCCAATTATTGCTCAATAGACAGAAAAACAAATCTCAACTTCACGAAGATCGATCTCGGCTCCCTTTTGTATGAAGAGTGAATAATGAGTCCTCTGCGCGGCACAATCAATGGCGATATAATATGTCAATATAAGACTACAATCTGTTGTGTAAGATAATACTGTTCCTCATTTAGTACTGAGAGGCATCGGCCCCATTTCTCAAACGGTCACCCTCCGAAAATAACGCGTGTATCTACTCGTATTACAGGCCAAGAAAAAACTTGGCGTCTTTTCAGAGCGGACCCACCCCGGATCGATACCAGTACTCGGTGTTGTTCATCAAGTACTCGATCGTATTACAATGAGTGGCGATTTTCGATATCCTAATACTATTGATTATGGAGGGGAAAGTGACTTGACCATTACCACGAATTGGTCATCACTAATGACAGGGTAATTTGTATTCCAAAAAACAACCAAAGACTAGAGTAGTTATGTTGCGCAATATCCACTAAACGTGATTAAAGCGCTTTACAAAGGGGTCCCTGGTCAACAGCAACACGTAACATGTAGGACGAGACATAACGTCTGTTTGGCGATATTACATTTTTTTTCCGAGAAAGAGAAATCAATTAGAAGCCAGGTACACATTTTACAACTTACAGGGAAGAATGTAATTAAGGAGCCTATTCCAAGGACTTAACTATGCGCCGAAAGAGGTTCGAATCCAGGACATTCCGATCCGAAAGCGAGTGTCATACCACAAGACCGCATTGCCGCACAAAACTCTTTTCATTTTGGCCGGAATAATATGGTTTTTATATAGCACCTTACCCCGTATCTCGACAAGCTCAAAGCGCTTAACAGTAACGTGAAATCTTTTACTCAAACATACAACCACTCAAACGTGCAGCATAAAATGTCATTCTACATTGTTACATATTAAAATGGAACGGTTTAAGATGTTTAAAAAAGCATTCTGCATCATTAATGTCTTTGATATATCTTAGAAGGGGGTTCCAGATAAGGGTGCCGAATATTCAAACGCAGGTTCGCCAATTTGGCGAGTCATTTTTTGGCTTCACAAGAAAGTGATTATCAGACTTTGATCTCAGATTTCTGGATGGGACGTTGAATTTGCACATGTCATTAATGTAACCAGGACAATCGGAGTGCGCTGATTAAAAATATCAATATTATAGATCTTATATTCTATACGGTTCTCTACGAATCTATTTACTTCAAAGTTACCCAAAGTCTCAATTTGTGTATCATATTGGATTGAAGTTGACTGAAGAGGGTGAGTTTTTATTATCAAACTTAACAAAAAAGAATGATAGACCCCTCAATTATCTTTAAAAATGCAAATGAGGCAAATGACCATGTTATTAAAAATATTCCAATATATTATATAATCATATCAAGGGTTGCTTCGGGAAAGAGGCCATTGAAACCCTATAAAGAATATAAATCATATAAATACAAATTATTTAGTTAAAGCTTTCCTTGAAATAAAATATAAATAGATTTGAGCATATTTATACATAGCGCAAATCCACGAATGTGCAATACTTTGTGCGACTCAAAATGTTATTCTACCAGCGGGCCATTATGAGCAATGTCTCCATCTTATACAGTTTCAGTCTCTTGCTCAGTGTCCCTTTTGTAGGTGCACTCTCACAATGTCCTTTACTGCCTATAACCAGGTACTCATTCACACTTGACTCGTGGGGTACGGTGTGTTAATTACCATACCCAAAGACACAACGTCGGGAGCATATTTTCCCACTGTCGCCTATCCGGCCATTGGCCACGCTTAATATGACTTGATGTTTGGGACCAGAGTTGCAAATTTGGGTGATTTTCTGCCAAATGTCCTTTTTTTGGGCAGAATTTGATGTCGTCTGGCAGAGAAAAATCGGTTTGGCAGTTTGGCAGATACGAGTTGGCAGATTTTATTTTCCGAGGCCTAGGGATGAATGTATAGGCCTACTCCACGTTTTCCGTGACAATTTTTATGTATTAGTGATTTTTTAATCTTGGAAAATGATAAAAAATGTATGACATCGGCCTTGCGAATTTTTTGTTTAACAAAACTGATGAGTTTTCAATGGGGGTACTATAAATAGTACGGTTTGGCAGATTTTTGTGGTATTTGGCATATTTTTTTAATCCAGTTGGCAGAATGCCCGAAATTAATCTGGCAACCCTGTTTGGGACAAGAGCATGATTAGTACAGAATACTTATATATCATTTATATATATAATATATATATATATATATATATATATATATTATATATATATATATTATATATATATATATATATATATATATATTATATATATATATATATAAATATATGCAGAATGCTTATGCAAAACAATTAAAGATATAGTTATTGGACAACATAATTAGGGTATTGACCTTATGACCTTGACCATTACGTCATTTCTATTATAAATAAACCCACGACGTAAACAATGACACACGATTTGCGTGACGAGGTCACATTACGGAGATGTCAAAATGTTGTGAATAATCCTCACCGATCATCTCCCAGACTCACATCTGATTGGTTGATTCCTTAGTCGTGACGACTTCCATCTCGGGGTCCATAGTCATTGAGGTCGTTCTAATTCGTATTGATGCTATGCTCGTAGTTAACACACGGGCACACGAAACTGTGCGTAACCTTAAACGTTGTTTAATTAATTATATATAACGCAAGTGGAACTTATTCTCAATCCCCCATACAGTCTTGGATTGCTCTAGTCTATTCAATAAATAGAAGTCCACAATTGTTGTATGTTTAATCCAAAGGTTGTAATGCAGTAATTTGTTAAGTTTCTTGTCACAAGTTGCATAATTAAAAAAAAAAACATTATAAATCTGATCATGATTTGAATTTTGCACATTCTGATCACATGGCATGTGAAAAGGTTCTAGTATGTGTGAAGAATAAAAAGTACAGGTTTTCTTTGTTTAGAACCAAGCTGCTCGTTGCTGGGCGGACGTGACATCAGACTATCGCATCCATCTGCATCTATTTCTACTTGACCTCATGAGTAGGTCACTGTGGCAAACACCAAAGGCCAGTCTAACATAAATTCACATACCGGATTTTCCAACACAATACAATAAGAGCTAAATTAAGCTAATAAATGCATAGCATCCATGTGCCATGTCATTTCTGGCTTGCGTGGTAAAACTACATAATCTCCATAATAGATCAGTTACTTGACCACTCGCCTCAAAAGCAACTGGACCAGTATCGATTCTGGATGCCAACAAGAGTTGAGTTTATTTATGACCACCCTGTCCACTCAGCAATGATAGGGTAACTGCCTATGTCTGTTAAATCTCTTTGCGATAAGTTAAGGGTGTATCCAAAGGTGGCAAACAATAGACAGGTAGATAACCACGCATCTCGGACAGTCGTCAAAATGTAAACAAAGGCAGTGATTAGTAGACACAGCAAACTACACAGATTGTACTGTCGATGGTATGTGTTTAAGTAAAATACCCACTGTTCTACTGCTTGATCAATAGAACTAACACAGAAAACTATGTGTAAATTTAAACGTTCATAATCTGATCGAGAAAGTCGTGTAATAACTAGTCACTCATTTGGCGGTATAAAAACAATAACAATGATCAGAGAGGGGTCGAATTCATTCACATTACTGTTTATAAACAACCAACTATGTTTGTCCGACCACGTGTGAGGGTGTGTCACAAATTCCATGTTTTGATTGGTAAAAAATCTACTGGTTAATTGCTACTGCCGATTTAATTCTACAGAAACCAGGGCAAAACTCAGGCTCCTTAGGTTTTATTGCTCTTGATGTTTTGTTACTTTTATAACAGATAATGATTGTCAGTGATGATCTTAACTACTATCATATATTACCATACCCTGTTAACGAGACAATATGATACCCTATTCTTTGTCTTTTACATCATTTGTGACGCAAGCATACGTCAAAGTCTTGTAATTCACGATCATGAGTCAACAATCGTGATTAATGATCATCGCTAAAATTTATGAGTTTGTTCTATAACTAGAGATAAATAGATGGATGGAGCGAGAGAGGGAGATAGATAGATAGATAGATAGGTGGAGAGATAGATAGATAAAAAGTGAGAAAGAGAGAGAGAGAGAGAGAGAGAGAGAGAGAGATAGAGAGAGACGAGAGGAGAGAAAAACTCAATTCTGTGCCCTGCTCGTGAGGTCAAGTAGAAATAGATGCAGATGGCAACAAAAAGTATTCAAGTTGACACTTTCATTTCGATTCAATTGTTCTGCCACCATTCTTATTTATATTTTTGTCCGTTTTCGTTCATACAGAAGTGCCAACAGTTTTAAAATAAGTCGTAGAACAATGAATTTTGGGGTTCTAGAATGAATAACAAAAATAACACGGTTACGAGACGTCTATGTCCAAGTTGCTTATATAGATAGTTTGCTGATGAAGTCACTTCAGGCTTTGTTAATGTTGTTGCCATCGCGTTTTAGTTGTTCTCACTAATTATTAACCGATATAAAAATCATGGTAACAGAGTTTGGTGTGGTCCGTATACTTCGATGGAACTATTGTGAACCGGCAAGCGCATTCTATTCTATAGTTGTTGGCTTTTAAAGAAGCTCATAACATTTCCATCCGGAAGTATAACGGACCAACACACAAAACTGTGTGTATCCATGAACGTTTATAGTTGGTTAATACAGTTCAGTGAGCATTACTCATAAACGCGGATGGCAAAAAAAAACAATAACAAAGACCTGAGGTGACGTCATCTTCGAACTATCTATGAAAAACGAAGAAGCCGACACTATCTCTTTGTTGTTGGTTTTAGATAGACTTTTTGAGTAGTTCTCACTAAATTGCATGAATCGGACTATAATTATTTGTTTAAGGTTACCCATAGTTTTGTGTGTTGGTACGTCATATCCGGCTGGTGGATGTTATGAGCTATTTTGGAATGACTCATATAATCAGTATGCTAATAATAATAATAATAATAATAATAATAATAATAATAATAATGGTATAGATTTATAGTGCGCCCAACATCCCTTCATCAGGAGGGCTCTGGGCGCATAACATAGATTAACTTAATCATTAAGCCCTAACACAGTACACGAACAACGCTAATTATACACATAATCAAAAGAAAGCCTGTCGGAATAAGAATGTCTTCAATCGACGCTTGAATTCCTCTAGTGAAGACGAAGGACGTATCTCTAGTGGTAATAAATTCCACAACCTTGGACCAGAATGCTGAAAGGCGCGTTCACCAGCCTTCACTCGATAGTGGGGTGTTGATGAAATATTTTAGAGTCAAATTTATGAATTATGGATTAATGTTATGTTTTATTGAAGACAATGAAGATATATCCTGTAAGAGAACCCCGCTCCCCCCCCCCACCCCCCCTTGAAATCTGAAAATTTTCGTCATCTTGATAACATTATTATCTCTTGAGTCTTACAGAGCAATGGTAGTCCCTATAGCTCAGTCGGTAGAGCACTCGCTTCTCACGCAAAGGGACCAAAATCGATCCCGGGTGCAGTCGAGATTTTTTTCCAACCCCCCCCCCCCTCCTGTCCACCCGTCAGTGGTTAGCTGGGTCTCTTAGATCTGGTGGAAAGTACTTTGCGATAGACTATCGTCCTATCCAACGGGTAGGAAGCAATTGCTATTGTCAATTCACGATATACAAACCGGGATAAACTCCGGCTCCATGGGCATAATGGCTCAGTTGAGGGGAGTTAGTTGGAATCACGTATGGTGCTCGACAGTTTCTTTGAGCTTATTATTTATTTATTTATTCTCACCTCATTCTCTTATATTCTCCGACAACATTGTTTCATCCTGCTGGAATCTTCAGGGAGGTTCTTTAAAGGTCCTAGTGTCTGGGAGGAATGCTGCCGTGTTGGGTTCTGAATACAACAATCTATATCTTAATGAGAAGTGTAAGACCTTGTTCAATTCATCTATAGATAGAACAAAGATGACGTCACTCCTGTCTTTGTTATTGTTTTTGCCATCCGCGTTTGTGAGTTGTTCTCACTAAACTGTATTAACCAGACTATAAAAGTTCATGGTTACACATAGTTTTGTGTGTTGGTCCTTTGTACTTCCGGATGGCAATGTTGTGAACTTCTTAGCCAAGTGCATACTATCTATATATTTTATTGAGGGCAAAGGATCTAAGTTCCTATATATAGAAAAACGAAAAATTCATATATATCTGATTATTTTAAAAACAAAGAATCACTTTTTGACATCTCGTTCGCTACTACATTATACCGGCTCGAGAGTGAGAATGAGATGGTGGTTGTGGGAGGGGGAGGGGGAGGGGGGGGGGAGACAGAGAGAGAAAAGATTGTTTTATAAGACAGTAAAGTCTTTCACAATGAAAGACGATTTAAGATGAAATATAAAGTCGACAGGTTTGACTTAAAGTTCCATCAATCTTCGGGGATGACCTGACATGGTCTCAACCTGGAGACAGATGGAAACTCGTTTATAGCCCAAGGCTTAAGACGGCAACACACTTCCGGTTCAGTCTTGACATGTCAATCAACCCGTTCGATAAACTGGAGGATCATGGATGACGATGATGATCGTACATATTGTAATAACAAGAAAACAAGACAATATAATGAAAGGAACGAAATTGACGTCACTCAGATTTGTTATTGTTTTAAGTAAGCCATTGCTATGCCTTGCGTTTAGCCAAAAACAGCATAACATCCGCCAGCCGGATCTAATCTAACAACACACTCAACTATGTGCAACAAACGTTTATATAACCTGATTGAGACAATTATAAAATTGCTGGCTAAAAACTATAACAACGAGCTGAATGACCTCAATTTCGTTCCAGCATTAAATCAAATAGTATATTCGTAGTCTTTGTACATGTGTCTTTCCCAAAAGCTCGTTTTTGTGACGTTCAAATCAAAATGCTCCGATACAATAAGTTATTTGTATCTGCTAATCAAGTATAAATTTTGTTTTCATCAATTTATATGGCTTTAATAGTAAATTATAAACCAATCGCTGACAATCATACTGTCATCAAAAGAAAAGCGTTTCTAATGTATGCCTTTATAAAGCGTCGAAAAAGTTTGGACAAAATTGCTAATCTGTCCACACTCGTTTGAACCTTTGAGAATATATCTCTGCTGTCCGAATGAAGAGCTCGTAAATCGCTGTTTTATTATTTATTTCACATTTATTAACAGATACAATTTGTTTTTACTTTTTTGTTGCAAATCACTTGTTATTGTGGTATTTTTTTGTGGGAAATGTCACAAAACGACGTTTGTCCAGCCTGCTATATGTACACATACATACATAATAATAATTAAAAAAAAACAATAATAAAAATAATAACAACAACAATACTACTACTACTACTACTACTACTACTACTAATACTACTACTACTACTACTACTACTACTACTACTACTTCTACTAACTACTACTACTACTATACTACTACTATACTACTACTACTACTACTACTACTACTACTCTACTACTACTACTACTATACTACTACTACTACTACTACTACTACTACTACTACTACTACTACTACTACTACTACTATAATAATAATAATAATAATAATAATAATAATAATAATAATAATAATAATAAAATAATAATAATAATAATAATAATAATAATAATAATAATAATAATAATAATAATAAAATAATAATAATAATAATAATAATAATAATAATAATAATAATAATAATAATAATAATAATAATAATAATAATAATAATAATAACAATAATAATAATAAAATAATAATAATAATAATAATAATATAATAATAATAAATAATAATAATAATAATAATAATAATAATAATAATAATAGATGATAATAATAATAATAATAATAATAATAATAATAATAATAATAATAATAATATAATAATAATAATAATAATAATAATGTCAAAAAAAAGATTCCTATTTCATTGGAAATATAAATGTGTCTTCCGGAGGACTGAATACATGCCTCGTGTAATTAATCTTCTGGTGTTAGAATGCTGGTGTCTCTTATCTCAATATATCCTGGTCGTCAATAAAGATTATCCATACTAACTCTTTTACACCCCGTACTCCTAACAATCTGCCTACGGAATAGCTATACTACCTATTCATATTTTAAAAAATTGAGCTTTTATATAGCGCAATATCCACTAAACGTGCTCAAAGCGCTTTACAAGGGGTCCCTGGCCAACAGCAACATTTAACATGTAGGACGGGACATGACGCCTGTTTGGCAATATTACATTTTTTCGGACAAAGACAACGCTGTTAACGGCCAGGTACTCATTTTGCACCTGAGTACGGTGAGAGAATGTGAGTAAATAGCCTTTTCCAAGGACTCAACTTTGAGCCGAGCGCGAGGCTCGAACCCAGGACCTTCCGATCCGAAAGCGAGTGTCATACCACTAGACCACCTAGCCGCACATATCAGTGCTCCGAAGGACTGGTTACACACACACTCCCAATTAAATGTTGCTGCTCGAGGAAAAAATAAGGAAAAGTATTGAAATGAAAGGCTCGACAGATACTGTAGACGTTTCGGGTTTCCCGTAAGTGTTTCATTCATCGTGTTTTATTGATAAAGAGGAAGGTCTCTTACAGGAAATATCTTCATTGTCTTCAATAAAATATAACATTAATCCACAATTCATAGTTTTGACGATAAAATATTTCTTCAGTATATTGATTCTCACGTTTTTTCCAAATAGCTCATAACATCCACCAGCCGGATATGACGTATCAACACACAAAACTATGTGTAACCTTAAACAATTAATTATAGTCCGAACCGTCCAAAGTATAATATGTTTTCTTTTTATAAATTGAAGTTTACATTTCAATACTTATTGTTGTTTTGTAATTATATAATACGGTATTTATTTGAAGAGGTCAAAAGGTCGTTGATCTTTTTGTTCTTGGGTTTATTTAATGTTCCCTCGATTATCTGTCATGATTGTGGTAGATAAACAACCTGGAATGTTTTGAAAGTTGGTGAGGTCAGTGGTTTATAATTTGACTTGTTGAAGTTATGACAGATTTATACAGACTATCAATGACTATTAATTAAGCTACGTAGGTCAAATTTATTCCGGCGGCACTTTCCTAGTATGCTGCAAGTTCTAACGTCCTACTAAGGATCTTTATATTACGGACCTAGAAATATTCCACTTATATTGAAAGTGGTAACATAGACATGATCCATTACCATTTGGTCTGATTTCACGGCTTTGGAATTTATGAAACTGATTGAATTATGACCATGCTATTTAATTTGGATTTGGAATTTATCACAACAAATAAAACAGTAAGAAATGAAACTTGGAATCTGGACTTTTATTTGAATGTCTTGATGTTGTAAATTCAGTTATCATCATTGGCCCTTGAACTCTTTTGTCATTATTAACATCTACAACACAATGCAAAGGAATATAATTACCATCTATCAAAAAGCCACTGTACGATCATAAGCCTTTACATATATGTGCAACTACGCCACAGATGATATTATGATAATGATGACGACGACGACGACGATGATGATGATAATAGTGATGATGATAATGATGATGATGACGATGATGATCATAATATCAATAATAAATATAATAATTATAATAATAATAATAATAATAATAATAATAATAATAATAATAATAATAATAATAATAATAATAATAATAATAATAATAATAATAATGATAATAATGATAATAATAATAATAATAATAATAATAATAATAATAATAATAATAATAATAATAATAATAATAATAACAATAATAATAATAATAATAATAATAATAATAATAATAATAATAATAATAATAATAATAATAATAATATCATAATAATCTACAACTACTACTACTAGTAGTAGTAGTACTACTACTACTACTACTACTACTACTACTACTACTACTACTACTACTACTACTACTAATAATAATAATAATAATAATAATAATAATAATAATAATAATAATAATAATAATAATAATTATAATATAATAAAATAATACTAATAATAATAACAATAACAATAAATGTGATAATAATAATGATAAAGACAGTAACAGCATTGATACAATAAAAATAAAAGCTTCTAGAACCGTCGAAAGATATGTGGGCTATGTTGATACCTGGAATGTCCTCCACATATCTCGATGCTTCGAGAAGCCAATACTCTTAAACAGTCGTAACGTCACTTCCTTCCTAATGACGCAGTGTAACCTAGTAACACTGGCTCCTAAACTATCGGAACAATGGCTGACGCCCGAATGAAATATTTCCCCGGCGAGAATAAAAGCGTATCCAGAGGAAACAAAAACATAAATTTGATCATGTTTTGACTTTTACACATTCTGATCACAAGGGATATGAAAAGTTCTTGCCAGCATGACGAATAAAAAGTAATTATTTTCTTTGTTTAGAGCCAAGATGGCCGCTGTTGCGGGCGGGGCGTGACATCAGACTACTGAATCCAATTGTATGCGTATCCTATATTTTAAAGTATTTGATTGTTAGCTCATTTATATTCATAGTATTGTATTAATAATCTTATTACATGTCATAAATGTTCAGATTCAGCACTCTAGGGGGTTTAAAAGTTAATATTGATTAGAACAAAGTTTATTAAATCTTCGGCTTTCGCCACTAATTCATACATTTGATGACAACATACATGAAAGTGAGAAATAAAAGGTAAATGGAAACAAAAAATAAAATGATACCATTATTAACCACAAAAGTGCAAAAACTGTAATACCACCACCACCAATAATAATAATAATAATAATAATAATAATAATAATAATAATAATAATAATAATAATAATAATAATAATAATAATAATAATAATAATAATGATAATAATGATAATAATAATAATAATATTAATAATAATAATAATAATAATGATAATAATAATAATAATAATAATAATAATAATAATAATAATATAATAATAATAATAATAATAATAATAATTAATAATAATAATAATAATAATAATAATGATAATAATAATAATAATAATAATAATAATAATAATAATAATAATAATAATAATAATAATAATAATAATAATAATAATAATAATAATAACAGTAAAAATAGCTGAAGTAAAACAGCAATAATAACTAGACCTAGTTTTGTTTTTGTAAATGAGGATCACGTTATACCCCATTCGTGGACAAAAAAGAAGATAGAAATTATATCATGGTCATTCTGTTTCGGATAATAAAGTTATTGACATTTAGTAACACTAGGTGTAACAAAATTCTTTGCTCTTGGTCATCTTTATCCTCGTTTACTCAGGGAAATTCCAACATAAATAGCCAATGCCCTTTCTATCTTATTTAACACATTTCTATCGCTAATTAAAGTTCTAGAACATTGGAATTTTGCGAACGTTGCGTCATTTATCAAGGGCAATAGAAACGAACCTAGAAGTTACAGGCATATAAGTTTAACCAAAGAGCGTGTAGGTAACGATTGTTATGTTACCAAGAGCTCTCACTTCCCGCTTTTGGTGAAGCCACGCATCTTCCGTCTTCTACTTGTATTTTCTTCAGTAAGCCTAGCGCGCATGATACACGCGGAGCACACCCACCTCGCTCTCTCGCCTGGCACGCGACAATAGCATTGCGTTTAAGAGAAGTGAGAGCTCTTGGTAACTACGTTACCCTACACACTCTTTGGTTTAACGTAGTGTTAGTATTAAATTAAGATTCAATCGAACCTTCCAGAATTCATCATATTTCTTGGTTATATTTACCACACTTCTAAATTTTGCAATAAATTTACATTTTTTGTATCTGTAATGAATGTATTACGAGTATATTATGTGACTCTATCGTCTTGAAGATGTGTTATAAAATACGGGTCAGATCGACGTGCTCTTATTTTCAGGTCTTATAGCCCATTCATTGTCGTTATAGAAACCTCAGAAACTGACGCAAGATTTTGTCCATTTCAACAATGATAAACTAGGCCTAAACCTGCGTTCGAATTTCAGACCTGTGAATATATTCAGGTTGACTCAGATAGATTATGATCTCTGACAGGTTGATTGTGTAGTGTAACACCTATATAGGCAGGTGCTGTAAGAGTGTAAGAATATATAGGACGCGCAGCAGGCGACTGGTATTGTATGTCATGGAAATGTGGTTTATTATGGCCTACTGGGGAATACGTGATACAACCTGTTCACGCAGGCCTTGGCCTAAAAGGTTAAATAGAAAAGCGGTTTTTTTATAACATTTCACGCAGGTTTCGGCCGCAAAGGTCAAATACAAAAGTGGGTTTTTATAACAGTTCATGCAGACTTTGGCCTAAAAGGCTAAAGAGAAAAGCGGGTTTTTTATAACAGTTCATGCAAGCTTTGGCCTAAAAGACTAAATAGAAAAGCGGTTTTTATAACAGTTTACGCGGGCTCTATACAGCCTATTCCAAAGTTTAACTTCCATTTTTACATACCTATCCTCCTGTTATTTAAGTACTTTTGAAATGAAATGAAATTCCATTAATTCATCCCATAGAGGAATTTTTTCTCTATGGTCTATTCCAAGAGAAGACTGGAATAACCCAGGCGTCAGCAGCATTGCAGCGCCGAAAATTGTGCTAGGGCGAGGGAACTTTCCCAAGGCTACACAGCGTATAGGTGGATGGTCGAACTCGGCACCCTTTGAGTACGAAGCGAAGACCGTATCGCTGAGCCACGCTGACCCATATGCGTAATATATGAAATAGTCAATTGGATTCAGTAGTCTGATGTCACGCGCCCGGCAACGGCGGCCATCTTGGTTCTAAACAAAGAAAATCTTTACTTTTTATTCTTCATGCTGGCGAGAACTTTTCATTCCCTTTTCATATGCCTTGTGATCAGAATGTGTAAAAGTCAAAACATGATCAAATTGATGGTTTTTTTTCCTCTGGATACGCTTTTAAGTTCGCCGGAGAAATATTTCATACGGCGTCCGCCATTGTTCCGATAGTTTAGAGCCAGTGTTACTAAGTTACCATGCGTCATTAGGAAGGAAGTGACGGTACGACTATTGAATCCTATTGTCTATCATTATAATGGGGGGGGGGGGGTTGGGGGGAGGAACCCTTCAGAATAATGAGATAATAATTGTATAATTGGACTAGAAGGATTTT
>NC_088363.1:3650395-3677895 GCF_034508935.2 Berghia stephanieae | reverse complement strand
TTTGATCCTTCTGATTTCTTTCGTACATCACAAAATTTAAAGAAATGTTTTTTTTTAATTATAGCTTTACAAACGTGACATTGTGTTGTTGGGACCATTTTGCTGAAAATTATTATGTATAAAATGTAGTCCACTTGTTGCTTTTCTGTTCCAGTAAGAAAACTCTATTTTTGTGTTGCGTGGGTGTGAAGTTTTGGGGGAAAACTCTGAAAATGGCTGGTAAGGAGAGAGAGAGAGAGAGAGAGAGAGAGAGAGAGAGAGAGAGAGAGAGAGAGAGAGAGAGACAGACAGACAGACAGACAGACAGAGAGAGAGAGAGAGAGAGAGAGAGAGAGAGAGAGAGATAGAAGAGAGAGAGAGAGAGAGGAGAGACAGAGAGAGAGACAGAGAGAGAGAGAGTTGAAAACAAAAATGCCATCTTGGCATTGGAAACGTTTGACGTTGGTTTATTATCGTTTCTATATAAACACACCTCATATCTTTTGTAGCACCCCTGGGGGGAATCTAATTATAATAGAATTTAAATGACTGAGATACGCCACCTGTTATAAGGTGTTTACTTGGTTCTCGGAGTGAAGTGAGTAGAAAAAGTGCTAGAAGACAATTAATTATAGAGAATAAAAACTTCGCGGCGATGGGGGTTCGAACCCGCGACCTTACTGGTAGGATAACTAAAAATAAACAAAAAACAAATCCCAAAACAAATAAACTGTCAAATTATATTTCTCATTCTTTTATCCCTACATTCATTTTTCGGGTTTCGATTTATACGATGATAACAAAATACCATTTTCAAACACCGGGTCACATTTAAACATATTATTATAATATACTCAATATTCGTTATCTCATTCATTCCGACAGAACACCGTATTCACGGGGTGGGTAACACAATTTCACCATCGAATCTTTCTAGAAAATCTGAGAGTTTTATTAATAAAGGCTGAGTGGTTTTTTTTGTTTTTTTTTTGAAAGATGAGATTTTAATGAAATTTCTGCAGAATTCTGAAACAACACGTAGAGATTTAAAATTATGTCCAGAGGCCAGAAAACTCCACCTTCCAATATTCATCCAATAAATAGACCCTCATCTTGGCAAAAACTATGCCATTTGGGCAATTCAAGGGAGACTTTGCGAAGTCTCAGGTTTGAGAGTTTTTGACAAAATGATGGTCATTTTAATCTATCGATGTTTCAAGGCCCAGGTTTCTGGCCAAAAGTTTAAATATGTATCTTGTTTTTTTCAGAGTTTGGCAAAAATTAAGTGAAAGTTGACGGAATAATATCGATGGTAATATTCCGATTACTTCCTGATATTTGATATTTTAATATCGATGTTCATCTTTTTATTACTTTATACTGTTGCTTGAAACGGGGAGGGGCTTTGTGGTCTAGTGGTAGGAAACTCGCTTTCGGATCGTAAAGTCCTGGGTTCGAGCCTTTCTCTGCGCATAGTTGAGTCCTCATATTCTCTCAATGTGCTCAGGTGTAAAACGAGTACCTGGCCATTAACAGCCGCATGGTTCTGACGTGTGTGTTCAACCCGTGATCTCAAGAAGTCAGGGAGAGAGAAGGCTCATTAAGACTAGGGTTAGAAGCGATCTTTTTTGGAATCGTGGATAGCTCATACGGTAGAGTCACGCTCTCCACGGCCAGGCGGAGTTGTCGTACCGGTAAAGTCCGCGGGTTCCAGCCCCCATCGCCGCCGCGAAATTTTTATTCTCTATTGTCTTCTGGCACTTTCCTACTCACTTCATTTCTTGTTGTTATCTGACGGAATACTTCTTACTAATATCATGATGCTCACTTATTTTAGATCTGTTGTTTTATTTGTCGCTGCTGCTATTGCTTTTCTGTTGTTGTTGTTGTTGTTGTCGTTGTCTTTATTATCATTGTTGTTGTTGTTTCTGTTGTTGTTTGTTTCTGTTGTTCTTGCTGTCGTTATTATTATTATTATTATTATTATTATTATTATTATTCATTATTATTATTATATTATTATTATTATTATTATATTATTATTATTATTATTATTATTATTATTATTATTACTATCATTATTATTATCATCATCATCATCATCATTATTATTATTATTATTATATTATTATTATTATTTTTATTATTATTATTATTATTTTATTATTATTATTATTATTATTATTATTATTATTATTATTATATCATTATTATTATTATTATTATTATTATCATTATTATTATTATCATTTTTATTATTGTTGTTGTTGTTGTTGTTGTTGTCGTTATTGTTGTTGTTGTTGTTGTTGTTGTTGTTGTTGTTGTTGCTGTTATTGTTGTGTTGTTGTTGCTGCTGTTAGGTATCAATTTCGTTTTTCTTCTGCTTTTTCTAAAGGAATGACAGGAAAATCACATAATTATGCCATGAATGCATTGGATGACATTTTGTTTCTTTATAGAATTCATCTTCTATTTAAAGATGACACGTCCATTTGCATCTCTTGACACTAATGAAGGAACGAAATTGACGTCACTCAGCTATTTTATACTGTTTTTTTTTTTTTTTTTTTTACATAGTCATTTCAATGATTACGTCTCACTATATTCTACCAATCAGACTAAAAACGTTCAATGTTGCACATCGTTTTGCGTGTTGGTACGGTATATTCGGCCGGAGGAGGTTGTGAGTATTCTACCAATCAGACTAAAAACGTTCAATGTTGCACATCGTTTTGCGAGTTGGTACGGTATATTCGGCTGGCGGATGTTGTGAGTATTTTACCTAAACGCATAGCATCAATAAATAGGGAAGAAACGTGATGTAAAAAAAAAACCACCAAAACAAACCCCCCAAAAAACTGGTTCCTTTCTCGTTGGAAGTGTAAAACCACTCTTCCGGCTTGGCTGGATACAGACCATGTATAATTCATATTCCGGTTTCAGAGTGATGGTATGGTGTCTTATTTTCTGGTCTAAATATAATATGCTGGTCGTCAATAGCTATCACCAATGCTGTGTATGCCCTGGCTATCATCCATCCTCTCTCTTGTACGTCCCGTAATCCTAAGAATCTGCCAATACATCCTGCTACTGAAATAGATATTCCGTCTTTATGTAATCTACTCATTGTGAGTACTCCGAAGGAATGGTTACATCACACACCCAAGCACGGTCTACAAATCCTGCCTTGAGCACCAACAGTCCCTCCTATATTAAAGACCCTCTAAACATACATTATGTCCCCAATAGAAACTTGAGGTCAAGCAATGACCAATCAATCCTTGTCAAACCTAAGCCATTGCGTAAAATAGGTGAGCAATCTTTTCAATTTTCGACCCCCCCCCCCCCCCCCCCCCATATTTGGAACTCTCTCCCATCACACGTGAGATGCTCGGATTCGTTGACAACTTTCAAAATCTCCATTAAAGTTTTATCTTTTTACGTCATAATGTTGCAATACTAGATATTATCATATTTTGATATTGTTAAATTGAATTCGTATCACTTTTCCATCAAATTTGTCTTACTGTAATATGTTTTGTTTTATATCACTGTAAAGCGCTTAGAGCCTGTGACAACGGGGTAAAGCGCTATATAAATGCCATTTATTATTATTATTATTATTATTATTATTATTATTATTATTATTATTATTATTATTATTATTATTATCATTATTATTTATATTATCATTATTATTATTATTATTATTATTATTATTATTATTATTATTAGTATTATTTAGGAGCCAAAATAGTGGGAGGCTTGACGTCACGAGTTATCTTCCCTATAAGGTGCATAATAGAGCTTTAATGATCTATGGGGCTCTGTTCCAAAAATGTGTTCAACGACAATGATTGCTGGAACCTGCATTGCATCAACCTGTTTTTGTCTCCTGGTCTCGTCGCCCGTTACGTCATGCGCCATCGTTGCAAGGCCGGTCGTTGACCGAAGACGCCAATTTCGTCCTTTGTTTTGAAATTTGGGGAAAATAAATGAATTGGGTGGGTTAGCTGTGGGGTTGTGGTTGGGGTGGGGGTGGTGGTGGTGGTGGTGGGGGGGGGGGGGGGGGGGGGTTGTCACTGCTTCAAGAAAGGAATCTGGAAAAATATGTCTGATAAAGTGCCGGCATGTCAAAACAAAGGAATTGAAAAGTACAACAGCAGCAGCAGCCACAACAACAACGACGACGACGATGACGACAACGACAACGACAACGACAACAACAACGACGATGAGAACAACAACAACGACAACAACAACAATAACAACAACAACAACGACGACGACGTGACGACGACGACGACGACAATGACAGCAACAACAGCGGCAAGGACGACGATGACCACGATGACAACAACAACAACAACGGCAACAACAACGACAACGACCACGATGGCAGGAAGAACAACAACAAGGACTACAACAACGACGATAATAATAATAGTAATAATAATAATAATAATAATAATAATAATAATAATAATAATAATAATAAATGAATACTAACAACAACAACAACAACAACAACAACAACAACGACAACAACACAACAAAAACTCACGGGGAGCTGTCAAAGACGTCAGCTTTTATTCTCCTGATTTTCTACTAGTTGTTTTTGTTTGTTTGTTGCTTTAGGTCTCTTCCAACACAATTGAGGTTATATGAGACTAGTTCAAAGATTTTGGGGGTTTTTTTAACCTCTGGTGTTGTGCTCTATTGCTATGATACTCGGATTCTATCACTTAGGCCTCAAGTTCGAATCCTGCTCTAGGTTCATGCGAAATCGAGTCCTTGAGAGGGCTCAAAAGACTGTTTTCTGACATTATCTCTCCATACTCAGGCGTAAAATGAGTACCAGTCGGGTCGCCGTATTTCGGTGCTATTATTGTCGGCTGGGACTCCGGGTAAAACTTTTTGAGCACATTCAATGAATATTGGGCAATAAGTATGCAATGCAATAACACGATATTAGGTTCGGGGTGGGGGAGAGGGAAAGGGGGTAGAATGTTGTTTTTTTTTCGTATTTTTCCATTTGATTTGTCCGGCCTTGTGGTCTAGTGGTATGATACTCACTTTCGGATCTGAAGGTCATGGGTTCGAAGCCTCGCCCAGCGCATAATTGATTCTTTGAAAAAAGGCCCTTGTATTGTAACACGCCTTGCAGGCTGACACGTTTCAAATTGCTCTGTGTTTTCTATTTATTTTAGCGTTTATTCACATTTTCAATTCTGGATTTTTATACCAATCGAATTGTGACGTTTTAGTCGTCTGAGTGATATAATTATTTCTTATTTTTATCAAAGGACTTGTGTATAATTCGTGAATTTTATGCTAAATTTTAATAATTTCAAGTGTTTTATTTCATGAACAAAGTTGTTTATTTATTTTACTACAAGTGTTCACTGTGCTCTAACATCGATGCCCAGTATTATGAATCTAGAAAATGAAACACACGTCACCATACAGTCCACCGCGATGACAAGTCTTACGAAAACCAACGATTGTCTTGAATACATTCTACACCAGGAAAGTGATAATTATTGTTGTGATTATGAAAGCGAATACAAACACCGTGTTGAAACAAGTGAACCGAAACATCGATTGAGTCGAGGAGGGATACGAAAACAAAGGGCCATCCCAACACAGTGTGGCCATCGGCCCACCCCTAAAAATAAAACACCACGGCCACCTACCACACAGACAATTATACCACTTATGAGTGAAAAGAAATCACTTCCAATTTTAAAAGTGGCGACAATAAACGCCCAGTCTTGCCGCAATAAAACATTAGACATTAAACATATGATTGAGGAGAGATCTATTGACATTCCAATAATAATTGAAACATGGTTAAAGGAGAATGGGGATGAAGCAATTGTGTCGGATTTAACACCACTCACACATACAACTCAGTCATTTCCGAGAAAAGGAAGGAGAGGGGGAGGAATTGCAGTGGTCTATAGGTCAAATTTGACCATTAGATTTAATCATGATATCAACAATTTTTCGGCATTCGAATCGGTAGGAATGGTCATTGATTTTAAACATGACTCAGTCAAGCTTCATTCAATATATAGGCCACCACCCAGTGCAAAAAATAGATTAAAAACATCACTATTTATTGATGAATTCGAGGACTTCCTTCTTCGCCTTGACATGAAGTCAAAGAAAAATATTATTGTTGGAGATTTCAACTTACACTTTGATCGAGACACACCGGAAACTACTTTCGTCACATCACATGACACAGCATGTCAATGAAAAGACACATCGGTGTGGACACATTATTGACTGGGTATTGACCAGCGTTGACATGCAACTAGCGACACCTATCAATGTAGATGATCTTTGCATTTCAGACCATCATTTAATATCTTTTGGCATCAGAGGGGGGACAGTACACGACACAAAAACAAAAAAAATAGTTGTTTCGAGAGATTTGAAGAAAATTGACATAGAACTATTTAAAGCGGACCTCTCTCATTCTCTAACTACACATTGTGAGAAAGAAGTGACTGGTGACAATTTTGATAGAGCAGTTATTAGTGTTATGGATAAGCACGCACCTCTCACGACAAGATCTGTGAACATCAGAAAAGAATCACCATGGTACAATTTGGAGGTAAAACGTATAAAGAAAGAAAAAAGAAAAGCGGAGAAGAAATGGAAAAAATCTGGCCTGACAATTGATAAGGAAACTTACATATCATTCAAACATAGACTCAAAGAGGTGACAATTAAGGCAAAGCGTATCTACTATCTTGATAAAGTTGATAACATAAAAAGTCCGAAGGAGTTTTATAAAATCTCAAATAAGCTTCTAGGCAAAGAGATCAAAACAAGCCTGCCACACCACACTGACGACAAGCAACTCGCGGACTGCTTTGTAGAGTATTTCATGAATAAAATAACAACGATACGGAGTGAACTTGACACAGACGAAACAGAAGCAGAATATACCTCTTTTTATGGTGAACCCTTAACATCTTTCAAAGAAATTTCAATAAATGACACAAAGAAAACGATTCTCTCTAGTCCTAGCAAATCATGTAGGCTTGACCCTTTACCAACATCCCTTTTGAAGGAGTGTATTGATGAACTTGCACCTTACATCACTGAATTGATTAATCAATCATTAAGGGAGGGAGTTGTTCCAGACAGCTTCAAGAAAGCATTGGTGAAGCCATTGTTGAAGAAAGCGGGACTTGACAGTGATAATTTTAAAAACTTTAGGCCTGTATCAAATCTACCATTCATTTCCAAAATTCTAGAAAAGATTGTACTAAAACAACTTTCTTGTCACGTGAAACATAATAACCTCGATGAGTGCTTTCAATCGGCCTATCGGCAAAATCATAGCACAGAAACAGCATTGATGAGAATCACAAATGACTTGCTGCAAATTATTGATCAAGGAAAAACCACCATCCTTAGTCTTCTCGTCTTTCGGCGGCCTTTGACACCATCGACCATGCCATACTACTTCGAAGGCTACAAGTTACTTTCGGCATATCGGGCACTGCTCTAAACTGGTTTGCATCATATCTTACTCAAAGAACTCAATCAGTTTTAATTGGGGAAGTAACTTCGTCAGAGCGTGACCTTCATTTTGGTGTACCTCAAGGATCCGTTTTAGGTCCAGTCCTTTTTGTACTTTACACTTCCCCTGTTGTGAGAATCTTAGAGCAACATTCTCTCGCTTACCATATGTACGCCGACGATACCCAGATATATAGCATGTGTTTGCAATCCGATATTGTTTCAAAGATAACTGTTTACGAACAATGCATCAACCATGTGATGAGATGGATGTCTGCAAATAGATTAAAATTAAATGGCGACAAGACTGAAGCCTTATTCATTGCTAGTTCAAATAATAAGACAGATCCATTTACACTGGCACTGACAATCAACGATAATGACAAAATACAACTCACAACATCAGCAAAAAATCTCGGCATCACCTTAGAGAGTGATCTGTCTATGAACAAACATATTAACAATGTGAGAACAAGTGCTATCTGCATTCTAAGAAATATCAGAACAATCAGACCATTTATTAATAGGGAAACTTGCAACAAATTGGTAACATCTTTGATATTCCCGAAAATGGACTACTGCAATGCACTGTTTGTTGGTCTCACAAAGGACAAAATAAACAAACTCCAGAAAATACAGAACATGGCAGCCCGCGTTGTACTACAGAAAGACAGAAAAACTGCAGCTCCCGAATTACTACAGCAGCTGCATTGGCTGCCAGTGGACCAGCGGATAAAATATAAATCTTCAACTATCGTTTTCAAATGCCTGGAGGGCTCGTCACCAGCATATCTCTCAAACCTCGTTGAACGGTATAACCCACAGCGATCGCTTCGATCAACGAACGACCTCAAACTGAAAACACCCCGCTGTCGAGTGAAGGCTGGTGAACGCGCCTTTCAGCATTCTGGTCCAAGGTTGTGGAATTTACTACCACTGGAGATACGTTCTTCGTCTTCACTAGAGGAATTCAAGCGTCGATTGAAGACATTCTTATTCCGACAGGCTTTCTTTTGATTATGTGTATAATTAGCGTTGTTCGTGTACTGTGTTAGGGCTTCATGATTAAGTTAATCTATGTTATGCGCCCAGAGCCCTCCTGATGAAGGGATGTTTGGCGCACTATAAATCTATACCATTATTATTTATCATTATTACTCACATTCTCTCATCGTACTCGGGTGTAAAATGAGTACCTGGCCGTCAACAACATTGTCTCTGTCCAGAAACAAAAATTGTCCTAACAGGCGTCATGTCCCGGCCTGAATAATGTTAAATGTTGCTATTGATTTGGGACCCATTGTAAAGCGCTTTGAGCACATAATTTAGTGGAGATTGCGCTATATAAAAGCTCAATTTAAAAAAATTGTATTTCAAATGTTTATGTAGAGTGTCTGATGTCATCCATAGAACACTCTGTGTTTGCCATATATGTGACCCATCGTCTCAAAACGGTATTATGTCGGAACGAACCAGATGCTTAAAAGCGGAATTTAATGTTAAACTGGTCAAAAATACAAATTGTTGGCATTCACGTCCTAAAATATGGTGTCCATTCTCCTCAATAAAACATACAAACTCAACACAAGTCTGATACCTCTGGCTATAAATTCAATTTTCAACATCTTAACCAACCCGACTTAATACCGTTTTGAGACAAAGGGTCACATATAGCGAGTCAATTCGACAAACAACGAATGGCAAACTACTGGGAAGTGATTTATTTCTAACATGCACGAGTTGTTATCCGCTTTGTAGCTATGAGCTCGTGAGTGGGTTGTCCCTAGAGGCTTACACAAAACACTTAACTCACTCAACCCTACTTTCGAAATTGGAAAAAATGTATTAAAAATGAGCATGTAAATAGATTGTTTTATTCAACTATCATTAACATGTAAAAACTAAAAACATTAGCTTTGATACTACGCCTATAATTTGTCTCAGAAAAATATAACAATAAATAGGCATGGGGTAAAAGTAACCCCGGGTAAAGTACGGATATAGTCTAAGTTAGGGTTGAATGAGTTAAGCTCTCTATAGAAAACGCTAAATTACAGCTACATTCAATTTTTAGGCGGGTTGATTGTATTTATTTTAGTTGGATTTTTTCTGTTTTGTTTTTACATTCGTGTTAATGGGAGTGGAGGCGGAGTGGCTGGGTGGTTAAGGCACTGATTGCACTGTGACACGGAAGGTCCCGGGTTCGAGCCCCACTTCAGGCAGCACTTTCGTTTATTTTCCTTTGGCAAGATTATACCCCCCCCCCCCCCCCCGAATAATTTGCTCACTTGGACAACATGGATGATTCCTGTTGACGTCAGATATCTTGTTTGATGATTTGTCCTTATTTCCTTGTGGAACACCAAGGCGAGGATATCTTATAATGTCGTGGCGGAAGGGCATAATTTTGTTTTGTTTAAATGTTAGTGGGGCAGCCGTCTTTACTACATACCCAAAAGGTACCGATTTTGAATACCCTCTGCGATGTGTGGCCTTGAGCAAGTCAACTCGAATTAGCTTAGTTTGCGGCGCTGCACTGCGGCTGACGCCTGTGTTATTCCAGTCTTCCTTTGAAATAGACCCTAAAGAATAATTTCATCAATGAGATGAATAAAAGGAATATTCTATTTCCTTTTTAAAAAATTAATTTCTATACACACGTTTTGGGGTCCAATCCATCCAGACATATTATTACCATTTTGTGTGGGTGGGTCACATGTTCAGATGTTCTGAGATCGTGTGAATGACATCTATAATTCCTTTCCCAAGGGATCTTTCACAAGTTCTATTATTCTACCATCATGATCTTCATCTAGATATAACCAGTTAACAACCCTGAATAAACAAAATTAAAAAAAACATTATTAAAAACTTTTGGCCAGAAAATTCGCCCTTCAAATATCAATCAGTTTAAATCATCGTGGCAAAAAAAAAGTCTCAAACCTTGGACTTCATACAAGACTCGCAAAGTCCCAGGTTTGAGAGTTTTTGCCAAGATGAGGATAATTTAAATCGATCGATATTTGAAAGGACAAGTTTTCTGGCCAAACTTTTTAAATACGAGTTCGTTTTTATTCTTATTTTTTTTCTCCAGAATATGGCATTTTAATTGGTTAAAAAGCGTCATCAAGAAAAAGCTGTTTGAACTCTGGGTGGAAAGTGGAAAGTAATGTGTGATTAATGGACGTGAGTTGTGACGTGTGTTGACACGTGTCAATGTCAATTATTTATTATCTACACACTGAAACAAAAGAATAGAATATCTTCTTCATCACCTAACTGGATTAAATGTGACACGTAAAGTATACCTTCATTAGGTTATAGCTTCAAGTGTCAAATGATGATTTATATACAAAATGGCAGAAAATTCGTGAGGTCACATCTTCTCCTCTTCCTGTTCCAAATTCATAGGAAGTGTGTATGTAGCCAATCCATCGAAGGACTAAAAACTACTAGGTTACATAATATTATGAAGGCTGGTTTTCTAAAACTCTTTAACTCGATTTTTCTAATTTTTGAGATTTTCCATCCATGAGATAGATAAATTGAAATGTAAATTTTATTTTAAGCATCGAATGGCCCAAGAATTTCCCTAGATCTGTGTGAATTTGAAGTTTAAATATGATAAAAATAATAGACCGAATAAGACTTTGTAGGGGAAATAATCCTTAATATCTCAAAATGGGAAAAAAACGGAGTTAGGGACTTTTGAATCATAAGGTGACATAACTTTTTTAGTAACAGGATATATGTGACCCTCCGTCTCAAAACAGTATTAAGTCGAATTGGTTAAGATGTTGAAAATTGAATTTATAGCCAGAAGTATCAGACTTGTGTTGAGTTTGTATGTTTTATTGAGGAGAATGGACACCATATTTTAGGACGTGAATGCCAACAATTTGTATTTTTGACCAGTTTCACATTAAATTCCGCTTTTAAGCATCTGGTTCGTTCCGACATAATACCGTTTTGAGATGATGGGTCACATATGGGCAGGTTCTTAAGAGTATGGGATATAAAAGGCTATGTGCGGTTATGTGGTCTTGTGGTAGGACCCTCGCTTTCGGATCGGTAGGTCCTGGTTTCGAGCCTCGCTTGGCGCATAGTTGAGTCCTTAGAAAAGACTCTTTACTCACATTCTCTCACCGTACCCAGTTGTAAAATGAGTAGCTGGCCGTTAACAGCTTGTCTCTGTCCGAAAAAAAATGCAATATCCGCCTGACAGGCGTCATGTCTCGTTCTACATGTTTAGTGTTGCTGTTGGCTAGGGACCCCTTGTAAAGCGCTTTGAGCACGTTTAGTGGATATTGCACAATATAAAAGCTCGAGTTTTATTTTTTTATATTTTTTATTTTTTGGGGGTGTTTTTTTTTTTTTTTTAGAGCGAGGATGAATCACGAAGTTCTATCAATCAAACTTTTTTATTAAAGACTTCGCCGAAGTCCCCAATTTGAGAGTTTTTGTCAAGATGAGAGTCATTTAAATTGATCGATATTAGAAGGACGAGTTTTCTGATCATAATTTTTTTAAAAAATACGTGCTTCCTTTCTTCCAGAATAATACACCACTTAACTGGTTAAAAGGCAGTGCGGTTCAGCCATCGGTTGAAAGAAAAAGAGAAAAACAAAATATTACGGCTATACCGCAGCAATTTGCATGTCTGAGCAGCACATGCTCAATCACAGCTACTGGAATTGTCAATGTCTAGAGGGATTGTATTGTCGTTGTTGTTTTTTGTTTTTGTTCGTGTGTGTGTGTGTGTGGGGGGGGGGGGGGGGGGGGGGGCTTTATTTTTAAATTTTATGTTAAAAGTGTAAACATAGATTTTGAAAAAGAAAATGGTTTCTTGCCCATGGACAAGTAAATAAGATTTTATAAAGAACAAAAATGAAAATCACTGCTTCGAAGAAAAAAGAACAAAATACCAGTAACAGAAAAAAACACGTTTCGGGTTCAAAATCTTTCTTCAGCCAATAACAAAAGACTGTAATAAGTTTTTGTGGTTTAATTTTTTTATGTATTCATAGGCTGTAGAATGATATTTTGTTCTTTTTTTAGCATTTCTCTGGAGCCATTCGGCCCACAGAGCTAGAGTTTATCCCGAATTTATATAGCAAGAAGCGGGCAATTGCAATTGCTTGCTGTCCTTTGGATAGGATGCTAGTCTATCCCTAAGTACTTTCCGCCAAATCTAACAGAATCAGCTACACATTTACTGCTGGTGTGTGTGTGTGTGTGGGGGGGGGGGGGGGGTCAGAAAAAAAGAGACTCGACTGCACCGGGATCGATCTAGGTCCGGTTCCGTGTGAAGCGAGTACTCTACCAACTGAGCTATCGGGACCCCATCATTTTTAGAAGCTGTTATATCATTCATATTAGGTCATTGCATCTCATGTTTCTGTCCATGGATACTAGAAGCTTAGTGGTCACATCGTTCTAGATTCTTCTTTGGACGTCTCGGTCACCCAATGAAGCAATGCCTCACGTAGTTTATTTACACATGATAAAAAATTGAGCTTTTATATAGCGCAATATCCACTAAACGTGTTCAAAGCGCTTTACAATGGGTCCCTGACAAACAGCAACATGTTACATGTAGAATGAGTCATGATGCGGTATTACAATAATATTCTTTTTAGGACAGAGACAGAAGCGCTGTTAACGGCCATTTAATAATTTTACACCTGATTTCGGTGAGAGAATGTGAGTAAATAGCCTTTTCCAAGGATTCAACTATTCACCGAGCGAGGCTCGGACCCAGGACCTTCCAATTCACACACACACACACACACACACACACACACACACACACAAACATATATATATATATATACATATATTTGTATGTATTTATTTATTTATTTTATTTATTTATTAACTTATTTATTCATTAATTTTCCTTAATGGATCAGAAATCAAAATAATGGCATTTGAACTTTTTTTTTTCAAAGTAATATTATTATATTCATGATGTAGATTTAAAACTAAACCAAACAAACTCACCGTCGGCCGGATATGATGTACAACACACAAAACTATGTGTAACCTTAAAAGTGTATAGTTGGAGCAATACAATTTAGTGAAAACTACTCATAAATATGGATGGCTAAAAACAATAACAAAGAGCTAAGTGACGTCAGTTTAAATCTTTCTATATTTCTTTTGTTCGTATATTAATTTATTTATTTATTATCCAATTTATTTATTCATTCAATTTCACTAATGCATCAGAAATCAAAATGATGGAATTTGTCCTTTTATATAATAAAGATATCATTATTTCATAATTCCCATCTCTACAAAGTATATTTGGATTATCGGTGTTTATTTCATATCACTCCAAAACGGAATTAAATGACCTATTCTAGATGGAGACTTGTACTTCCGGTAAAAAAAAATATAAGCAAAATGCCGTTCTGTATTACTTCCGGTTGGCGCGTGATTGATAATTTGGAATACCATATGCTGCTATCGATTTGGTGTTTATCTCCCCTTCTCTTGATTATTTTGTTTTTTGTTTGTTCCGATGATAAAGCTATAATAAATGTCAAAAACTATGGAATGATGTTGTAAATAGAAAATTGATCGATTGATCCTCTATGTTGGGCGGAATCAGCTCTTATTTGATTGGAGAAGTGAATGTGATTCGGTACGGACGCGAAAAGGTCAAATCCTGACCTATTCAAGAATGTATATATATATTATATATATATATATATATATATATATATATATATATATATGTATATATATATATATATATATATATATATATATATATATATATATATATATATATTGATGCTATGCTTTTAGGTAAAATATTCACAACATCCGCTCGCTGATATAAGATGTATAGTCTAATTGATATAATAATATATTGAGAGCTAATCATTAAATTGTCTTTCTAAAAACAATAACAAATAGGTGGGTGACGTCAAGTGTGTTCCATCTATATACCTCATTTCGTCAACATTAACAAGGCTCTGATAGGGAAGAAAATTCATGATATCAAATACTATTTACTCCTTCGGTTCCTAAATCATTGGGAGTGTGTATGTATGTAACTAGTACTTCGGAGTACGGCTATGTGGTCTAGTGGTATGACACTCGCTTTCGGATCGGAAGGTCCTGGGTTCAAGCCTCGCGCTCGGCGCATAGTTGAGTCCTTAGAAAAGACTCTTTACTCACATTCTCTATATTCTCACATATTCTATAGCTATATAAAGCTCAATTATATAATCTCAATTATTACTAATAATAATGAGTAGGTTACATAAAGGTGACATAACTATTTCAGTAGAAGGGTGTATAGGCATGCTCTTATGATTACGGGACTTACAAGAGCGAGGATGGATGTTCTTTATTGACGACCAGTATTTATTTGACTAGGCAATAATATATCATCACTCTGTCACCAGAAGATGTATTGCACAAGCTATTATGTACCCGGTCCTCTCTTGAAGAGTGGTTTTACACTTTCAATGAAATAGGAACCAGTTTTCCTCCCTATTGAGACGATGTCAGTTTTTACCCCACAATTCCCCAAAAAGATCGTCAATAAGAGCTGCACAAAAACACCTGGACAAATACACGACTGCTGATATGGCGTGGATGTTTATAATATTGTAATGTTGACATTAGCCAGACAAGGTGTTGAGATATTCATTGGATCAAAGACGTGCTTGATAATGAATTGCACAGTCGGAGGATGCACGAATATACCTTCAAATATTACAGTTCATAATATCGTGGTGTCTATAATGATATAGATACGATTCTTTCATCTCTTTGTATTTATTAAACAAGATGTTTTTATCGTGCCCAAATGCCAAATAACACAACGAGCTTGCGAGTATGTGTTATTGCACGATAAAAATATAACGAGTTTGATAAATACAAAGAAATGAAAGAATACGTTTATTCCAACCCTCCAAGTAAGATTATTAGATATTTTGTAACCAAATGGTATGTTACTAGTACTTCTATTCGCCATAATTTGTATCTTTCTCCTTCTGCTTGAACGACAATTTGACCCAAAACTAAAAACGTTGGATTTGTATTCATGCGCACCAAAAGATTATTTATAATTACCAATCAACTATCTTTTACACCAATATTTCTCATTTTACTCTCTAGTACGGTGAGACAATGTAAGTTAAGAGCGATCTTCAAGGACTCAACAATGCGCGTCTCATAGTGGGACTCGAACTCAAGACTTCCGAACCAAAGGCGAGTGTCATACCACTAGACCACATAGCCGCACGGAAAGAATGAAGGATGAAAAGTGTAATAAGAGAAAATCTTGGCACTCGAACCCTAGTCCCTCCACAGGTGGGCCCAGTCCTTCCTGCCTATCACTTAATTGACAACACGCTGACATGCCTGGAATGTCAGCTATCTATTATACTAAAAGTTCTCTTACCTTCAAATACAAAACACAATTTATGATCAACAAAGAGAGAGAGAGACAGACAGAGAGAGAGAGAGAGAGAGAGAGAGAGAGAGAGAGAGAGAGAGAGAGAGAGAGAGAGAGAGAGAGAGAGAGAGAGAGAGAGAGAGAGAGAGAGAGAGAGAGAGAGAGAGAGTAAACGCATTTGTTTAAAGTTAATACAAATATTTATTCGTGTTTCATAATAATGCCTTTATGCTCGTCATATTCACATTGGCGCTTGGATTATCTTCTGATTGTGTTATCTAATAATAATAATAATAATAATAATAATAATAATAATAATAATAATAATAATAATAATAATAATAATAATAATAATAATATAATAATAATAATAATAATAATACTTTATTGCATCCCAAAAAGGAAATTTTTTGTACAGACGTGTTATAATTTACACAATAAGATAAAAATACAATGGAAATAGGATGTATATAAAAATAAAAAAATAAAAAAAGGAGCAGCTCTATAACCAGAGCTACGCTTTATAATATGAATAATATCAACACTGTAAAATAGTTAAAACTGTCACTATAAATTGAAAATTGAAAAGATTGCAAAACAAATAAATTAATAAATTAATATTTATATTTTAAAAAGTAAAAATGAGAAATAATTATATAAAATGATTATTGCTTGTTGTTATAAAGCCTAATACTGGACGGCAGAAAAGATTTTCGGTGTCTCTCTGTTTTCGTTGAAATAGAGAAAGGGCGACCACTTCTTTCTGACATAATAATTGATGGTCTTAGTGGATGATACTGGTCATTTAATATTTTAGTTATTTTAGTTATACAAAATTTCTCGTATAAAAGATCTACATCGTCAACATCATTTATATAGTGTTTAATGGATTTTTAAATATTTGAATTTATTTTGTTCCTTTCCACTGCTAAGCAATTGCCTCCCCAAGCTGTTATACAAAATGACAAAACACTTTCGATTACTGCTCTATAAAATAATGTGCAGAGGGTTTTATCTATTCTAAACTGAGAGAGTTTTGATAAAAAATATGTACGTCTGCACATCTTATGCCTAATTATTTTCAAGTGTTCATCCCACTTGAGCCTGTCATCAATCGTTACACCAAGGTATTTGTAGTGAGGAACTCGCTGGACGAATTGGTCCTTTAATTTTAACGGTTCTATCGGTTCCTTCACTCTCCTAAAGTCAATCACTAGCTCCTTTGTCTTGCTTATGTTAAGCTCTAGGTGGTGGGCATCACACCAAGACACAAATCTATCAATTTCTTGCCTATAAGCCACTTCGTTGCCATTTGTTATGAGGCCTTGAAGAGCGGTGTCATCTGCAAACTTTATTAAAGGTACACTCAGGTTTTGACTTCTACAGTCATTCGTGTATATTGTGAATAATACAGGGGACAATACACAACCTTGAGGAGCACCAGTATTTGTAGTTATACAGGAAGATTTGTTTTGTCCTAATTGAACATATTGTGCTCTCTCCGTAAGAAATTCGAGCACCCAAGCAATTATATACCTGTTTAAATTCAGACTAGTCAATTTTTGAACAACCAACTGAGGTTGCATTGTATTGAACGCTGAAGAAAAATCTGCAAAAAGCAATCTGCAATAGCTCCTAGCGTGATCTAGATGCCTGTAGATGTTGTTTGTAAACAGCAAAAGGGCATCCTCTACGCCACGTCCTGGATTGTAAGCAAATTGATGACTATCACTCAATGGCATAAACTGATTCCTAATTTTAACAAGAACAAGTTTTTCTAAAGATTTCATGACTATTGAAGTCAGCGCAACAGGTCTGAGATCGTTCATAGTTTCAAGTTTTTCTTTTTTGGAACAGGAATAATTTTTGAAGTTTTCCAAATTTCAGGGATCGAAACGCATTGGAGGGACCAGTTAAAAATATGTGTATAAATGGGGGAAAGCTGATGGGCACATTCTTTTAATAGTTTTCCTTTCAATCCATCCGGCCCAGCAGCCTTCCTCTCGTTTAGTTTCGAAAATACGAATCTCGTTTCCTCTTCACTGACCTCAATAGTCATTTCATCTTCCAAAGCCCTGTCTAATTTATGTTTTTCATTTTCAATATCAAATTTGTTTGCTGTGTCGAAACGTGAATAAAATTTATTTAAAGTTTCAATTTCGATATCTTCTGATATAATCGTGGGCTTTGGATTATAGTTAACAGCAGTTTTAAGCCCCCGCCACGTGTCCCGTATATCCCCAGAAGAAAAGCATTTTTCAATTTTATTTTTGTACTTGTCTCTACAACTAGATATTACCCTCTTTATCTCTTTTTGTTTTGTTTTCAGATCTTTTTTGTTTCCACTAGTATAGAGAGTTTTCTTTTGGTTCAATAAAAGTTGTAGATCTTTTGTTATCCAAGGCTTGTTGTTAGGATAATATTTTATTTCTTTTTTACAAGACACTAGCTGTTCACAGAATTTTAAATACTCACTCACACAGTCATTCAGCTCATCCACACTATCACATGATTCGATAAAAACATTCCAGTCAGTGCATTCAAAACAACCACGCAAATCTTCACACACACTTCCGTTCCAGATCTATACACTTTTCTTTACTGGTTTTACACGTTTAAAAACAGGGCGGTAGGTGGGGAGTAGCAAGAGCATGCAGTGGTCAGATAAACCTAATGGGGCACGAGGTAAACATTTATAACTATTTTTAATATTACACAGGAATAAATCTAATGTTTTTTTGTCCCTTGTCTCGCAGTCCACGTATTGATGAAGTCCCGGGAGAGTAAAATCGTTACATTGGTTAAAATCGCCAGTGACCATCAATACGGCATCGGGTGACTTAATTTGAATGTCCTGTATTTCTTTCCTCAAAATATTTTTTGCTGTGGTGTTGTCTGATGATGGTGGAATGTAGACGTTGATGATGATGACATGAGTATATTCCCGGGGTAGATAATATGGTCGTGACGAAACAGTAATAAATTCAATATAGTCGTCACAATACATTTTCTTTATATGACAGTTATTGGGGTGGCACCATTTGTTGTTAATATATTTGCACACCCCACCCCCAGTTCGTTTATTTACATTAGTCCGATCTCCTCGAAATAGTGAATATTGTTCAATATTAAAACATGATGATGGTATCTGAGGAGATAGCCAAGTCTCTGTTAACGCTATTATGGAGGCTTGACGATAGTCACTATTAAAACGACACAGTGAAAACAGTTCATCAATTTTATTTTTCAGTGATCTTACATTACCTGTCACTACACAGGGTAAAAATGGACGAAAAGGCCGTCTGTTAAATTTTGTTTTTATTCCTCCTTTTCTCCCCTCTTTCTTACTTTAATAAACGAAGTGTCAATAGTGGGTGGTGGGGGTGACACGGGTTGGAGGGATCGGAGAGTCTCTGGAGTATAAGTTTTCGATAGGCTTTTGGCAGCAAAATTACAGGCTAAAACACCATTTATGCTTATTAATATACTAATAAATATAAAAATCAGGAACAATATATACTTCACATCCATTTTGAATAAAAATTAGGCGTAAATTCCGACGATTGAATGATAAATGAATAAAAATATGTGTAGAAATAGGTAAACATTCACAACACCTCTGTTGTCGCCGGAAGCCAGCGCCAATAATAATAATAATAATAATAATAATAATAATAATAATAATAATAAATAATAATAATAATATTAATGATAATAATAATAATAATAATAATAATAATAATAATAATAATAATAATAATAATAATAATAATAATAATAATAATAATAACAATAATAATAATAATAACAATAATAATAATAATAATAATAATAATAATAATAATAATAATAATAATAATAATAATAATAATAATAATAATAATAATAATAATATTAATAATAATAATAATAATAATAATAATAATAATAATAATAATAATAATAATAATAATAATAATAATAATAATAATAATAATAATAATAATATAATAATAGTAATCAATTATAATAATAATAATAATAATAATAGTAATCAATTATAAATATTATACATTTTTATTATTATCATTATTGTTATTATTATTATTATTATTATTATTATTATTATTATTATTATTATTATTATTATTATTATTATTATTATTATTATTATTATTATTATTATTGTTATTATTATTATCATTATTATGATTATTATCATCATGATGATGATGATCATCATCATCATCATTATTATTATTAATAAAATGAACTTTCAGAAACAAATCCGTACCCGTAATTACTAATTAATTATGTTTTGATCCGTACTCTACATTGGCAAATTGCCTCAACTACATTTTGTCATCATGGAAAACGATAATATTGTTTTAAACTCAAAAATTATATTTTAAGCTTAATTTACAGTTTCGAGTACGAAGTTCACCCCGATGTATAACGTTTTCAGAGGTCACGTTTTAATGCTCCAGTAAACCATTTGGACCAACGTGCACTTATTTGCAGGTCCGTTAACCGAACCCAATACGATTCAATAGTCTGATGTCACGCCACCTGGCAACGGCGGCCATCTTGGTTCTAAACAAAGAAATCATTACTTTTTATCTTTCATGCTGGCTAGAACTTTTCATATGCCTTGTGATCAGAATGTGTAAAAGTCAAAACATGATCAAATTTATGGGTTTTTTCCCTCTGGATACGCTTTTATGCTCGCCGGAGAAATATTTCATACGGGCGTCCGCCATTGTTCCGATAGTTTAGAGACAGTGTTACTAAGTTACCATGCGTCATTAGGAAGGAAGTGACGTTACGACTGTGGAAGAGTATTGTGGTCTTGATTTGACATGTATTGTGATGGAGATGTTTTGCGTTGGTTTAGGCCATGACGTCACTATAGTAGTACTCTAGTCGGCCATGGTTTAGGCAACATAGCAACAATGAGTCGATAACAATATGGGTTGTCAGATCTGTTTATGTGCGACTTTGTGATCTTGTGGTATGACAATCGCCTTTGAAACGGAAGGTTCAGTGTTCAAGTCCCGCTCTGGTCGGTGCATAGTTGGAGTCCTTGGAAAATGCTCTTTTCTCACATTCTCTAACCGTACTCAGGTGTAAAATGAGTAATTGGCCATTAACACCCTTGTCGCTGTCCGAAAAAAAAAAATTAATAACATCGCCTAAGAGGCGTCATGATAAGTGTTGCTGTCGGCTAGGGAGCCTTGTAAAGCGCTTTGAGCACGTTTAGAGGATATTTGTGACCCTTCGTCTCAAAACGGTATTATGTCGGGATGCTAAAAAGTCAAATTATAGTTAAACTGGTCAAAAATATGAAACGTTGTTATCTAGCACAGTAAAATATGATATTCCTTCTCTATAAAGCATATAAACTCAGCTTAAGTAAGATATTTCTGGCTACAAATGTCATGTTCAGCATCTTAATCATCCCGACTTAATAACGTTTTGAGACGAGGGGTCACATTTGTGCTATATAAAAACTAAAGTTTTTTTAAAAAGAACATGTCACGTTGGACTGATTGAGAACCCAGCGTCGTAATGAATCGGCCCCTGTCGTGTTTACTCGTACAGGAAATTCCCGATTACACGCGATAGACGCCTGTGGACTCGGACAAAAACACAAGAATTAGCCTATCTTCACTTTAACCTGTCTATGGCTGTAGCTGACTTTGGAAAGACATAATTTGACCAGAAAACTCGTCCTTCAAATATCGATCATTTTGGCAAAAACTCCTTTTTGTTGTTTTGCATTGTTTGCTTGATTTTGTTATTTTAGTATTGTTTTTTGTTTTTTATTATTCTATCATTTGGGGGGGGGGGGGGGGGGGGGGGGGATTGGGTCTTTTTTGTTTTTGTTCTTTTTGGTGGGTGTATTTTTGTGTATGGTTGTATTGTTTGCTTTTTGTTTCTTTCTTTTAACTTTTTTTTTTTTTTTTTCCTTTCGTTTTTTTCTTTTTTTTCCTTTTTTTTTTTTTTTGGGGGGGGGGGGGGGGGGGGGGTGTTTGCTTCTTGTTTTGTGCGATTTCCTTTCTTTTTGTTTTTTGAATAAAGCAGAACATGGCCTAAAAAGAGGGATGATAAATATCGCCGTTCAGGATAAAAACCGAAATCCTCGAGGGAACTTATAGCTCGGCAACCATTTACAGGTGAACCATTATTTGACAACCGTTTTCGACAGCAGCAGCGGTCGTCGAGTATTTTATCATGATTTATTGGGTATCCATGGCAGAGCGAAAAGATTACACGCTGTTAGGATATTTATTTGACAATCATTAATCTCACTGGCGCATGCGCAATTAATTTTTTTCTCTCTGTTTTCTATTTCTTTATTCTTTTTTTTAAAACAAATCTGTTGATAACAATAAATTAATGGAGCCATTGTTTTCTCATGTTCTCTCTCTCTCTCTCTCTCTCTCTCTCTCTCTCTCTCTCTCTCTCTCTCTCTCTCTCTCTTTCTCTCTCGTATTTATCAGCTATATTGAACAACACACTGAAAAAACGACTTTTAATAGATTTTGGCCAGACGTTTTTTCTTCTCAATACATCTATCAATTAAAATAAGCAATGATGTCAAAAATTCATAAATTCAAGATTCCCTTGAAGTCATATGAGGTCATATTCTTCTTTCATGTCCCGGATGTAAACATGTTTTACTCGCGTTTGAGTTTACAAAATAATAAATACTTTGACCAATTGTAAAAATACCTAACTCAGACCTGCCTAGTACTTCGAAAAATTCGTAGAAATACGAATTTTCGGCGCCAACTGGATAATTTTCCATTCGCCTCTTTGACTCAATAAATCTTATTGAAAAGGAAAGTTTGATGCTTATAATCTACATTTTAGACAGGAGCATTTTTGTATATCTTACTGAAGGATAATCATATATTTATAAAGTATTTAAAATGACTTATCTTTTTTTCCCCCTTGGAATCTACGACTTTTTTGAAATTTCAAGTTGGCAGTTCTGAGCTAACCGTCCGTGAATATTACTATATTATTGCGATTCGCAATATTCCACAGATCTCCCCAAACCGATCAACATCGCCAATGTTTAATTTATTATTTCATTTATCATGGAGACTTTATTTATCTAATTATTTGTTTATACGTTAGGACAATTAATAATAAACAGATTCCCCAAAGACCGAGATTCGTGCATTGCACAATGGAACCAGTTGGAAAAAAGATAACGTTAATCAGAAAAATAAAGAGCGATTTATTTTTTATCAAGAGTAACTCATAACTCTGACGCCCACACACAAAACACTTTCATTTTATTTTTAGACAGCAAAAAATTGTCATTGACTTAATTTCATTTTTGTTTTTTTTTTTGGTTCATTTATGTTTTTTTTTTTGGTTCATTTATTTTTTCGAATTATTTCATCATTATTATTTCAATTTTTAAAAATATTTTGAATAGTGTGAAGATTTTTGAATGGCTCGATACTGAAATATACAATTTCTGGCCAAAATAATTTGGTGTTTTTAAAGGGTTTTTATGTTGTTTTATTTTCTTCAACAAATAGATCGTTTACAACAAGATTTCCCTGTTGGCAGTGAATGACTTTTACCTTGTTTTATCCAACTCTATATATAATCTCTCTCTCTCTCTCTCTCTCTCTCTCTCTCTCTCTCTCTCTCTCTCCTCTCTCTCTCTCCTCTCTCTCTCTCTCCTCTCTCTCCCTCTCCCTCTCTCTCTCTGTCTCTCTCTCTCTTTCTCTCTGTTTCTCCCTTTCTCTCTCTCTCTGTCTCTCTCTCTTCTCTCTCTCTCTCTGTCTCGCCTCTCTCTCTCCTCTCTCTCTCTCTCTTACTCTCTCCTCTCTCCTCTCTCTCTCTGTCTCTCTCTCTCTCTCTCTCCTCTCTCTCTCTCTCCTCTCTCTCTCTCTCTCTCCTCTCTCTCTCTTTCTCTTTCTCTCTGTCTCTCCCTCTCTCTCTCTCTCTGTCTCTGTCTCTCTCTCTCCTCTCTCTCTCTCTCTCTCTCTCTCTCTCTCTTTTCTCTCTCTACCTACCTACCTATCTATCTATCTATCTATCTATCTATCTATCTATCTATCTATCTATCTATCTATCTATCTATCTATCTATCTATCTATCTATCTATCTATCTATCTATCTATCTATCTATCTATCTCTATCTTTTCTTCAATATATATATATATATATTTTATATATATTATATATATATATATATATATATAAATCTATTATGCAAAATAGAAAAAATCTATATATATGCAAAATATATATAATCAATTACAAATTACAACAAAAAAATGGTATGATACCGGCATGAGAACAAATACTAAAAATAGAATTTATAGGTAATAATGAGCTAAGCTTATTAAAATGAGTTGAAAATTATCTCTCGGGCTTCGAATAATTCTTATATTTTCCTATTCCAACTCAATTTTCTTTCACTAACTCATTTGGACAATGAATGAGCCGGACCGAAGAGATTCGTTTGATAGAAAACAAAACAGATGTTTGTATCCTTGAAGGTCATTTTGGTCTAGCCATCCTCCCACTGTTTATTCATAAAGAAATATAGATAGTATGCGCTTGGCTAAGGAGTTCACAACATTGCCATCCGGAAGTATAACGGACCAACGCACAAAACTGTGTGTATCCATGAACGTTTATAGTCAGGTTAATACAGAGTTCAGTGAGCATTACTCATAAACCGGATGGCAAAAAACAATAACAAAGACCTGAGTGACGTCATCTTGGAACTATCTATAATCGGGGGCGAGGGCGGGGGGGGGGGGGGGGGGGGGGGGGTGCGGGGGAATGGATGTAACAGGCATTAGCACTTTTGATAATAATTGTTGTAATTATTGGATGATATTTATGCCGATTGGTTGGCGATCGTTGTAGTAATGATGACAACGACGAAACAGTAATAATGATGATAAAAGTAACATTAGAATTGATGATAATAAGATAAAAAATATGATTAATAGGAATATAAATAATAATAACAAATAATATTTTTAATTAATAATAATAATAATAATAATAATAATAATAATAATAATAATAATAATAATAATAATAATAATAATATGTCAGGAACTTCATCTTGTTAAAAACTCTCAAACCTGGGACTTTGCCAAGATGATGTGTCATTTAAATCGATCGACATTTGAAGGATGGTTTTTCTGGCCAAATTTTCAAATATTATGGGGTTTTCCAGAGTGCCGGAGCATTCATATAGAGGATTTTATTTTGGACTCAAACCAATTTTAAGTGCTACTACGTGCTTCATGTCTCATCCTACGTGACTAGTTTTGCTTTTGCTTTTTGGACCCTTTGTTAAGCGCATCGTGAGTATTCAGTGAATTCTACGCTATAAATAATATTCCTTGTTTTGATATTCAAAAGATTTTGATAAAAACATGTTTTGAATTTATCAATCATTTAATGTCTTTTCACAAATCAAATTTGTTCCTTCCTTTCAATTTATAGCTCTTTCAAATCTATAGAAAAATACTGAAAGGAAATATAAGAATAGGACATTGAATTCTAATTAGTATAATAGGATATTTATTTTGTATTGAATCTTGCTTTAATATAATTTGCATAACAGCAGGCAAATAGGGACCAAGACTCAATTTAAAATAAAATACTTTTATATAACGATTATGCGTAAGCAAATAATAAATGACCCCCATTATCTATGTGTATTTTGTGGCGCTGTGATCTTGTGGTATGACACTCGCCTGCGGACCAGGAGTTCTATGGTTCGTGTCCATATATATATATATATATATATATATATATATATATATATATATATAATATATATTATCTCCAACTGCACGTGTTATTTCATTTTTTAAAACATGTATTGTAAAAAAAATAAAAAGCAGACGTGAGTTGAGAAAATGGAGAGATCCGATGTAGGCGAATCTCCAGGCTGTCACGAATCCTTAGGATTTCTCATTGAGTGTTGTCACTTGACAGGCATCCCTTTATTGCTTTTCTTATTGCTTGCAACGTGCACCTACATAGGAATGAATGCATTTGACGTCACTCGGTTGTTTGGTATTGTTTTTTAGGACCGCCAGTTGGACGATTCAATTTGTTTTTGTTTTTTTTTTTTGGTTTTTAAAAATTATTATTAAAGTCCCTTTAAAACGTTACACATACGTTTGTGTATTTGCATAAGATCTGACGAGTAGAACACGTGGGAATTGTACCCAAACGAATAGCATTATATAATTCATATTATAATCATAATATAAATGTTGGAAGCTATGACATGGAAGATTCTTGCCGGAAGTTGTCGTAAAGAAAATGTATGCCAGATATTTATTGCTGGTTTTACTAGTTATAAAAAGATAACAAACTAAAAATAGTAATCTGGAACTTTGTTTGTTTTATGTTGTTGTTTTTTTGAGTAGAATATAAAATCTAGATCGTTTTTTTTGAATATATATTTTTTTATTTTTAAAAGATTGTTTTAGTAGGTAGACTATATGATGTATTTAGCAAGAATTCTACACGCGGATTTAGAAATGTTTCTAGAGAGGCTCAGTTAGTTGAAAAAAAAATTAATAGATCTATCAGTTTAGTATAGTCTGTTGTAGATAACGCACTGCACTCTCTAGTAGTAGTGGTAGAAGTAGTAGTAGTAGCAGTAGTAGTAGTAGTAGTAGTAGTAGTAGTAGTAGTAGTAGTAGTAGTAGTAGTAATAGTAGTAGTAGTAGTAGTAGTAGTAGTAGTAGTAGTAGTAGAAGTAGTAGTAGTAGTAGTAGTAGTAGTAGTAATAGTAGTAGTAGTAGTAGTAGTAGTAGTAGTAGTAGTAGTAGTAGTAGTAGTAGTAGTAGTAGCAGTAGTAGTAGTAGTAGTAGTAGTAGTAGTAATAGTAGTAGTAGTAGTACTGAAGGATAATCATATATTTATAAAGTATTTAAAATGACTTATCTTTTTTTCCCCCTTGGAATCTACGACTTTTTTGAAATTTCAAGTTGGCAGTTCTGAGCTAACCGTCCGTGAATATTACTATATTATTGCGATTCGCAATATTCCACAGATCTCCCCAAACCGATCAACATCGCCAATGTTTAATTTATTATTTCATTTATCATGGAGACTTTATTTATCTAATTATTTGTTTATACGTTAGGACAATTATAATAAAACAGATTCCCCAAAGACCGAGATTCGTGCATTGCACAATGGAACCAGTTGGAAAAAAGATAACGTTAATCAGAAAAATAAAGAGCGATTATTTTTTATCAAGAGTAACTCATAACTCTGACGCCCACACACAAAACACTTTCATTTTATTTTTAGACAGCAAAAAATTGTCATTGACTTAATTCATTTTTGTTTTTTTTTTGGTTCATTTATTGTTTTTTTTTTTGGTTCATTTATTTTTTCGAATTATTTCATCATTATTATTTCAATTTTTAAAAATATTTTGAATAGTGTGAAGATTTTTGAATGGCTCGATACTGAAATATACAATTTCTGGCCAAAATAATTTGGTGTTTTTAAAGGGTTTTTATGTTGTTTTATTTTCTTCAACAAATAGATCGTTTAC
>NC_088363.1:3635395-3645395 GCF_034508935.2 Berghia stephanieae | reverse complement strand
TAGGCTTATGTAATTTGAAAAACAGGAAATTGAGTATTTTGTTTGCGATGCAATAATCCATAGAAATTATTATGTTATTATATTATTATTCTTATTAATTCTATTTCCAACTCATTTCTATACTGGTATAATCCACGTATTTCAGCAATGTCCAAGGGGATCCTGCAACACGACTAAGATTATTAGTAAAACTGCCAAACTTTGAAATTACACGGATTTAAAATTTTGGCCATTTTTCAAATTTTTCAAAATATCGATCGATTAAAATGATTCTCTTATTGTTAGAACCAAAACTTCTCTCAAACCTGGGACTTCTTTGAATTGGTGGTAAGCTTTATCGAAGTCCCAGGTTTGAGTTATTGATGATAACATGTATTAATTTTAATCGATCGATTTGTGATTACGAGATTTTTGTGGCCAAATTAAAAAAAAAAACATGTTTTTTTTCAAATGACATCAAAATAGTGAGAGCAGGATCTCCATTAATATTTTGATTATCCTTAATTGCCATGCATTGCACGCCGAGACATTTCGGTCTCTATTTAAATTATCAATCCAATGAGGAATAATTGAATGACGTCACGTGCTATTTGTTTCGGGGTCTAATCTCCTCTTGCAACCAAAATATGTTTCATTGAATAATTTCAATATAAATTTTTAATAAGAAAATTTTATCACTTAACGGGTTTATTTAGAAATTTCATTTTGAATTTTGTTGTTGAATAATTCCTATTTAGATATAAATTTTGTAAAGGAAAGTTTTACCAATTAACCGGTTATTAGAAGTACTCGTATTATTTTGAATTGAGATTCCATTGAGAAATACCAATTTTACATGATTTTTTCTTACAATTGTCTAAATTAAAAATATCGTCTGAACAAAAATTAAATTAAAAAATAAAGTAACAATTTAAAAACAAATTTAAAAAATGAAACACTAACAAAGCGCGGCGTAACGGCAAATACATTGAAAACCAAAGTTTTCTCAAAAAATTGATGGCATATGTTTTAAGAAAAGATTAACCAGTTCTGCCGGCCAGATCAAGTATACGAGTGTACAAAATATATATATTATGACCTTGAACCTTAATAGTCTGGTTGAGAGAATTAAGTGAAAAGTAATTGGTGGTTCGCCCTTTACCAAGCATTAACCAATCAGAATGGTTCCTGCCATTAACCTCGATTCATCCCCTTGATTATGTATTTCCTGTATGAAAAGGCATGAGATACCCATAGTAGGCTACATGTCAAACATACAAATAGGTCAGGCCCAGTTACTGAGTATTTCTCGTAAGATTTTGACACACTGATAAAGGAATTGTATCGCAAAATTTGACGACACAGTGCATTTTGTTTTCAATCATCTGTGTTAAAATTGTTAGTGATGTGCAGGATCTGTAGATTGTTTACTCCTGGTGATAGGCACGCACTTAAGATGGCTATGGGTCTCCGGATCACGGTCAGCGGTTGATACCAGAGCCAAAATATACTTTATTTTAAATTTGCGAGTCAAAAGTAAAACAATTTAAATGTTTATTCAACTAGTTTTAATAAAATATACAACTGACGTAATTTTCAAAAGTGTATGCACTGTATGTTGATTGAAGAACTGAAGGCTCATACTATAAGATAAGAGTTAAAAAGGCATCCACGTCAATAGCTTGACAGGCATAGCAACAAGAGGTCACAGAGGAACCATCAATTGGATTCAATAGTCTGATGTCACGTCGCCCAGCAACGGCGGCCATCGTGGTTCTAAACAAAGAAAATCTATACTATTTATTCTTCAAGCTGGCTAGAACGTTTCATATGTCTTGTGATCAGAATGTGTAAAAGTCAAAACATGATCAGATTTATGTTTTTTTCCCCTCTGGATACGCTTTTATGCTCGTGGGAGAAATATTTTATAAGGGCGTCCGCCATTGTTCCGATAGTTTAGAGCCAGTTACTAAGTTACCATGCATCAATAAGAGGGAAGTGACGTTTCGACTGTTGAAGCGTATTGCCCAACTCGCGGGTCTAAAACCAATAACACCCATCACCTCGATGTCTACTTCACCCTTTCTATTGAGACCCCGACAAGTTGATTTATTAGGATGACTACAATTTATCAACAGACCACGTGAGATTGAAATCACGTGTATCATTGTGATTGTGCTGGGGAATCGTCCTGGTAATTCGGGATTAGTTAAAACACCGTGAAATTACTCGTAGACCAATTAGGATGAAGACAAGGATGTAAGACAAGGATCTGGAAGGATTTGTAAAAAAAAATAGTCCCAGACAAAAAAAGTAGTCCATCGGAGTCATTAGAAGTATGGAAATGGAGTTTATTCTTGTTTCTATAGAAGAAATGATATTGACGTCACTCAGCTCTTTATTATTGTTTTTAGACAGCCATTTTCATAATTAGTTCTTACTGAATTTTATAACTCAAGACTGGAGGCTACACATATTTTTGTGTGTTATATCCGGCTGGGAGTGTTGTGAAAATTTTACCTAAATGCATTACATCAATAATTAATACTGTTTTGAGACGTTAAAAAGTAATAAACAGAAATTAACATAACAGCTTCAAATAATAACAACATACCGAACACTGAACGTTTTTGGCTCAAAACCCTTCTTTAGCCAACACCAAAAATCAATGAAAACATAAATCATCATCATCATCATCATCATCATCATCATCATCATCATCATCATCATCATCATCATCATCATGGCATCATCGGAAGCGAGTGCGAGAGACGCATGCGCAAAACCAACATGACGTTCTCTCTCTAATAACTTTTCCGCCGGTGACGTCACAGACTATGGGTGACGTCCAATCAAGGGACGCTACTCTTCCGCTAATCTCATTCCCTCTAACAATTACCATTTGTATCCCATAATCCCCTCAGCATGAACCAAAAAATACCTCAAAGTCTTTATAAAAACATCCAAGACTACACGTTTAGGGCACCTAAATCGACATAAATGTATCGAACATCTTGCTCTTACAGGAAAGATAAAAGGCAAAAAGAGTAAAGGTAGACCAAGAAAAACATATTTGAATAGTTTGAACAGCTGGGTGACAAAGAAAGAGAAGAGTAATATTAGTTTTCTGAGGTTATCTGATCAGAGAGATGAATGGCGTACCATGATCACCGATGTCTGGCACAGACTTGGTACTTGAAGAAGAAGAAGACTAAACGTTCTTTTTAAAACAAGATTTATTGAGTCAAAGAGGCGAATGCAATTCTGTAGTTTGAGTCAAAAATTCGTATTTCTACGAATCATACGTGGTATTAGGCAGGTCTGTATTTTTGTCATTTTAATCGATCAACATCTGATATTTAGAAAAGTTCAAAAAATAAATAAATAAATAGGGGGGCCAAGTGGCCGAGTGGTAAAGGCATTGCACTGTGATCCGGATGAACCGGGTTCGAGCCCCGCTTCAGGCACTTTCGTTTATTTCCTTGAGCAAGATTATTAACCCCCAATTTGCTCACTTTGACAACATGGGTGATTCCTGTTGACATCAGGCATCTTGTTTGATGAGTTATCTATATTCCTTCGTGGAATGCCTAGGCGACGATATCTTATGATGTCGTGGCGCAAAAGGCATTTTTTTTAATCGATCGAATTCTGATATTTTAAAAAACTCTGGCCAAAATGAAAATAAGCCTTTTCTTTTTTTTTTTTTTTTTCAATGTTTAGCTGTATCATAATATTATTGTTTGCTGTAAAAAGGAAAGTCGAGTTCTTTGTGTCTGTCATCCATTTCCTCATTGCGTTTCCGTTGTTTGACTGAGTGGTTTTATTGCCTGTGCTAAATCACAATGATGTCCCAGACTACAATAGCATACGTCTTGTCGTGGTCTCACAGATTATTATCATAATAATATTACTATTAGTATGACATTGAAGGAAAATTGTGATTATTATTATTATTATTAAAGAACGCAGGGCTGCCAGATGGCCACGTGCTTGGCCAAAATTGGCCACACAGAGGATTTCGTTTCAATTCTTCTTCTTCTTAATATTATTATTATTATTATTATATTATTATTATTATTATTATTATTATTATTATTATTATTATATATTATTATTATTATTATTATTATTATTTATTATTATTATTATTATTATTATTATTATTATTATTATTATAAATATATATTAAAATAAAGGTTTATTCCTGGTTAAGCCTACTTTTGTGTATCAAAACCTATGAGTTTGTCAAGGGAGGAGGGGGGGGGGGGGGGTGAGAGTACCATTAATATTTGGTCATGTGAGATTCTATTTGGCCCTTTTTTTTAAAGTCGAATATGGTCACGCGGAACTGTAGCCATCTGGCAGCCCTTAACAAAAGCTATTCCAAAAGAAGCAAGGAATGAGAACTGATGCGGCCCAAAAGGAAACGCTAGGGACCTACGCACAAGAACAATATCCTGTTGTAGGAATATTAAAGAAAACGCTCGATTAAGCCCAAGCATTGACAAAATGGGTATAAGGGTTGGGGAGGGGGAGTGTGTGTGTGTGTATGTGTGTGTGTGTGTGGGGGGGGGGATTGGAGAAGGAAACGATCAATAGAATAAAAAATAAACAAGCCGAACGAGTTTCTTTTCTTTTCAAGGTCACCGGCAGTACTAGACTATTGTCATCGTTATAAGGTGATACAACGCTACAAACACACAGCATGACAATGCTGATGGAGATAATAATCATAATAGTGATAATAATAATATAATAATAATATAATATAATAATATAATAATATAATAATAATAATAATAATAATATAATATATAATAATAATAATAATAATAATAATAATAATAATAATAATAATATAATAATATAATAATAATAATAATAATAATAATAATAATATAATAATAATAATAATAATAATAATAATAATAATAATAATAATAATAATAATAATAATAATAATAATAATAATAATAATAATAATAATAATAATATAATTAATAATAATAATAATAATAATAATAATAATAATAATAATAATAATAATAATACTAATAATAATAATAATGATAATTATAATAATAATAATAATAAGAATAATAATAATTAAAGAAAAGGAAACTAGTGAGAGAAAAAGCAAAGCCCTGAACAATAACAACAATAACAACAACAACAACATCAGCAGCAACAACAACAAAATTCCGTTAAAGTATTTCAAGCAGATAGAGAAAGATACAAATTATAGCGAAACGAAATACTAATGTCATACTATTTGGCCACGAAATATCTTTCATTTATTTTTATTAATTAAACTCGTTATATTTTTTCATCTTGCACTAACACATACTCGTAAGCTCGTAGTGATATCTGGTACGATAAAAATAACGAGTTTATAAATTATACAAAGAATTGTATAATATACTGTTGTGAACCCTGAAATGCATTAAGATGGGAGAAGTGTTGAGAGTTTGGGCCAGACAATGATCAAAATGAGATTCAGACGGACCTGCCCCTGGGGTGTTCGCGAGACGCGGGGAAATTTCATATTTATTTCTTATCTAAAATATTGCGTCTGTACGTTAAAATGAAATGTGAATGAACATAAAAAGGATATTTGAATTATTTTGACCAGTTTTGTCTGCCCTTGAAGGTCATCATGACATAATGGCTGTTATAATATAATATATAATATATAATATAATAAACTATATTATATCCATTTATCTAATTATATATTCGAGTGTATATTTTTAATTCATTTAATAATTTATCAAATATTTACGGAGAAATGAATGAAGGCTATTTATTACGAGCAGACAGGCAGTCATCTATTCATTCTACTTATTCTACTACTGTATTGTGTAAATTAACATTGATCGAGACGAATCTTTCAATCCATCAATTGTCAAAATAGGTCCGGTTATAAAGTATGTAGGTGTGCGCAATTAATTTGGACACGCATACACACACAGAAACACACACACACACACATACACACACAGAAACACACACACACACACACACACACACATACACATATACATGTATATTTATGTAAAGCCTGACAGGACTCATGTCTCATCTTACATGTCAAATGTTGCTGCTAGCTATGGACACCTTCTAAAGTGTCTTGAACACGAATAGTAGATATTGCTCTATATAAAATTTGTTATTGATTTGTTAATTTATTTGTTTATTTTCTTGCTTTATTAATTTTTTTAAAAATCCTTATAGAAATTTGTTTTATGAGTAATTTCAATATCAAAATGTTTTATTACTTAAAACAACTTATAGTTCTGAGTGATATGACCTATTTGTTCAATCAAACTGCTTTAAGTCTTCAAACTAATGGTGAACAGTATTTGTTCAAAGATTGCGTTGATAATTTGGCATTTCTTTCAGGGAATACATTCAAAGCGTTTTACAAAGTGTCCTTGAACAACAGCAACATCTAACATGTAGAAGTAGACATGACGCCTCTTGGGCAATATTACAATTTCTATGGACAGAGACAACGCTGTTAACGGCCAGGTACTCCTTTTTACACCTGAGTACTGTGTAGTTGAAGGAAGAATTTTCCGGCCAACATAATATTTCAAAATGTGTTGTTTTTCTCGTTCTACGTCATTGTTCTGACTGACGTCAATGTAACGGTGTAGATGCGTAGCCATCTTTAATTTATAGCCTGACACTGACCAAAAATGACGTCAAAAGATATGTCTTTGGCCACAATAGAAAACAAATCATGAGTTGTATTCAATAGTTCAACCAATGGAATCACTTGTTACCTTAAGCTTTACTAACGACTCACTAGACGGTGCAAAAACCTAAAAATGACGTCAAACTAGTGGATTCTAGTGTCAGGCTATAAGTTAACGATGACTATGGTTGATGTCGTAAAATCTTTACAACACAATCGCGTCGCCATTAGTTCACGTGACCTCTAAATAAACTGATAGAACCCTGCTACCGCGACACTTAATTTAAGCGGTCCATAAAACAACAATAACACTTATTCTGCCCTGCTCTGGAAAAACCCATATTTGAAAATTTGGCCATAAAACTCGTCCTTCAAATATCGATCGATTTAAATGACCCTTGTCTTGGCAAAAACTCTCAAACCCGCAACTGCGGCTATGTGGTCTAGTGGTATGACACTCTCTTTCGGGTCGGAAAGTCCTGGGTTTGAGCCCCGCTCGGCGCATAGTTGAGTCCTTGGAAAAGGCTCTTCACTCACATTCTCTCAACGTGCTCAGGTGTAAAATGAATAGATGACCGTTAACATCGTTGTTTATGTCGGAAAAAAATTGTAATGTCGCCCAATAGGCGTCATGTTACGTATTGCTGTTGGTCAGTGACCGCTTGTAAAGCGATTTGAGCACGTTTAGTGGAGATTGCTCTATATAAAAGCTCAATTTTTGTATTAGCTTTTAAAAATACAGACCTTGTGTAAATGATCTTCTGGTTTCAGAGTGACGGCATCTTCTTATTTTCTTGTCTAAATTCATGCTGGTTGTGAATAAAGATCATCCATCCTCGCTCTTTTACGTCCCGTAATCCTTATAATGGGGGCGAAGTGGCCGAGTGGTTAAGGCATTGCACTGTGATCCGGATGACCCGGGTTCGATCCCCGCTTCAGGCACTTTCGTTTTTTTCCTTGCGCAAGATTATTAACCCCGAATTTGCTCACTTGGACAACATGGGTGATTCCTGTTGACATCAGACATCTTGTTTGATAGGTTATCTATATTCCTTTGTGGAATGCCAAGGCGACGATGTCTTATGAGGTCATGGCGCAAAAGGTATAATAGAATAATAGAATCCTTAGAATCTGAATAAACGTCCTCTTACTAAAATAAGTATGTCGCCTTCGGATTCAATAAAGTGCAACCTATTCATTATTAATCCTCCGAAGGACTAGTTATAAACACACTTCCAAGGATTTTAGGACCGGAAAATAGGTGTGACGTCACGACTTTTCTGTCCTATTGCCTAAGGGACAAAATAACTGTAGAAATTTGCGATCATTGGCGCCTATTCAATATCTGGCCAAGCTCAGCATTGCTTTAACATTTAACAAGACTAAACACCGTAAATCCCCTTCGCACAGAATTGCCAATGTAGCATTTTGAGATCAGTGGCTCCCATTTGTTTCCTGGTCAAGCTCAATATTGCTTCGACTTATCAAAAGGATGAGTACCTTAAAACTCAGGCATCGATGTAAAAAAAAACCGCAAAAAAATCCCAAAAGTTCCTGAAAATATTAATTTGTCAACTCGCGGAAAAAATAATTTCCGGAACTCAATTTTATTAGCGGAATTATATGTACCGAGTGACATGACTTAGTGCCTTCAAAGCGTGGCGTATTAATATTTCTTTTGTCTCGGGGAAAGCATTGGTCATTAATATAACATCTTCCCCTTTTTTCAGCGGATTCAAGTTCATAGATTTTATTTCCTTTCGGGAAAACAGGCGTATACATAATTAATTACTATTGTCATCATGAATTATAGTCAAACCTCATTATTTTTGCCGATTAAAAGGCCATCGCTGGAAACGTGGGACGCAGAATTTCTAAAGAGTAATCTAGGTTAATTCAAATCGTTAGCGGTCCAGATAGCTCAGTCGGTAGCACACTAGCTTCACACTCAAAAGGACCGCAATCGACCCTGGGTGAAGCCGAAATTATTTTTTTGGGACCCCCCCCCCCTCCCCCAGCCCCTTGTCCATCATAGCAGTAATTGGGTAGCTGGATCTGGTGAAAAGTGCGTTGGATTAGACGAGCGTCCATCCTTAGTGGTGGCAATCAAAACAGAAGAAAAGGCGTGACGTCACACTTACTTTTCCAGTTCTAATCTCATTGGAAGTGTGAACGTAACCAAATCTTCGTAGGATTAATAATGAATAGGTCTCATATTGAGTCATAAAGTAGCATAATATTTGTTCGTAGCAGGATGTATTGGCAGATTCTTAGGATTACAGGACAAAAGAGAGCGAGGATGGTCTTTATTGACGACCAGCATGAATTTAGACGAGAAAATAAGATGCCATCACTCTGAAACCAGAAGATCATTTACACAAGGTGTGTATTTTTAAAACCTAATTTTAAAAATTGAGCTTTTATACAGCGCTATATCCACTAAACGTGCTCAAAGCCCAAATGCAATCACTCTGAAACCAGAATATCAATTACACAAGGTAGGTATCCTGCCTGTCCTTTGGAAGAATGTTTTACACTTCCAATGAGATTAGAACCAGCTTTTTGATATCATACTTTTTGTTCCCTATTGCGATAGTTCGTTTCACGCCATCAAAACCGGGATAAAGTCCGGCTCCATTGACCCAATGCCTTTGAAAAGATTCAACTCTTCTACATTGTTTGGTTTTGATTTAAACTGGCATCGCCACATATCTTGTTCTCCAGGAGAACAGTAACAGCTTTGAGGCATTGGCTTCAATAAAGCTTTAGTCGCATCGCTCTTATATTAGAGCATACGATTCTTTCAGACAGACTTTCTGGGCTAGTTGTATACGTTGCACTGTTAGAAATTTGGTGTGTGTACGGAGGGGGGGGGGGGGGGGGAGGTTGTTAAGAATATAAGCAATCCAAAAATAACTAAATAAAGAATACATGAATAATTAAAAAAAGTGAAAAAAATTAATAATTAAATAAATTAATTAATAAATAAATTAATTAATTAATCAATAAATGAATGACTGTTTAGATACATCAATAAATACAAACAATGAAAAGATTAATATCAAGAAAAAAACAACAACTTGATTTGGGTTAAAATTTCAGGTTATCCCATAATATTATTATCTATAGCCAAAGGTTATGGGTTAGAAGTTATGACGTACAGAAATGTGATTTAAAATAGAGTCAGCCACCCTTGCTTACATCCTAAATAAACATGCAACTCACACACCCCCAAACCCTCCAAAAAAAGAGGAAAAACAAACATACAAAACAAACACAGAATCAAACACACAAAAAACAAACAAACGAACAAACACG
>NC_088363.1:3615395-3627895 GCF_034508935.2 Berghia stephanieae | reverse complement strand
TCGATGGTATGTATTAAAGTAAAATACCCACTGTTCTACTAACACAGAAACCGCATGTTAACTTAAATGTTTATAATATGATGGAGAAAATCGTATGATAACTAGTCACCCATTTGGCAGTATAGATAGTATGCAGATGACGTCACTCAGGCCTTTGTTATTGTTTTTGCCATCCGCGTTTGTGAGTTGTTCTCACTAAACTGTATTAACAAGACTATAAAAGTTCATGGTTACACCGAGTTTGTGTGTTGGTCCGTTATACTTCCGGATGGCAATGTTGTGAACTCCTTGGCCAAGCGCATTCTATCTATAAAAACAAAAACGATCAGAGAGGGGTCGATTTCATTCACAATATTGTTTATACACAACCAACTATGTTTGTCCGAGCGCGTTTGAAGGTGTTTTGATTGGTCAAAATACTATCTGGATAATAGGCTTCAACAGACGTGACGTCACTTCCCTCGTAATGACACATAGTAACATAGTAACCGGTTCTAAACGATCGGAACAATGGCGACGCCCTTATGAAATACTTCTCCGACGAGCATAAAAACATTATAAATCATGTTTTAAATTTTACACATTCTGATTACATGACACGTGAAAAAGTTCTAGCCAGTATGAATAATAAAAAGTACCGATTTTCTTTGTTTAGAACTAAGCTGCTGGGTGCTGGGCGGACGTGACATCAGACTATTGAATCTTGTTGTCTGAATGATAAAATTAAGTCATAAGTGATCATGAAATTGGCTGTTTAAAATCAATTACAAAAAGCTGAGTGGCGTCAATTTTGTTCCATCAATATGCTACATTTGTTTTCTTATTTCAAATATTCGATGAAATTATAATGAGATAATAATAATGATAATAATAATAATAATAATAATAATAATAATAATAATAATAATAATATAATGATAATAATAATAATATTGATGATAATAATAATAATAATAATAATAATAATAATAATAATAATAATAATAATAATAATAATAATAATAATAATAATAATAATAATAATAATAATAATAATTTTTCTTTTCCAAATAGACATTTTGTTAATCTGAAGATGTAACAAAATACATTTTTCAACGTTCATTTTTCTACGGTAACTTAAAATCCCTTATAGACACCTGGGTCACCCCAAAACCAATTATAATGATAGGTCACATTTTATCAGCCCACCCTACTATATCAATTTGACTCAATTTTGATGATACGTGGCTTTGTCAGTTTTGTACAAAGCAGCAGCAGGAACAGTATTTTCCGACAACCTTAATCCGTGAAAAAAATCCCATTTGAAATAGGATTCGACGAGAAAACGGGGAGAACCCAAGAGATAAGACAAATCAATACTGTTATATTCTGTATCTTTAAAAAAACGAATTAAAAATTTTTGCCAGAAAACTCGTGCTTCAAATATCGATCGATTAAAATGACCCTCACCGTGTCACTTCGAAGCCGCAGGTTTGAGAGTTTTTTTTTTGACAAGGTGAGGGTCATTTTAATCGATCGATATTTGAAGGACGAGTTTTCTGGCCAACATTTTAAATACCGGTTTGGTATTATACTTTTTCCGATTTCGGCAAAAATGTTTTTCCTTCACTCATCCCTTTCCCCTTTCAGACAGGGGTGGACACACACCATTAATCTGCCAAAACCCCAATCACTTCAGCAGTTTTTGTAATCAGTTGTCTCAAGTGTGCCCCATCGAATCTAAACGGTATTATAATATCGAGGTGGTCATTGTGCTTTGGATGTCACGATAGCTCAGTTGGTAGAGCGCTCACTTCACACGCAAATCGACACCGCGATCGGTCCCGGGTGCGATCGAGATTTGTTGTTTGAACCCCCTGTCCACCCGTCAGTGATTGGTTAGCTGGGTCTGCCAGATCTAGCGAAAAATACTTTGCGATAGACTAGCGTCCTGTCCAAAGGCAGCTGCCGTTGTATTTAAAAACACAGTATATGCAATGTTAACCAAATAGCACATACTGTGTTTTTTAATAAAACGACATAAGGGTAGCAAGCAATTGCTATTGTCCGTTTCACGCTGTAGAAACCGGGATAAACACCGGGCTTATGGGCCAAATAGTTCTGAAGGACTACAACTACTACTTCTACTATATTGTGCTTCAGGTTGTTTCATTCTTTTCTCAAGCGTTGCCATATGAGACTATACTTTCCTTTCATACAGTGAAAGTCACCTTTTTGGTGTCCTTTATGTTCAAGCACGCCAGAATCCAATACTGACGGCAGTTGGGTGCTCATAAAGACTATAAAAGTTCATGATTACACATAGTTTTGTGTGTTGGTCCGTTATATGAGTTTCTTAGCAAAGCGCATAGCATCTAAACTGAGTTTAATTGCAATGTAAGAACTTGTATTCAGTCTCGTCCTTAACAAATAAAACTAACAAAGGTCTTCTTCTCTAGGGTTGTAGATAGAACGAAATTGACGTCACTCAGCTCTTTGTTTATTGTGTTTAGATAGCCATTTTCAAGAGTAGTTCTCACTAAATTCTATCAATCAGGAAATAAACGTTTAAGATTACATGTTATAGATAGTGTGCGTTTGGCTAAGAAACTCACAACATTGCAACCCGGAAGTATAACAGACCAATACACAAAACTATGTGTAACCTCAAATGTTTATAGGTAGAATGAAGATGACGTCACTCATGTCTTCCGATCTGAAGGCTAGTGTCATACAACTAAACCTCATAACCTCACATAGATTTATGGGTCTGCGTGTGATAGAATTTTGTCGGATTATTATATAGTATTAATTCTGGGGAGAGATGATCAGAAATCGTACAAGTGTTAATAACGTTGTTCCATTTCCAAATATCGGTCATTCCTATTTTGCGACCGTGATTTACGTCAACAGCAATTCTAGTATTATTATTATTTTTTTTTGGACTACTATTGGCTTAATGTGTGAGAGTTCTAATAATGACAAGGGTTAGAGACGATCTTTTTTGGGATCGTGGATAGCTCATACGGTAGAGTCGATAGTCACGCTTTCAGCGACCAGGCGGATTTGTCGTACCAGTCAGGTCGCGGGTTCAAACCCCTATCAAACCTCTGAAGTCTCGATTTTCACGATTGGCGGATCGAAACTCTGAAGTTACATACGAGCTTTGCGCACCATGTTTTATTTAATTTTGGACGGGTCAGACCTCTGTGACATCAAAATTAAATAAAACATGGTGCGCAAAGCTCGTATGTAGACTTAAAAGTTTTGATCCGCCGATCGTGATAATCAGGACTTCAGAGGTTTGCTCCGCCGACCATAGACATGTGAATATTGCTTCAAAACAGTACTATGGCGGAATTATAATTTTGAAAAAGTTAAAAATAGTTTGCCCTTCCAGACATCGTTAATATCGAGGCAAGAATCTTCGGCCCTCCATGTTTGTAATGTCATGTCGGTAAACATAACATTTCAGTATTGACGGTGTAGTATGCTCGAATGAGACGTAATCACCCAACTTGGGGTCGTGGATAGCTCATACGGTAGAGTCACAATCTCCCCGGCCAGGTGGAGTTTTCGTACCAGTAAAGTCGGGGGGTTCGAGCTCCCATCGCCGCTGCGAAGTTTTTATTCTCTGTTGTCTTCTTGCACTTTCCTACTCACTTCTTTTCTTGTATAGTCTTTAACAGTCGTGACGTCACTTCCCTCGTAATGGCGCATAGTAACATAGCAACTGGTTCTAAACTATCAGAAAATCGCGGACGCCCTTATGATTTACTTCTCCGACGAGCATAAAAGTGTATCCAGAGGAGAAAAACATTTTAAATCTGATCATAGTTTGACTTTTATACATTCTGATCACATGACATGTGAAAAAGTTCTAGCCAGCATGCAGAAGAAAAACTACCGATTTTCTTTGTTTAGAACCAAGCTGTTTGTTGCTGGGCGGGCGTGACATCAGACTATTGAATCCAATTACCAACTTTAGCTAGAAGCTACGAAATCCCACTCCAAGTTTAAGATATATTATTACAAATAATCATTGTACGCTAGAGGATACTTAGCGACTTGACATAGGGTGATCTAGATACATATCGTCTTCTATTCAAACCCTGTTGACAAGGTACTCCTGTTTGCAGGTCTGATAATCGAACGCAATTGGATTAGATAGTCGGATGTCATGTCGCCCAGCAACGGCGGCCATCGTGGTTCTAAACAAAGAAAATCGGTACTTTTAATTCTTCATGGTGGCTAGAACTTTTCATATGTCATGTCATCAGAATGTATAAAAGTCAAATCATAATCATATTTATAATTTGTTTCTCCTCTGGATACACTTTTATGCTCATTTGGAGAAATATTTCATTAGTGCGTCCGCCATTGCTCCGATAGTTTAGAGCCAATTACTAAATTTCCATGCGTCATTACGAGGGAAGTGACGTCATGACTGGTGAAGCGTATTATGAGACTTATTAAACATTGTTTGTCACCGACAATATTTTGTGTTGGTGTGAGGGTATTTCCATAACAACAATGAGGCCATAACACTTTGGGTTATCAAACCTGCAAATCAGTACACGTTGCTTATTGCCATTCTAGAAATTTCCTGTCCCTGTATTTCAGTCTCGGATATCGGTTGGTTTGAGGTGCTGGGTCAAATAAAGAATAGTCGATTGCAGACAAAGAAAAGGAAAAATTTAAGACAAGTCTCAGGAGAATTTGGTCTGACTTTGAAGGACTTAAGCAGACTGACTAGCAAAAATCTGTCCCCGATGGAAAAAGCTTTTGGAAGAATCTAATCCTACTTTTGACAGTACAATATAACTTATAGTAAACAAAAAGAAGGAAACCTTGGTTATTTCCCACGGTGAAAAACTAAGCACAGACATATCCCAAGTTTTCCTATTCATGTTATGGATTAAATTTACAGCATTTATTCATCCCGTTTTAACCAGTTAATTGCCGTACTCTGGACAAAAACACATATTTGAATATTTGGCCAGAAAACTCATCCTTCAGTCATCTCTCGATTTAAATGACCATCATCTTGGCAAAAATCTCTCAAACCCGGGAACTCGCGAGGTCTTTGATAAGGTTTCAAGTTTGAGAGTTTTCGTCAACATCCGGGTCATTTAAATCGATCCATATTTAAAGAACGAGTTTTCTGGCCAATTTTATTTCAATGATGGCCTTTCCAGAGTTTGGCAGAAATCTGGCTTTGTGTTTTATCAGCTGCCATGAAAATAAAACGATAGTTGCCCCCCATTCATTGTCGTAAAACACCCAACAGACCAACTGTAAATGAAATTTTAATGAGAATGAGACTGTTCGAGTTGACTTTAGTATGAATTGTCTGTCAATTCTCTGCTTGATTCTTCTTTTTTATCTATGTCATGCGTTTAGGTAGCACACTCACAACATCTACCAGCCGGATATAACTTACCAACACACAATACTGCGGGTATTGGTGAAAGATTTAACATGATTTATATATTTTAGTGAGAATTAATCATCAAAATGGCTGTTTAACGGAAAACGACAGTTTAATAACGTCATTTTTTATTCCTTCTATCTATAGGAGATAAGTGTATAGGATGATTTTGGAAGTGTGTAGTCAGTCCTTCGAACAATGTAAACGTCACATATTGTGGAATCATGTCGTAGAATAAAACTTTTAGTAGCAGGATGTACCTATATGTAGATTCTTAGGATTACGAGACGTAAAAGACGGAGGATGGATAAAATCTATTTAGGCTAGAAAATACGAAAAAAAAGGAGAAAACTTTTTTTTACGGACACATATGCCGAAACCCAACCACCCTAATGAAAGATTAGGTACCGGGAAAAATGGAGGGCAACCTAAGAAGAGGAAGACCTGGGCCTAGTTATATAAAAAATATATATTAGAATGGACAGAGATGAATGGAAAGAAAGTTGAACGATACTGGACACAACCAGTTAAAGGAACATTTGTGGAGGATGTCCAGAGCAGGTGCCTCTGGACAATGTGACTGCGGACTTGAAAATGAAAATGGACATCATGTCCTAATGGAATGTCCAAGGTACAACCAGTTGAGAATGAACTTCTGGCCTGACCCAACCCCATACTCAAAGAAGCTGTACGGCAGTGAGGACGACCTCAGGACCACTGTGGACTTCATTCACCAGACCGGACTGACCATGTGACGTGACGGGAACGAAGAAGAAGAAGAAGAAGAAGAAGAAGAAGAAGAAGAAGAAGAAGAAGAAGAAGAAGAAGAACGATACAGACGTCAACAGACAGGAGGAATGGGCAGACATTTGTCAGTGCAGAGTGTGGGTAGCCTACATCAACGAAGAAGACGCTGGATAGTACGTAAGTAAGTAAGAAAATACGATACCACCACTCAGAAACCAGAAGATATGTTTCACAATGTTTGTATCAAATCCCTTGGGGAACTGGCTTTACACTTCCAATAAGATAGGAATCCGTTTTTTTTGCATAGTTTTGTTCCGTATTCTTTCAATGTTGGAGCAATGATACCTCTTTACAGATAGAACGATTTTGACGTCACCCAGGTCTTTGTTATTGTTTTGGCCACCCATGTTTATGAGTAATTGTCACTAAACTGTATTGACCAGACTACAAACGTTCAAGGTTACACATAATTTTGTGTGTTAGTCGGTTATATTTCCAGAGGCAATGTTGTGAGTTCCTTATCCAAGCGAACACAATCTATAGGCGTGGAGAGGAAGTGGGAATACGAGGGTAATGGCATGGCCTAAATCTTTTGCTGAAGTCATTAAAACTACTTTTAAAATGAAATAAAATAAACAAACTAAAACTGGGTTAAAACAGACTTTAAAAATCAATCAAAGTCATCGGACTATTAAGGCTAAGAAATCCAATTTTTCTAAATATAGAAGACAATTTCACGGATGGTATCTTTGTGCCCTCTCCGTGTTAAGTGTGTTCCGTCATTAAAATTTAATTAGGGTCTAACACAAACACGATAAATACTTTTGTACTCTGGAAAAACCCATATTTTAAAATTTGGCCAGAAAACTCGTCCTTCACATATCGATCGATTTAAATGACCCTCATCTCTGAAAAAAAATACCTCTCAAACCTGGGACTTCGCGAAGTCCCACGTTTGACATTTTTTATTGTTTCCAAGATGAGGGTCATTTAAATCGATCGATATTTGAAGGACGAGTTTTCTGGCCAAATTTTAAACTATTGGTTTTTCCAGAGTACGGCAATATAAGAACAACCATGGATTTATATTGTGGTTGATACGTATTTATTCATTTACTTATTCTTGTATCTCTTATTCTATGTATTTATTTATTTATCAATCTATAAATCTATTCTTTCTCTCATTTATTGATAAAAGAAAATTATCATTTCTGATACGTGTATTGTGGTATTTATGGTAGAGGTTATAATTTGTAGTTAAGAATTTTTTTTTGCAATAATTCTCCAAACCACGCGAGCGTTTTACATCAGTTGTCATCTCCTACACTCACAAAATCGCCCTATTAATTAGAATTAGATTATATAGGTCTGCAAATCCTATGATTTCGCCGTTACATATTATATGAAAATATTAAACAGCAATGATTAATGGCTCGCATTGCTGTCAAAGGATATGACCTTCACGATACAATAAGCAATGAATAAAACAAGTTCCAGTCCAATCTAATTACCAATAAAAGTAAGTCCGATCTATTCTGTTTTAAATCGTATAGTACGTATTTACATTAGCAAGGACTATCCCGCACAAATCTTTGGGCCTCTTTTTTGCTCACGAAGTGCCCGAATTCGCGTCAAAATATGGGACGAAGCCGTTTCGTATATGCTATTTTAAAAAATTAATTACGACGCTGTTTATTGATGAATATGAATGAAAGTTGGCACACAGTTAGAAAAAAGGTCATTTTAGATTATGTCAAGCGACAAAACTCGTGCGATTACCAGAAGACCGTTAAAAATAGATTTTTACTCTTTGGAGTAAAATATTTCTAAAACTACCGGGCGTGGAGGTTTTGTCGTTGACAAGGTAATACATGAACATTTCTTCTTTTTGGTTGTAAAATTTCATATGAATATGACGAGTACTTTTTCCCGTATTTTACAAAACACCATCCTAATTTGCTCTTCAAGTTTCAATCTTTTAATCCACTTATTACGCAAGATACAACCAAAGGTCGAAAAAAAAAATGCCAAAAAAGCGTCCCATATTTTCGCGTTTTTTTCCTCTTTGCGGGTCATCCAAATAAATGACACCTTTGAAACTGCATAACTTGTCTATTTATAAATGGATTTTCAAAATTCAAAAACATTTTTACTCAGTGGATATAGCGCTTTGAGTTTAGAGAAAAATTTTCCTCAAAAAGAGAAAAAAACATTTTTCATAGTCATTGCTAAAAATTTACATGTTTTAAGGGCACTATTAAAAAAAACACCAACCCCCCCCCCCATCCCATCCCCGCAAAAATCACAATATTTTTTTGATTATTGTAAGTCTTAGCTTGGTGGTAGCTGAGGTCCTTGGCCGGGAGCTAGCTGTCTCTCAGGTCTGTATTGTAAGGGTGTCGTTTGATGTAAAGGTGTGAGGTCGGACAGCTCTTCCTATGTCCTTACTAGGAAGGGATTGAAATCTGGTTTGATATAAATATAAACAGGCCGTCAGATTTCTCCTTGTTAAACTTCCTTGGTCTGTCTGCGGGACATGTATGCCCTCAGACAGGGGTAGTGATAGGATCTAAAGTCAGCCCTAATAACATGTTTAATATAATAGTTTAACGCTTTAGCGTTATAACTATAGACCCATGCATAGTTTTAAGTAACATAATTATAATGCTAACGCCCAGATAGTATGAAGTAAACAAGTCCTCTGGCATGAAGAAATACCGGACTGCACTATATAAACAAACTAGCTAAACCATGTATTGTAAAATATGTCAAATATTACATGTAACCAAGTCATAATGATGCCATGCATATCAACCTGATAGGAATAGATACGTAAAGTATACAGAAAAGGCTGTTGATAAAGACTGTAGATCAGAAATAAATCTAAGAAAGTTAAATCAGTGTAATCACTCACCCCTTATTAATGAATATCACACCACTGAACAGGATAAAACATGTTCGATATTGTAAGATATTTTTGTGGAAGAGAACGTATGCTAATGATGAAAATTGACTTGATAGACAAAAAGATGAAACTTTGGGATAGTTTCTATACGTTGTGATTGAGAGTCTATACACTTTTTACAATTGCAAAAACTCAAATGAAAACGCCATTCTATTACATTTTTGTGTGACGATGGTTCACAATTTTGTAATAATAGGTTGACGGTTTCTTTTTACATTAATATCTTAATATTACTTATGATTTCGGCAGGCAAATGGTTGGTGTCTTCTTGTGTGTGTGTGTGTGTGTGTGTGTGTGTGTGTGTATGTGCGTGTGTGTGTGACCTCATCTCGAAAATTGTGTCCCTTTACTAAAATCCAATTATTGTCTAGGAAAAGCCTGTGGGGATAACCCTGGTGTTCTGTTGAAGATTTTCTAATATGATTTAATGTAACAGATTTGATATTTCTTATATGGATTCCCAAGATTATCTTACAAAATTTGATATTATTCCAAGCCTTTCCCTAAATAGTAACGCTTAATGATATCAAGTTTACAATAATAATTTGTGACGACAGATTATCAACTTTAAATTTCACTAAAATTACATATAAAAAAAGAAGTATCATTTAAATATTTTTGAAAATGTCTTTTACTCAGAGATGACGACATCGAAATGGATTGAGGGGTAGAATAAACGATTTCTTGGACTCTTGCCTTTTGGAATTCGAACTTTGTTCCCAACGCGTACTCGCAAGCTCGTGCAACGGTGGGGAACACGTCCGGAATTCCAAAAAATCAAGAGTGTAAGAATCGTATAATATCCAACTATTTGTTAATATGCCTACGATTTCTTGGTTAAATCAACATTTCTAAAACTTTGAACATATATACAACTCAATAATCAATAAACTTGCTCAAATCGCTTTCCACCGGGCCTTTATCTGACAGCAATTATTTACATATAGGAAGAAAAGCGACGCCTGTAAGGCGATATTACATTTTTCTTTTTTTTTTTTCAGACAGAGACAAGGCTGTTAATATTATGTTGATGATGTATTGGTTGGTTGGAACAGATTAGGAAACAATATTTTAGAGTGCGCGGCGAAAGAACAAATATTTGTCTATAAAAACAAACAAAAACTACTTTAGTATCATAGTAAGTTGTTTACGTTTAATCACTGTTACAATATTTGACTTAATCTTCTTAAGTTGGGTACAGAAGAACGAGACTGCTGAGTGTGCAAAAGACGTAAGCTTCTTATAGCCGATTTCAAATAAATTTGCCCAAAGCGTTTTTAATCAGTTTACCATAAAACGAGTGACAACGTTAAACGTTCGAAACCAACTAACCTACTAAATAAAGCGTTTATATAAGACAATCTCCACTAACTAGCGATAACTAGAAGAGGTCGCTAAACATCTATGTGGGACGAAGCAATATTACAGGGTTTTTTTTTCCAACAGTGACAACATTGTTAACAACCTGGTAGGGAATAGATATAACAATGCGAATCGCATTGAGTATGGTGACTACGTTTTAATGCTATATATAATTAAGTATTTATTTATTTGAAATAACCTTTGAAATAGATTTTATAACCCCCCCCCCCCTTCCCGTTTGAGTGTCCTACATCTTGACCCAAAGGGTCAACCCTTTGGCTTGCTCTAACAAGTGTGAGAATTGAAACTTTTGCAAACGATGGCGATCAGGGTTTGAAGTAAAAGTTTCCTGGTGAAAATAAGAAAAATAGTGTTTTGCCAGACTAGATCGGTGTACACAGAAAACATTTTGTCACCCAATAGCTTACTCGATACCACCAAAAAAAAAATCCCCGCATTTTTTCTGGGCAAATGGTTGAATAATCGATTACTATTTCGTGAATTTCCAACCATTGTCTTCTCCTAAATTGTCCACAAATACTGCAGACCTAGGACTTAAAGATTTTACGCCAACCCACGATTAACCCCCACCAGGAAAGCAAAGAATTAACCCTTTTGTGGCGGAGTTCAATTTTGATTTATAATTGTGACAGCACATCTTAGTGTTCAAACCCAAGAAGGCTACACGCATCTTAAGACTTTGCATCCTTGTTGTAGGACACTCAGATATTGACATGTCGGTCTCCTGTTCGATTCCTGTTCTGGGCGGGCAAAGTTGAGTCGTTGATAAAGTCGTCCTTGGAGCCAATGTTCTCTCTCTCTCTCTCTCTCTCTCTCTCTCTCTCTCTCTCTCTCTCTCTCTCTCTCTGAAAATAGTAATAAGAAAAACAAACCAAAACAGTGCCTTCTTGGCTTCATGATTAACGTGAGACTGTTCAATTAGGATCTCTCTTGCGCCGTTTTAGATATTTCCACAGCATTGTGCTTTTTAAAGATTATTGTTTTGCGTTGTTTTCGGGGGCAGGGGGGGGGGGGGCTGGAGGCGGATTGATTTTAAAACTAACTGCTTAGTGTCCCCAGTATTTGATCTGAATCATTCTTTTTTTGTTTCAATATGGCCGAAAAGTGTTTCCTTTAAATATCCAATTGACTATTTCTTGTTGTTTCAAATCTAGAATATCCGTTTTGGTTTATCTACTTCTGCGCACACATATTATAAGTATGTCTAAATTCCCAAATCAATTATGGGCTTGATTTTACTTGGGAAAGAATATTTAAAAAATAAATTCCAATTATTCATCCCATAGGGCAAATTTGTCTCTAGGGTCTATTCCAAGAAGATGGAATAACCCAGGCCTTAGCCGAATTGGAGCGCCCCAAATTGAGCTAGGGCGAGGTGACTTGCTCAAGGCCACACACAGCGCAGTGGCAGGAGGATCGAACTCGGTAACTTTCGGGTACGAAGCAAAGGCCGTAACACTGAGTCACGCTGTTCCCTACCCTAACATTGTTAATATGAAAATGTTTTTGTGTTGGTTTGAGAGTACTATTTCCATGATAACAATGAGGTCAAAACAATTTGGATTATCAGACCGGCAAATAAAGACGCGTTGGTTTACCCAGACTTAGGTAATAATAATAATAATAATAATAATAATAATAATAATAATAATAATAATAATAATAATAATAGTAATAATAATAATAATAATAATAATAATAATAATAATAATAATAATAATAATAATAATAATAATAATAATAATAATAATTAATAATAATATAATAATAATAATAATAATAATAATAATAAGAAGAAGAAGAAGAAGAAGAAGAAGAAGAAGAAGAAGAAGAAGAAGAAGACGAAGAAGAAGAAGAAGAAGAAGAAGAAGAAGAAGAAGAGAAGAAGAAAGAAGAAGAAGAAGAAGAAGAAGAAGAAAAAGAGAGAAGAAGAAGAAGAAGAAGAAGAAGAAGAAGAAGAAGAAGAAGAAGAAGAAGAAGAAGAAGAAGAAGAAG
>NC_088363.1:3585395-3610395 GCF_034508935.2 Berghia stephanieae | reverse complement strand
GACCTGAAAATATGGTACATCGGCCCTATCATACAAACCAAGTATGTAAGAAACTAGGTGAAGAAGATTCAATAGTAGATTAAAGGTAACCTTATTAAAAATGAAATAAAATCTCCTCTCCTCAATGAAGCCTTTGATTTGATATTGCTCACAAAAGGCTTCAACAATCATGACCGCATATCTTTCCTTACGAGGCATGTATACTGCAAGCTAATCAATAGACAACCTCGGGATTAGGACTTTCTTCATTCCCTGTACTCATTTCCTGTCCACAGCGGTGTCGTGTTTGCCAGTATTAAGCATCATTTCCTCCCCCCCCCCTACCTCAAAGTAATACTAATGTCGGGTGACCTTTGAACTCCGATTCGACTCAATCCCGATCAGACTGATTGATGACCTCGACATGCAGCCATTTCAGACACAAAATCTCCGACCAAACTCGCGACTTCAACTAATCAAAATGATAGAGACGCATTCAGTGGCGGATACAGTGGAATGAGTGGCTATTATTATGTGAGGCTCTGAAGTGTCTGTGCCCTACTCTGAAAACAACCCATATTTAAAATTTTGGCCAGAAAACTCGTCCTTCAAATACCGATGGATTTAGATGACTCTCATCCTGGAAAAAACTCTCAAATCTGAGACTTCGGCGAAGTCTCGAGTTTGAGAGTTTTTTCCAAGATGAGAGTCATTCAAATCCATCGATATTTGAAGGACGAGCTTTCTGGCCAAATTTTTAAATATGGCTTTTTCCAGAGTTCGGCAGTATGGTGAAAGATTCATTACGGAGCCTCGACAAAATTTCTGTGCAGTTTCCCGTAGAATCCATCAACCAATCAGAACACTGTCTGAGTAAGAACCATCGTTGACAAATTCACCAAACATAAAGTCACAGTGCAAGGCGATGGCCACTTAGGTATTAGTATTAAATAGCAAGATGTATTCAATAGTTTAACCACTAGATTCTGTGAGCTTGGCTAAGAAACTCAAAACATTGCCATCCGGAAATATAATGGACCAACACTCAAAACCATGTGTAACCTTGAACCTTTATAGTCTGGTTAATATAGTTAAGTAAGAATTACTCACAAATGTGAATGGCAAAAAAAAAAACAAAAACAAACAACCCAAAAAGAACAATAACAAAGACCCAAGTGACGTCAACTTCGTTCTATCAATAGGATAACTTACTCCCTGGATTACCACTAGCTATAGATTCACTTTCTTTAGGAAAGTGCCAAAGGCAGTTAACGAAAGCTAGATAATGTTTAGAGTCCTCATAGAATGGAGCCAAGCCAAATGTGTGTCCTACTCTGACCGTTGCAATAAAAATCCAATTACAGTTCCGAGCGGGTATCGACCCCCGAATATCCCCACAGCTTCTTTAGCAGGCTGGTGTAAAATACTATCATCTGTCCTGGCCATACGAGATGGTTTGGAGATAGTTGTACCCTCTGTTATCTTTTGACAAGAAAGCCCAATCAGATGACACCGGGGAGGGTCGTTCCTGTCAATGAATTAACTCACTCAACCCTAACAACGACTATATCCGTAGTTTACCTGGGTTACTTTTACCCATGTCTTTTTATTTTATTTTTCTGAGACAAAGTATAGGCGCAGTATCTAAGATAGTGTTTTTAGTTTTTGTATGTTAATAAAGCTATCTATGCACATGCTCATTTTTAATACATTTCTTCCAATTTTGAAAAGTAGCAAAAATGTCTAGGATTGAGTGAGTTAGGGAAATGAGGAGGCTTCCACCTCAATCATTCACCCGTTACATCTCTCAATTGATCTCCGAGTCCACTGCTGCTACTCGCATGTTTCAGGCTGTATCTGATGGTTATTAAATTGACCTTTAAATTGAGCTTTTATATATCGCAATATCCACTAAACGTGCTCAAAGCGCTTTACAACTGGTCTCTGGCCAACAGCAACATTTAACATGTAGGACGGGACATGACGCCTGTTAGGCGATATTACATTATTTTTCGGACAAAGACAACGCTGTTAACGGCCAGGTACTCGTTTTACACCTGAGGACGGTGAGAGAATGTGAGTATAGAGCCTTTTCCAAGGATTCAACTATGCGCCGAGCGCGAGGCTCGAACCCATGACCTTCAGATCCGAAAGCGAGTGTCATACCACTAGACCACATAGCCGCACATCATTACAGAAACATTTCATTTCGGCACAAATATGTAATATATTATCATATCTTTGTGCGATTGTTTTTTGGTCTTGTGATATGACACTCGTGTTTGGACTGAAAGTTCAAGGGTTTCAGTTGGGCTCTGAGCATGGTTGAGTCTTTAAGCAAACTTTTTGCTCACATCCTCTCTCTGTACTCAGGCGTAAAATATGTGCCGGCCATTAACAGTGTTGTTTCTGTCGGGGAAAAAATGTAATATTATCGCCTTACGGGCGTCATGTGTTGTCCAATATGTTAAATCTTGACGTTGTCTAGGAACCCAGTTTAAAACGCTTTAAGCACATTTAGTGAATATTGCCCTTTATTAATATTAATTTTTTAATTCTTATTCTAAAACTATTAAGATTTAGTTTTTAATTAATAAGAAGCCATATCCAATCTGAAAATGAAACTCATAATTATAAACTAAATCTTGTTTATTTTTTATCCCAATCCATTTCAATTTTTATTACCTATTCTAAATCAATAATCCCGTCACAACACCTTTCAATGTATTAGGTCACAAAATAGGCATTTTGTAAAAACGTCCTTCAAATATCAACCAATTAGAATGATACAGATCTTCCCAAAAAAAAAAAAAAAACTCCTAATCCTTGGACCAAGTATTCAAAAGTCTCAAGTTTTAGAGTTATTCCCACAAATGCATTTAAATGTCTAAATGTGTTAAATTAGGTGATATTAATAAAGAGCTATGACTTGTATTCACGGTTATTTACAAAAATGAGATAAATTTATCTATTTATTTATTTATCTATTTATTTCCGTGTACATGACTTACATGACTTGATTTAATCCTATTCGCTGCTTGTTGAACATAATGCCTCTACGAGCGTCCGCCATCAATGTCTGTCCTTGGCCATCTTCTTGGTGCGTCCGTGTATCATCATCATCATCATTGCCTTTTTCACCCTGGGTCAGGGTATAGGCCAAAGACAAACAGTTTCCATCCTTCTCTATCATCATCATCACTCATATGGCCTTTTTCAACCCTGGGGTCAGGGTATAGGCCACAGACAAACAGTTTCCATCCTTCTCTATCATCATCATCATCATTGCCTTTTTCACCCTGGGTCAGGTATAGGCCACAGACAAACAGTTTCCATCCTTCTCTATCATCATCATCATCATTGCCTTTTTCACTCTGGGTCAGGGTATAGGCCAAAGACAAACAGTTTCCATCTTTCTCTATCATCATCATCATCATTGCCTTTTTCACCCTGGGTCAGGGTATAGGCCACAGACAAACAGTTTCCATCCTTCTCTATCATCATCATCATCATTGCCTTTTTCACCCTGGGTCAGGGTATAGGCCACAGACAAACAGTTTCCATCCTTCTCTATCATCATCATCATCATTGCCTTTTTCACCCTGGGTCAGGGCATAGGCCACATACAAACAGTTTCCATCCTTCTCTATCATCATCATCATCATTGCCTTTTACACCCTGGGTCAGGGTATAGGCCACAGACAAACAGTTTCCATCCTTCTCTATCATCATCATCATCATTGCCTTTTACACCCTGGGTCAGGGTATAGGCCACAGACAAACAGTTTCCATCCTTCTCTATCATCATCATCATCATTGCCTTTTACACCTTGGTTCAGGGTATAGGCCACAGACAAACAGTTTCCATCCTTCTCTATCATCATAATTGCCTTTTTCACATTGGGTTAGGGTATAGGCCACAGACAAACAGTTTTCATCCTTCTCTATCATCATCATCATCATTGCCTTTTTCACCCTGGGTCAGGGTATAGGCCACAGACAAACAGTTTCCATCCTTCTCTATCATCATCATCATCATTGCCTTTTTCACCCTGGGTCAGGTATAGGCACAGACAAACAGTTTCCATCCTTCTCTATCATCATCATCATCATTGCCTTTTTCACCCTGGGTCAGGGTATAGGCCACAGACAAACAGTTTCCATCCTTCTCTATCATCATCATCATCATTGTCTTTTTCACCCTGGGTCAGGGTATAGGCCACAGACAAACAGTTTCCATCCTTCTCTATCATCATCATCATCATTGCCTTTTTCACCCTGGGTCAGGGTATAGGCCACAGACAAACAGTTTCCATCCTTCTCTATCATCATCATCATCATTGCCTTTTTCACCCTGGGTCAGGGTATAGGCCACAAATAAACAGTTTCCATCCTTCTCTATCATCATCATCATCATTGCCTTTTACACCCTGGGTCAGGGTATAGGCCACAGACAAACAGTTTCCATCCTTCTCTATCATCATCATCATCATTGCCTTTTTCACCCTGGGTCAGGGTATAGGCCACAGACAAACAGTTTCCATCCTTCTCTATCATCATCATCATCATTGCCTTTTTCACCCTGGGTTAGGGTATAGGCCACCGACAAACAGTTTCCATCCTTCTCTATCCTGAGCTAACTTTTTTATCTTGTATATAGTATATAGTAGTGTATATAGTAATTAATATTCTACTAGATAACTGCGGGTTCAACCATGTCCTGTAAACTTAGAATCATTGGATTATTCAGTATTTTGACATATTATATTGTTTTCAACTTTGTATTTCAAACATGCTTGGACTGCTCACCCCCCCCCCCCCCCCCAGGAATCCCATGAATACATATTATGGGGTATTTATAATAATAGTAATAATAATAATAATAATAATAATAATAATAATAATAATAATAATAATAATAATAATAATAAATTAATAATATAATAATAATAATAATATAATAATAATAATAATAATAATAATAATAATAATAATAATAATAATAATAATAATAATAATAATAATAATATATTATCTTTATTGTCCCCACAAAAGTGGCAATTTGTCATTTGGTTACACATTTATAACAATACACTATTGACATAGACACACTCACACAAGATGCACACTAGTAACATAGTAGTTATCGTAAAAAAAGAAAACGACATCAAAAACAGCATCATCATCATCATCATCATCATCATCATCATCATCATCATCATCATCATCATCATCATCATCATCATCATCATCACAACAACCTTATGTACGTGGCCTTGAGCGCGTAGATCAGTCGTAAGACGTGACGAATGACTTGATGAGATCGGAGACTCATTTCCTTAATTCATTGATTCAGACGAGATCCACCATGACGTCTGATTGGACGTTCTTGCCAAAGATATCGTTATCCCAACGCCATCTTCCTTCCACGAAGGCGGTGGGTGATGGTATTACATTGGATAGGGTGAAAATTGGACAGGGATCGGAGCCAATACTCTGAACAAACACGTATTAAAACATTTTGGCCTGAAAACTCGTCCTTCAAATATTGATAGATTTATAGATAGTATGCAGATGGCGTCACTCAGGCCTTTGTTATTGTTTTTGCCATCCGCGTTTGTGAGTTGTTCTCACTAAACTGTATTAACCAGACTATAAAAGTTCATGGTTACACAGAGTTTGTGTGTTGGTCCGTTATACTTCCGGATGGCAATGTTGTGAACTCCTTGGCCAACCGCATTCTATCTATAATGGCCCTCAGCCAGTCATAACAAGAGGGTGGGTCAAATAGTAATGGTATTATGCTTATTACTTTAAAACAAATCGAATCAGTACCATGCATTATACCTAAAATCAAAGCTTGGCATTGGCCGAGTAAAATGCAACTTCTCAACATAGTATCTGCCTCTCCCAATAGCCACAGTCCACTTTGTTGTAAGGTCATGTATCCCGTGCTCGTATTTGGACTGCGGACCGTGTTCCTATCGATTTAAAAAGAGCGCTAAATTATAGAAATGTCTTAAATCTGAGTTTTTAAAGATGTGTTAAAATTTAGACAAATTACGAATATTATTTTAATCGTTAGGTTGCCCAAGAAAAAGTTTTCTGGACAATTATTTTTGTATTGAGTTTAGTCAGAGTACTAATAAAACGAAGCTTTTATAGAGCGCAATATCCATTAAACGTGCTCAAAGCGCTTTACAAGGGGTCCCTGACCAACAGCAACACGTAATATTATGTAGAACGAGACATGAAACCTGTTAGGCGATATTACATTTTTTTTCCGACAGAGACAATGCTGTTAACGGTAAGGTACTAATTTTACACCTGAGTACGATGACAGAATATGAGTAAAGAGCCGTTTCCAAGAAACCATCGATGCGCCAGCGATGCTCGAACCCAGGACTTTCCGATCCGAAAGAGATTGTTATACCACTAGACCACATAGCCGCACGAGAGAATATCGTCCACTGTACAATTCAACCTTTTACATGTTGGGTTTGATATCACTCCGATCTTACATTGTCCCCTGAAGGGCTTACTAACAGTACAATGACAGCAATGGGACTCGCGTTTAAAAAAAAAACACCTAAATCTCATCATCGTAAAGGTCACCAAAACCATCACTATCATCGTCTATGTCATCATCGTCATCATCATCATCATCATCATCATCATCATCATCATCATCATCATCATCACCACCACCACCACCATCATCATCATCATCATCACCATCATCATCATCATCATCATCATCATCATCATCATCATCATCATCACCACCATCACCACCACCACCATCATCATCATCATCATCATCATCACCACCATCACCACCACCACCATCATCATCATCATCATCACATCATCATCTCATCATCATCATCATCACCCATCATCATCATCACACCATCATCATCATCATCAGCATCATCATCATCATCATCATCATCATCATCATCATCATCATCATCATCATCACCACCATCATCATCATCATCATCATCATCATCACAATCATCATCATGGTTGCTTACAAACTTGCCTGTTACTGTTTCAAGTACATCCATAGCACAGCTCCACCAACTACTTGTCATCTCTTCTTTCTATCTACAATCCGAATCGCTCTCGCCGCTCATCTACTTCCCTGTACTTGAACCGTTTGATTGCTAGGTCGAATTTTTCACGATCTGCTTTCGTACATTCTGCTCCTTCTTTGTGGAATGATCTTTCAGCAGACACCGGACACCGTCATTCTCTGTCCTCCTTTAAAGCCTCTTTGAAGACAACGTATTTCCTCTCAGTTTTCTGTGAGTGATTTTATGGATTTTATTGAATGATATAGGGATTAGAATGATCGCATGTGCATATATTATGTATAAGCGCTTCCGAGCACTGTTGGTGGAAACGGCGCTATAGAAATTACACATTATTATTATTATTATTATTATTATTATTATTATTATTATTATTATTATTATTATTATTATTATTATTATTATTATTATTATTATTATTATTATTATTAGTATTATTATTATTATTGTTATTATTATCATTATCATCATCATCATCATCATCATCATCATCATCATCATCATCATCATCAGTTAATATAGCAATATTTACAATCATCCATTACCATTCTGTGTCCTGACAACACACAAAAAACCCCAAGACCATATCTCATTACATTAACCCTGTTTATATAAATTGATATAAAAAAGGTTGGGTCTGTAAATATTTGCATAAGGAGTTCAACAATAGGAGATAAATAATGATCTTGGTATGAAACAAGTGGGCTGCAATCTCACAGCAAATTGGTTAACATGTAACATGTCACTTCGACCATCCCTCCAAAGTCAATACTGTTTCATTTACAAGTATAATGAGGCTCCGTGTACAACCAGAGCCGCTGTTCCTACAATATTCCAGCATCAAAGCATTTCCCCTGTGGGCTCCTTTGTACGTGCTTAATCTCGTATGAATTGAATTAATAAAACATATGCAAAACCGAAAGCCCGTCACTCTGATGTTAGTCGCGATAAACGTGGTTTGCTCCGAGCGTCAGAACATTTGATTTGCAAAGTATTAAAAAAAAAGTAAAAGAAAAAAAAGAAACAAAGAAAGAAATCAGCGATATTTGATTAAGAGGCTCAATGAAATTTGCCGTTATATATTTATTGTGAATTAACAGAAATATAAGAGAGAGAGAGAGAGAGAGAGAGAGAGAGAGAGAGAGAGAGAGGGCGAGAGAGAGAGAGAGAGAGAGAGAGAGAGAGAGAGAGAGAGAGAGAGAGATCAGTAATTTTCTGTTTTTGCAGAGAAAGATAATATATAGATATCGTAAATAAGAGATTTTACTTCACCAATAATTTGGGACCCAAATACAAAAGCTGCCGTACTCTGGAAAAACCTGTATTTAAAAATTTGGCCAGAAAACTCGTCTTTCAAATATCGATCGATTTAAATGACCCTCATCTTGGCACAAACTCTCAAACCTAGGACTTCCTTACAGGAGGTTAGAAACCAATAACAAATCACAAAGAGATCAAGGACGCCAATTTCATTCATTTTATACACACAACAATATCTATGAAAGCAATACGCCCAACACCTATCGTCCATTTTTGCTAACAGAATTTTTGAAACGTTGTTTTGTCGGACAGACTAGGGATGGATTTCTAGCTTTGAGTCGCTAAAAGAAAAAAGAAACCCCAACTAATTGTGGAAGAGTTGGACAAGAGAATTACATTTCGTTTCGATGGTTCTAGTATTCCAAATAGTACCAAAGGTCTCATGGTGATCGACCTTGACCTCGTATTGATTTTCCCGTGATGCAATTCGTAAGTATTGACAAGAATGATGGTGACTTGGTGTCAAGATACTGGTTGTTGTCAAAAGTATTCAATAGTCTGATGTCACGTCCTCCCAGCAACCAGCAGCTTGGTTCTAAACAAAGAAAATCGGTACTTTTTATTCTTCATCCTGGCTACATCTTGTTCACATGTCATGTGATCAGAATGAAAAAAAGTCAAAACATGATCAGATTTATACAGTTTTTCTTCTCTGAATACACTTTTATGCTCGTCGGAGAAGTAATTCATGGAGGTGATGGAGATAATGGCGTCCGCCATTGTTCTAATAGTTTAGAACCAGTTACTCTACGTCATTACGAGGGAAGTGACGTCACGACTGTTGAACCCTTTAAACAAGAACTAAAAAAAACTGAAGTTGTAGAGTAAGTGGACAAGAGAATTGCATTTCCCTTCTCCGGTATAAGATTTCCAATGAGTACCGAGAAATCTCATGACGATCGACCTTGACCTTGAATGGATTTCCCCGAGATTGGTTTGTATTGATACGAGTGAGGTCGACTTAATGTCAATATTATGGTTGTTGTCACCTACAGAGGCTACAATTATTGTATTAAATAATGCTATTGGCCAGGCACCCCTGTAAAACGCTGTGATCACGTTTGGTGGATAATACGCAATATAAATGTTCAGGAATAGAATTAATTGTCATGTCACGTCATTATCAGCTTTTACCAATTGATCTGTCTTAATGTGTTCCCTTTATCATCCATCGTGTCCTCTTGCTATTGTGCTTTTATTTTTTAAAAGATGAGCTTTTATATAACGCAATAGCCACAAAATTTTCTCAAAGCGCTTTCCAACGGGTCCCTGGCCAACAGTAACACTTAACATTTAGGACGACAGGACATGACGCCTATTAGGCGATATTACCATTATTTTCGGACAGAGACAACGATGTTAACGTCCAGGTACTCATTTTACACCTGATTACGGTGAGAGAATGTGAGAAAAGATAATTTTTTTTCCAAGGACTCAATTATGCGCTAGGGGAGGCTCGAACCCAGGACCTTCCGATCCGAAAGCGAGTGTCATACCACTAGACCACATATCCGCACGGATTTGCATTCCTGGGCCTGGAGGCCTTTTGGAATCTTATCGATTCAGAACTACCAGATTCATAAAATTTTTCAAAACTAATTTTTGTTTTTCTTGTCATTTTTCTCTTCCCCCCCCCCTCCCATCCCTTTCAGAGAGTGCGTGAGAAATCAACAGCCCAGGTCTTCATGATATTCCTGGCTATCATCGATCTGTTCACGTGCACCGTCATCATCCCACTCACCATGTTCATGGAGTATGCAGGGTAAGTGTGAGCAACAACACCGCGACATTATCAAAGGTAGCGTGTCTCAGTGTCACGGCCTAAGCTTCGTACCCGATATGTACCGAGTTTGATCCCCCGCTGCTGTTGCGCTGTGTGGCCTTGAGCAGGTCACCTCGTCCTAGCTCAAATTGTGGCGCTGCACTGCGGCTGACGCCTGGGTTATTCTAGTCTTCCCTGGAGACCCAAGAGACAAATTTCCTCTATGGGATGAATAAAGGGAATTATATTTATATATTACATTATATTATATTATATTATATTATATTATATTATATTATATTATATTATATTATATTATATTATATTATATTATATTATATTATATTATATTATATTATATTATAAATAGATAAGTTCATGGGAGCCGCGTACGATTAACGGATCCATAGTTTATCCCGGTTCTTATAGCTTTGAACGGATAATAACAAGTGCCTGTCACCCTTTTTGATAAGAATATAGTCTATCGCAATGTACTTTCTGCCATATCTAACAAACCCAGCTACCACGTCACTAGAGAATGTACAGGGTGGACGGGTTTGGAGGAGGTGGTGGTTCACAATATTATAAGATCTCAAGCGCGTGAGAAATCAACAGCCCAGCCAGGTCTTTCATGACAGGCCTGGCAATCATCGTTCTGTTCACGTGCACTGTCATTACCCCACTCACGATGTTTATGGAGTATGCAGGATAAGTGTGAGCAACAACGCCGAGGACGTTATCAAAGTAAAATAAAGAACACGATCAGAGCCTCATGAGGTTAATGGATTCGGTGTTTGTCCCGGTTCTCACTGCGGTAATTGGGGGGTCCTGATAGCACAGCTGGTAGAGCTCTCGCTTCACAAGCAAGCAAAGGGACTGAGATCGATCCCGGGTGCGGTCATTATTTTTTCTTACCCCCCCCCCCCCCAACCCCAATCCCCATCCCACCCCCTATCCACCTGGCAGTGATCAGGTGGCTTATTCAAAATTAAGGCGGACGAGTTTGTTTTTTTTGGCCAAAAAGCTCGTATGCCAAAATTATAAATACGTGTTTTTTTTTTTTTTTTGTTTTTGTTTTTGTTATGTTTTTTCGAAGTGCGGTTTCATAGACTGGAACTTAGGGGAATTTGGTCACCTCTTTCAATACAAGGCCAACGACCCCAACTCTATCTCCATGTCTTTCTTTAAGTACATTACATTATTATCCAATAATCATAAATTGCATAGCAGATCTATATATATATATATATATATATATATATATATATATATATATATATATATATATATATATATAATCATAACCCTGGAGTCCTTAAGCTATTAAAAACCTATTCTATATTGACGGTGGTGGTCATTATCATCATAACATTTTTTCTCTGAACATGACTGGTCATTGTTATATTATTCGCCCACACAAAATCTGACCGTATTTCCCTGAAAACATGCGGCCATAATCTCACCACAACATCCTACGTGATATCTAACCTAAAGTCGATGACATGAGTTATCACGTTTTAAAACAATCACCCAAACCAATCTAAACCCCTTTACATTTACTTTTATAAACGCTTGGAAGCTCTAATCTCCTTCACAGTCAATCTCCTACTCTTTCATCTCGCAATATATAAGGTGATCGTCTTTCCTCTAGGAAACAATGGCAGAATAATAATAATAATAATAATAAAGATCCACTTTCACCTATAATGAGATGAATTCGTAAAATCTTTTTTTTTAAATTTTATCCCAGCCTACTTTATGATAGAAACTCTACTAAAAGTATAGGTTGATTGTATCCTCTTTGATGGCAGACACGAAATAAATATCACGATTGTCGTTGAAAAGCTTATAATGTTCTCTCAGATTTCAAATCCATTTTCTAGTTATTACTTTTAAAGTGTAAAGTATTTCGTTTCAGTAGACGTTCTTTGATAACTGGTATGAATTAATTGTTTCTGTTGTTTTTAGTCATTATTACTTCGTCTTCACACACGTTTCATGTTACAGATAGTCGATGCAATGTCTGATTGCTCATGCAATTCTAGCACATCCACAACAAAAATTGACAACGTAATTTAAAATCTCTTGCTACTATCAAGTAATAATAATCTCATTGGCAACAACAACAAAAATTGATGACGTAATTCTAAATCACTCTTGATACTATCAAGTAATGATAATCATTCTAATCTATTCTTTTAAGAAATATGGTTGGGGATCAACATTGTTTTGTAAAGCCAATGTAAAAATTTTATCATCGAGCACAGAATTGCCGGCAAATCTAAAAATAGAACACAATAGTATAATAAGCATAATAGGTGACCGCCTGTTCGTAATAGCCTTTATTTCTATGCAAATACTGAGGGTTCTCTACTGTTTAGTAAAACAAATAGACTTCCATATTTGGCTTAAATCCAAAATGAGATATGCCTGTTAAATTTTAATCTAAATACACTTTTTCTGCTTCATTCAACCATAATAAGGTTGTGTCGAGTATTTAATATAGAACAATATGACTTGCCAACTACTACGACTACAGAAAGATATTCTCCTCTTTGACTCAATAAATCTTGTTGAAAAGGAAAGTTTAGTTCCTCAAAACCTACATTCAGAACTTAGCAGTATTTTTGGAGCGGGATTAGAACCCCGGACCTTATGAGTGTCATGACAGTAGACCACATAGATAGCCGCACGTTTAATTCAATTTTCCAGAATGAAGTTGTGAGTAAAAATTAAGCATGATTTGGTACCAGCCGGCAACAGAAAATTGTTTACAGTTCAAAGAAGGTTATTACCCCTGAACTCATATGTACTAATCCACAGCAAACACGCATGAACGTGAAATCATTGAAATCCCGTCCTCCATTGACACGTCTCCAATTTATTCAGAAATCACGACGCCATCTTAACGGCACGATAATTGATTCGCTGAGGGCCACCACAAACGCCGGTGGGAATGAACTTACAACTTGTGAGTTATAGTTGTACCCTTGTAGCACGCTCAGAGCGGGATTCGAACACTGGACCATCGATCGAAGGCGAGTGTCATACCACTAGATTACATAATAGCCACACTTAATATTCAATTTTCCAGAATGAAGTTGTGAGTAAAAATTAAGCATGATTTGGTACCAGCCGGCAACAGAAAATTGTTTACAGTTCAAAGAAGGTCATTACCGCTGAACTCATATGTACTAATCCACAGCAAACACGCATGAACGTGAAATCATTGAAATCCCGTCCTCCATTGACACGTCTCCAATTTATTCAGAAATCACGACGCCATCTTAACGGCACGATAATTGATTCGCTGAGGGCCACCACAAACGCCGGTGGGAATGATCTTACAAGGGGAAATTACACATGATTTACAGTTGTACCGGGGAACACAGAGGTCAGATTTGATGATTGTGTCAATTTGCATGAGTGAATTCATCACTAAGGTTGCCTGCCAAATCGCATGTGACCCCAATGCGACCTCAGTGGTCACAAATTATATTTATCAATCAAAACAACCCCAAGATGTTCAAATAATTTTTTAAAACCAAGACTTCTTTGAAGCGCCGGGGAACACTCTGACCAACATGAGAGATGCGTGAATTTGCTTGAGTGAATTCAAAAAACTAAGTATGCCTGCCTGATCACGTGACCCCAATATTCTCACGGTGACACCAGTTGGCCACATTTATATATTGATTAAAAAACAAAACCAGTTTACCAGATACTATTTAAACCAAAGAACTACTTTTGAACGTCTGGGATGTTGCATGAATTTGCATGAATGAATTCAGGACTACGAATGACTACCTGATCTCACGTGACCCCAATATTCTCATGATGACTTCAGTAGCCACTTATATCTATTGATTTAAAAAAAAGACACACAGTTTACCAAATGCTACTTTAAACCCAAGACTACTTTGAAGCGCCTGGGATGTTGCGTGAGTAACGTGTTCAAACTTGCATGAGTGAATTCAGCACTAGGAATGACTGCCTGATCCCCACGTCGTGACCCCGATATTTTCACGATGACCTCAGAGGCCACATATATCTATAATTGATCCAAATAACCCCCAATAACCCCCAGTTTGCCCTTCTCTTCTCAATACCAAGACTTCTTGAAGCGCCTGGAATATTGGATGAAATCGTATGAGTTGATTCACTGCTACTAATGCTTGCCTGATCGGATGTGGCCCCAATATTTCACGATGACCTCGGTGACGATAAAAACCATATCAACATGGAGGACATCCAGGTCACATAACCTCAACCTCATCAAACATGGATGATATAAATAGGGTTCATTAGTCGCGAGGTCACTTCCCTCGTAACGAGGCATAGCAACTGGCTCTAAACTACCGGAACAATGGCGGACGCCATTATCTCCATCACCGCCCTTATGAAAGGCCTCTTGTAAAGCATTTTAAGCTCATTTAGTGGATATTGCGCTATATAAAAGTTCAAGTATTTCTACGAATTTTTCGTAGCTCTAGACAGGGCTGCGATACATTAAGTGACGTTGATACTAATGGAATTTGAAGAACGTAATTTTGAAATATTAAGGAAAATTTAATTTAAAATATGCTGTCTTCAGTCTAGACATAAATCACTTAATAGTAGGAACACTTCTGGTAAAGACGACGTGAACTTATTTGCAGGTCTGATAACCCAATTCCTCATGGGCTCATTGTTGTAATGGAAATATAAAATATAAAGGAGCAAAATATTGCCCATTACAACAATGTTAAACTAGGCCAGTAAGTGAAATGGGCTGTTAGACCTGCACATATGTACACGTCGGTTCATTCGAATGGAATACAAAAAACGTGAATTTTGAAATATTCTGCCTTCCGGTAAAAACCAAGAGAGAATTCTAGATTGATAGTACTTCAAAGTAAATTGAACGTAACTGTTTTTTTTTAGTTGCTCTCCATATCTTTTTGCTAACCCATCTAGCATTCATGAAGCGTAGGTGTGATTCTTGCCAGACCTCTGCTTCATGACCTGCATTGGCTGCCTGTTGAGAAAATGATTAAATTCAAAGTTTGTGTTTTAGTGTATCGTTGTCTTGAAGGTTGTGCGGCTATGTGGTCTAGTGGTATGACACTCGCTTTCGGATCGGAAGGTCCTGGGTTCGAGCCTCGCTCGGCGCATAGTTGAGTCCTTGGAGAAGGCTCTTTACTCACATTCTCTCACCGTACTCAGGTGTAAAATGAGTACCTGGCCGTTAACAGCGTTGTCTCTGTCCCAAAAAAATTTGTAATATCGCCTGACAGGCGTCATGTCTCGTCCTACATGTTATGTGTTGCTGTTGGCCAGGGACCCCTTGTAAAGCGCTTTGAGCACGTTTAGTGGATATTGCGCTATATAAAAGCTCAAAAGGTTCTGCCCCTTCCTGCATTTCGGAACTATTTGAAAGATATTCAAACCCCGCCCCTTACGTTCGGCCAGTGATTCCACAAAACTAGTTGTCCCTCGAAAACGGAAAAATGCTGGAATGAGATCCTTTTCTCATTTCGGACCCTCTGTTTGGAACGCCTTACCACAGAGCATTCGTGAAAAAGAATCCTTGTCTATTTTTAAAAGTTCGCTTAAAACAAATCTGTTTCGATTTTAGTAGATGATATGAGAAGTAAGATAGGCGCCTGGTTTGGGTTGTGTTGTGTCTGTATATGTGTGTGAGTGTGTGTGTATGTGTGTGTGTGTGTGTGTGTGTATGTGTGCTTGTTTGTGTGAATGAGTATGTTTCAGCCAAAGTAATTTGTAATTTAAGCTCTTAGGGTCTGGTGTCTCGGAGTTATAGAGCTATAGAAGTTTTCAGTATTATTATTATTATTATTGGTATTATTATTATTAGTATTATTGTTATTATTATTATTATTATTATTATTATTATTATTATTATTATTATTATTATTATTATTATTATTTTATTATTATTATTGTATTATTATTATTATTATTATTATTATTATTATTATTATTATTAATATTAATATTATTATCATGATTATTATTATTATTAATGACTAAATTAGGGATAAGATAAGATCTAAAAAAATTGTGTATGTGAAACAGTGCCAGAAAAATAAAGAAAGAAAAATAAAATAGAATTTAAAAAATAAATAATTAAAAAATAATCAATAGTCCATATTTTGATGAAAGTTTGCGTGGGCAGAAATTCGTGGATTTTAAAACAAAATTTCAAAGGATCTAAGATTGTGATAAACTGTCTCGTATTTGGCAGCTAAAATGATGTGAAACGAAACCTGTTGGGGTTTTAGGGAAACACATTTCATTTTTTGTTGTTTCATTTCCCGATTAAGTGGGATATTGGAGCTCAGACACTCCTACCTATCTAAGTTCTAAATTTAAATCTGAGTCCGACAGATTCTATGGCCAAAAAAACATTTCATCCAAATGTCAAATCTCGATCGATTTAAAAGATCCTCATCTTGCCAAAAACGTTTAAACCTGGGACTTCAAAGAAGAGTTCAAGGACGTTCGAGATTTGAGAGTATTTTCGACAATACGTGCGGCTATGTGGTCTAGTGGTATGACACTCGCTTTCGGATCGGAAGGTCCTGGGTTCGAGCCTCGCTCGGCGCATAGTTGAGTCCTTGGAAAAGGCTCTTTACTCACATTTTCTCACCGTACTCATGTGTAAAATGAGTACCTGGCCGTTGACAGCGTTGTCTTTGTCCGAAAAATTGTAATATCGCCCGACAGGCGTCATGTCCCGTCCTACATGTTAAATGTTGCTGTTCACCAGGGACCCATTGTAAAGCGCTTTGAGCACATTTTGGTGGATATTGCGCTATATAAAAGCTCAATTTTTTAAAAATTTCAATCAATTGATATCTATATGACGGACGAGTTTTTTGACCAAATTTTATAAATGCAGGTTTTTTTCAAAGTACGACAGAATATTATTATTTGTGGCCAGTTTTCTCAATCCAGCATACACTTTATCGTCAATAGAATTTTTTAAAAATAATTAAAAAACCGACAAAAAGAAAACAAATACGGATACTTGTGTGACGTATTTCCATGGATTTACCATACTCATTGCGCTTCATTATGTTTTATATATTTCCCTAGCTGACCATATGTGACCCATCGTCTCAAAACGGTATTATGTCGGGATGGGCCAAATGCTAAAAAGTCAAATTGTAGTTAAACTAGCCAAAAATATGAAACGTTGGTATCTAGCACAGTAAAATATGATATTCCTTCTCCTCTATAACGCATATAAACTCAACTTAACTACGATATTTCTGGCTACAAATTTTATTTTCAGCATCTTAATCATCCCGATTTAATACCGTTTTGAGACGAGGGGTCACATATAATTTCATGTAGAACCAGCCATTGGTATAGCGCCTTTTTGCCAAGACTTATACGAAATCTGTGACTGCCAATTACTAGTCATTCACACCTGAGTCGAGTGAGGTTATGTTTATGTAAAGTGTATTTCTTACCCAAGGGCAAAATAATTTTTCAAGAGTACTGTTGTTGTTCAGGCGTTGCCTCTGTACGAAATAAAAGTAAAATCGCCTAATAGGCGGCATTTCTTGCCATACACGTTTAGTGTTGGTGTTGTAAAGTCACTCACTCAATCCTCTCCGGGTCTGCTGGCACTTGAGGCGATGCAAGGGATCTCCACCTGGTCCTGGCAGCAGCTATTCTTGGGGCCATCTCGAGGGACAAGCAGACCTCTCTTCTTTAAGTCCCTCTCTATGGTACATTCTGCAAGTTTCCTTGGGGCGGCCTCGCTTCCTCTTTCCTTGGGGTGTCCATCTCAGAGCCTTCAGTGTTTCATCAGATCTGCGACAGGCATGTCCCAGCAATTGCCATCTTCTCCATTTAATGAGACTCTCCAGAGTATCCACTTCAGCTCTCGCTCTCAGGTATTGGTTACGGTTAGTGGATATTGCGCTATATACGTGGTCAAGTTTATTCTTAACTTTTAAAAAAGGGATAGTTTTCTCTCTCTCTCTCTCTCTCTCTCTCTCTATCTATCTATCTATCTATCTATCTATCTATCTCTCTGTTTCTCTCTTTTTTCTCTAATTTCTCTCTCTCCCTCTCTCTATCGTTATATTTATCTATCTATCTATTCATATATTTATTTTAATATCTATCTATCTTGTTTCATTCTCTCTGCTTTCGTGTGTTTGTGAGTGTATGTGTGTGGTGTATGTAATTGTGTGTGTGTGTGTGTGTGTGTGTGTGTGTGAGTGTGAAGCACACTTCCAAATAATAATGAATCGACTTCTAATCTGTCTTGCAATGATATATCAATATCAATGCTGGTTTACTTAGCCGATGGTTTGTTTTTCTACTATAAATGTTAAAAGACGATGGAATCCTCACACTTCGTCAAAGAAATACTCGTAGATAAATTAAATAACTGTGAATGGGAACTTTATACATTTCATATTTATCAAAGAGAGATAAGAGCTTGCCAAATTTATGTTGCAAGAAACAGATATATCTACTCAATTTCGATGTTACACACCGCATCAAGGGGAGGTAATGTACAGGTGGATAGGTTACTGGAATGTTCAGTTTATTGTTAAAAAATAGTTGACGATTGATGATCTGTTTTGAGGACCAACATTTATTTATTAAGCTAGGAAATGAGATTCCACGACTTTGACAAAAGAAGATCAGTTGCACAATTTAAATGTCCAGTCCTCAAATGAACTAGTTACACACTTCCAAGGAGAATGGAACCAGTATTGTGACATCAAACTAGACTTATTGTACTCAATTATGGACTTGATTTTACGTTGATGTAATGGACAATATTTTGGGTTGATTTGAGAGTATTTCCATTATACAACAATGATTCCCCCATAACAATTTGAGTTGCAAGACCTGTAAATAAATGCACATCGGGAAGCATATAAATCGACGTGTACATATATGGAGGTCTGACATCCGAACGCTCTTATGGGCCTAGTTTAACATTGTTGTAATGGACAATATTTTGCGTCCTTTTTTGTCTTGTTGAGATTTCCATTACAACAATGAGCCCATAATGAATTGGGTTATCAGACCTGCAAATAAGTGCACGTCGGGTAGCACATAATATAGACACATTCGTCAGAACGATAAATAAACAGGCAATAAAAGGTGTTGGATTCTACCTTTTATCTGATGAGTCCCTTCCATTATCGTGATGGCAGAGTGTGTGTGCTAAAATCTATTTGCATTATGCTATCGAGTTTCTGGAAAGAGATATCAGGCAGGCAGGCTTTATCGATGAACACTGGGGGGATAAACAGGCACATCAAAACCGTCATTTTTTGTCTTTGTCGTTACAATCCTCTTCATCATGATTATTATTATCATCATCATCATCATCATCATCATCATCATCATCATCATCATCACCATCATTCATCCTCATCATCATCATCACCATCACCACCACCACCACCACCACCATCACCACCACCACCACCACCATTATAATCATCATCATCATCATCATCATTCATCCTCATCATCATCATCAACACCACCACCACCACCACTATCATCATCACCACCACCACCATCATCATCATCATCATCACCACCACTACCACCACCACCACCATCATCATCATCACCACCACCACTACCACCACCACTACCATCATCATCGTCATCACCACCACCACCATCACCACCACCATCATCATCATCATCACCACCACCAGATTTCTAGCTCTCACCTACACAAAACACGCCAATGTTGACTGATTTACAAACAGATCAATTCCAACCTAAAACACCTGCACAAGGTAAAACTCTCAGGTGTATACAATCATGTTTAACCTGTTCATTGCCGTACTCTAGAAAAAAACATATTTTAAAATTTGGCCAGAAAACCCGTCCTTCAAATATCGATCGATTTAAATGGCAAAACGCTCTCAAACATGGGACTTTATTAAAATCTCACGAAGTCCCAGATTTAAGAGTTTTTTTCCAAGATGAGAGTCATTTAAATCAATCGATATGTGAAGGACGAGTTTTCTGGCCAAATTTTTTAATACGTTTCTTTCCAGAATACGGCAGTTAACTTGTTGATCTCTCGTTGGCTGGGTTTATAAAATCATTTAACTTTTACCTGATTATTCTATCTAACAGTAAAAGTGCGGCTATGTGGTCTAGTGGTATGACACGCCTTCGGATCGGAAGGTCCTGGGTTCGATCCCCGCTCTTTATTCACCTTATCTCACCGTAATCAGGTGTAAAATGAGTACCTGGCCGTAAACAGCGTTGTCTTTGTCCGAAAAATTGTAATATCGCCTAACAGGTGTTATGTCACGTCCTACATGTTAAATGTTGCTGTTGACCATGGGCCCCCTGTAAAGCTCTTTGAGCACATTTAGCGGATATTGCTCTATATAAAAGCTCAATTTTTAAACTTTTTTTAAGAGCGATGCGACTCCAGTTCCAATAGAGACCTAGTCGCATTGCTCTTACAGCTCTGTTTTTCGGTGTAAATGGTTGAATTAAGAGATGAATTCAAAGAAATGAGAAGAGGAATGATTGTCTTGCTATCAAAGGGGTAATTGTTGTGATTATGTCAGATATCCCATTATCTATATAGTTTATATTAAAAAATAAAAGAATTTTGAAGGTTTCAATTTTTTTTTTTTTAATAGGGAAATTTATGAAGATCCGGGAATATGAACAAAAGGAGAAAGGAAGAAGAGTATTGCAGAAGATCTGGAAGGGGGTGGGGGGGGGGGGGGGAATGACGAGAAATAGATAGAGAGAGAGAGAGAGAGAAGAGAGAGATAGAAAGAGAGAAAGAGAGAGAGAGCGAATATCAGATGAGAAATAGAGATAAGGAGAGAAAGAGGGGTAAAGATAGAAAGATAGAGAGGTCGCGCAAGAGAGACAAGAAGATAGAAAGAAAGAGAAGAAGTAATAGATAGATAGATAGATAGATAATAGATAGAAGAGAGAGAAGATAGATAGAGAGAGAGAGATAGATAGTAGAGAGAAAGAGAGAGAGAGAAGAAGAAGAGAGAATCAGAATGAGAAATAGAATAGAGGGAGAGAAAGAGGGGGTAGAAGATAGAAAGATAGAGAGAGGTCGCGCAAGAGAGACCAAGAGAGATAGAAAGAAAGAGAGAGATAGATAGATAGATAGATAGATAGATAGATAGATAGATCGAAAGAGAGAGATAGATAGATAGATAGAGAGAGAGATAGATAGAGAGAAATAGATAGAGAGAGAGAGAAAGAGAGAGAGAGAGCGGAATATCAGGAATGAGAAATAGAGATAGAGGGAGAGAAAGAGGGGGTAGAAGATAGAAAGATAGAGAGAGGTCGCGCAAGAGAGACCAAGAGAGATAGAAAGAAAGAGAGAGATAGATAGATAGATAGATAGATAGATAGATAGATAGATAGATAGATAGATAGATAGATCGAAAGAGAGAGATAGATAGATAGATAGAGAGAGAGATAGATAGAGAGAAAGAGAGAGAGAGAGAGAGAGAGAGAGAGAGAGAGAGGGAGAGCTCGGAATATCAGGAATGAGAAATAGAGATAGAGGGAGAGAAAGAGGGGGTAGGAGATAGAAAGATAGAGAGAGGTCGCGAAAGAGAGACCAAGAGATATAGAAAGAAAGAAAGAGATAGATAGATAGATAGATAGATAGATAGATAGATAGATAGATAGATAGATAGATAGATAGATAGATAGATAGATAGATAGAAAGAGAGAGATAGATAGATAGATAGATAGAGAGAGATAGATAGATAGAGAGAGAGAGAGAGAGAGAGAGAGAGAGAGAGAGAGAGAGAGAGAATTTATGATTTATATAAACAGACTTTTTAATATGTAAAAAAATAGTCTATCAGAAACATCAGGCCTACCGAGCCGGACTTTACCCTGTTTTCTGTCGCACGAAACGGGACAATAGCAATTGCTTGCTACCCTTTCAACAGGACGGTAGTGGATCTCAAAACTACGTTCGACAGATCTAATAACCTCTGTTGCTGGGTGGACATGAAATAATCTCGACTACATCCGAGATTGAACCCGCCTTGCGTGTGACGCGAGTACTCTACCAACTGAGCTATCCAGATCCCCACGGAAAATGTTTTTAAAAGGGTCAAGCCTGGCTCAGTGGTACGTTCTTTGCTTCGTATCCGAGTTCGAATACCCGATGCGCTGTATGGCCTTAAGCAAATTACCTCGCCTTAGCCCTAGTTTGCGGCGCTGCATTGCGTCTGACGCCTGGTTTATTATAGTCTTCCCTTGGAATAGACCCTATAGACAAATTTCCCCTTTGGGATGAACATAGGGAATTTTATTTTAATTTTATCCAGAATCCAAAGGAAAATAATTTTAAGATTATAAAAACTGATATGGTTATCAAGGAAAATGTGTTTTTTAGATGAAAACAGAAATCTAGGGGAAATAGTAAATTTGAAAATGATATGTTGTTATTGTAACTAATGATGTTATTGTAACATCAAAGCCGCCGTAATTTGGAAAAAAACCTATTTAAAAATTTGGCCAGAAAACTCGTCCTTCAAATATCGAACGATTTAAATGCCCTTCATCTTGGCAAAAACTCTCAAACCTGGGACTTCGCGAAGTCCCAGGTTTGATAGTTTTTGCCAAGATGAAGGGCATTTAAATCGTTCGATATTTGTAGGACGAGTTTTCTGGCCAAATTTTTAAATATGGATTTTTTTCGAGAGTATGACAGAAAGTAAGGAAACACAACCTAACAATTGTGTCAAAACAAATAGGAATCGATAACCTTTGTGCTACTGATACACGGGAATGTGTAATGTGTATACAATAACTTTTACCGCCAAAACAAACGATTTTTATACAGCAAACACAAACAAATACACACAAACGCACACACACACACACACATACACATACACACATTCATAGATTAATGAGTTAGATAAATAGATGGAGAAAAGAGAGAGAGAGAGAGAGAGAGAGAGAGAGAGAGAGAGAGATAGAGAGAGAAACGGAGAGAGGAAGAGAGAGAGAGAAACGGAGAGAGGGAGAGAGAGAGAGAGAGAATGTGTGTGTGAGAGAGAGACGGAGAGAGAGAAATAGATGGAAGAAAGAGAGACACACACACAGAGAGAGAGAGAGAGAGAGAGAGAGAGAGAGAGAGAGAAAGAGAATGTGTGTGTGTGTGTGTGTGTGTATGAGAGAGAGAGAAGGAGAGAGAGAGAAACGGAGAGAGGGAGAGGAGAAGAGGGAGAGAGAGAGAGAGAGGAGAGAGAGAGAGAGAGAGAGAGAGAGAGAGAGAGAGAGAGAGACTTTAATATCGTTTGGTATACCTTATCCTTCCCCTCTGTCATTATTCAAAATCGTTTATCAGCCATCTTCACTCCGTAACTAATATAAACAAAACATTAATTACTGCTACCTGAGAACCAGTACAATAAACGAGTATTCAAATAACTTAGTTTTATTGTAGACACGATTTATAAGGGGGGAGGGGGGGGGGGCGAAACGTCCATTTTTTTTTATGTTTTCGTATATTAAATCGAAGCTTACAGTCAATTCATATTGTTATTAATTTGAGTACAAGTATGATAGTCTTTCGGAGAAATCTTCGTTCTAAATATCTTCAAAAGATTTTTTAAATTGAGCTTTATATAGCACAATATCCACTAAATGTGCTCAAAGCGCTTTACAAGGGGTCCCTGATCAACAGCAACATTTAACATGTAGGACGGGACATGAAGCGTGTAAGGCGATATTACAATTTTTCGAACACAGACATCGCTGTTAACGCCTAGGTACTCATTTTACACCTGAGTACTGTGAGAGAATATGAGTAAAGAGCCTTCTCCAAGGAATCAACTATGCGCCGAGCGCAAGGCTCGAACCCTGGACCTTCCGATCCAAAAGCGAGTGTCATACCATACCACAAGACCACATAGCAGCACTTTCATACCAGAAGTCGTATTGTTACTCTACTCGGCACCGTGTCTTTTCCATTACAAAAAAAAAAAAAAGTCAAGTATCCCTAGAGAGTTGAATGACCGGATGATGAATATGGAACTGGTACAAAGCTCTGGCACCGGCGTTTTGTCCTTGGTTAAAACACTTGACATACGTGTTTCCACTCAATGAGGCCTAAATTTTCTCATGTTAACCAGTTCACTGCCGCCGTATTACTCTGAAAAGAGTTTAAAAATTTTGGCCAAAAAACTCGTCCTTCAAATATCGGTTGATTTAAATGACCCTCGTCTTGGGGTGAGGTCTTTGATAAAGTCCCAGATTTGAGAGTTGTTTTTATTTATTCACCGAGATGAGGTTTAAATTAGATTTAAATTGATCGATATTTGAAGGACGATTTTTCTGGCCAAAATGTAAAAAAAATACGCGGCTTTCTTGAGTAAGCACTTAACTGGTTAACCCTTAAAGGGCTGACCCTCTTCAAATACCTCCCCCAACCCCCCCCCCCCCCCCCCCCCCCCCCCCCCCTATTTCAGATGGCTGGCGTAAGGGACGTAACTCTGGTTTGCAAATGAATGTTTTTTAAAGAAAATACAGGCATAACTTTTTGACCATATTTTAAGATACAGAAATAATTCGAACGTCAAAACAATAGAAGAATGAATGAATTGTCATTTCCATGATAAATGACACAGTATTTAATAAAATTATCAAGACTATTAAAAGAATGCTAAAATCTGATTCTAAACGAAATTCCAAATTCTAACACTTTTCAACCCAATAAAAAATAAATCTCGGTAACTTCTATCTCAATCGATGAACTGTAAAGTGGAAAAGAATGTAAAACTCTTCTTGTTATAGTAAAAGCAAAATGTCCATGGCT
>NC_088363.1:3572895-3580395 GCF_034508935.2 Berghia stephanieae | reverse complement strand
CTCCTCCTCCTCCTTTTCTGTTTTTCTTCTTTTTGGTCTTCTCCTAAACAACTGAACTCAGCCAACTTGATTATCACTGTCGAAGATTCTTATTATGACAAATAGAACACACGAACAAAGTCTATAATGTAACCAACCATATATAATCCCTAGTTTATTAAAAGAGTTTCCAAATCAAGATTTTTAATCAAGGTAGAAATACATTTAATCCTTAAGATACACGAAGTAAATTTATTCTCTCTAAAAATATAAATCAGAGTTTGCGGTTTAAAGAGACAGACAGACAAATACATCATTCACTCACTCAATGCTCTCCGGGCCTGCTGGCATTTGGAGGGATGCAAGGGATCTCCATCTAGTCCTGTCAGCAGCTATTTTTGGGGCCATCTCGAGGGACATGCCTCTCTACGGTAAGTCTCCAAGTCTCCTTGGGGAGGCCTCGCTTCCTCTTTCTTTGGGGTGTCCATTGCAGAGTCTTCCAGATCAGTGTTTCATCAGGTCTGTGACAGACATGTCCCAGCTATTGCCATCTTCTCCTTTTAGTGAGACTCTCCAGAGACTCCATTTCAGCTCTGGCTCTCAGGTCCTCATTTGAGATTGTGTTTGGCCAGAGCATCTTGAAGACCCGTCTCAACTCCCCGGATGACAATCCCTGTGATCCTCCAACACTCCGACAAACAGTGCAAAACGCCCAAGACATTACCTAGACAGTACATAAGAGATTCAGATGTTATTTATAGAATCAAAACAAAGAACTGAACACCGTCTGTGATCGCCATTCATTCATTGACATAAAAGTTCCTCTTCCTACTTCTACAAATTTGTCTACAAGGATTAAACACAATTTTCTTATTTTGGCCAGAAAAAGTATGTGTACCTGTCTCTTCTTTTACTTCAAATTATATCAATCGAATGAATAACATTGGGGTTGCCAAAATTTTTAAGCCAAATATTTTCTAGTAATGTTTAGTGTTTAAGACAATGAGGCAAGTTGAGGTCCTTTTAAATCGATTGACAAATGCAACAATAATTTTCTGGACAAATCAAAAAAGTGTGATTCTACAGACTTTGGCAGGAATTCCCTTAGGCTGGATGAGACAGGCAGACGATGAGGCAATTAAGAAGGATGAAGTATATTATATGAAACCACTATTTGTTTCCTGTGTTAATAGCACCAATCCATATTTCTCTCTTGTTTATCTCTCTCTTTATATATATATATATATATATATATATATATATATATATATATATATATATATATATATAGGCGAGATCGAGAAGGAAAAAAAAAAGAGAGAGAGAGAGAGAGAAATAAAGAGAGAGAGAGACAGAGAGAGAGAGAGAGAGAGAGAGAGAGAGAGAAAGAGGTGGATGAATTAGATTACACTTTAATGTGACTTTGATTAACGTGACGCGTAAATAATACGGTATAAACGAACTAGGCTATGCCTGATGTGGTGAATATTTTCGTTAAGATTATACAATTTTATTATGTGATTAAATATGAATATCGATTATTCAACCGTTTTGATTTAACTCACACGAGATACATTAAATCCAAAACACTCAATATGTTCTGATAATGATATTCTGTTATCCACCTCTTATTTAAAACACTCGCCACTAGGGTTTAATGTTTTAATGTTTGATATAATATGTGGATAACCAAATTCACTTGGAGCGACGTACACTTTTTTGCAGGTCTGATAACCCTATTTGTTTTAGGTTTATTGTTGTAATGGAAACACTCTCAGACAAACGCAAACTGTGGATAGATTGAAGTTGACGTCAACACACAAAACTATGTGTAACCTTAAACGTTTATAGTCTGGTCAATACCATTAAATGAGAAATACTCATAAACGCGGATGGCAAAACAATAACAAAGACTCGAGTGACGTCAACTTCATTCTATCTATATCAGTATTCATTCCTTTGACATTGTGACCAACCATCTCAAACCGTTGTTATGTCTGGATAAAGTGAGGCTATGTGGTCTTGTGGTATGACACTCGCTTTCGGATCGGAAGGTCCTGGGTATGAGGCTCACTCGGCGCATTAATTCTTTATAAAGTGATATTCGGCTTCTTTGACCAAATTTATATCAAAGCCAGTTAACATCTTCATCGTATTTTGCTTGAAATATACCAGCTGAGCTCAGTAGTAAGACCATTACTGTGGATGTGTGCGTATGTCATATCCAAGAAAAAGTGGTACTTTTCTGATAGTCTGAGGTGCATATTTCTTCTTCTTTTTCTTCTTTTTCTTCATTTATATTGAGCTATATAGAAGTTAAGGTCTTTTTGTTTGTTTCTGGTTGTTTTTTTTGTGGGGTTTCTTTTTGGCAAATGGTTCCATTCATGAAATGTATTTGGAAACAAAAGACTAAAGATGCTGAAGAAATTAATTTAAACTATATTACTTCCAGTTCCTAAAACTCCATAGAAGTGAGAGCAATGTTGGCAGTTAAATAAATACTACCAATAGTTTGAATGACTTTGTTTACAAACTCAACTATAACTGTACCAGTTTTCTGGTAAATTTTCATAATATAGACCATTTAAACAGAAAAAGCAAAACAATCTGGCATCCTATACATGAGAATTTGGCCAAAATAACAGTTTTAGCGTGAAAAAACTCTTTTCTCACGGGAATCGGAGAAGTCAGTTTTGATTAAGCCCCCATCTTCCTTCTGGCGGTGTTGTTCAGGGCTTAGGCGCTATGGCTAATGACACTTTCGTGTTCTGTATTTAGTTTTTGGCTTATTTTGATCTCCCTTTTGTTTGTTCCTGAAGTGAATCAGTTTTTCAAGTAAACAAGCGAGTTGTATATATTATATATATATATATATATATATATATATATATATATATATATATATATTATATATATAAAGCGAGAGAGAGAGATGGGGGGGGGGATAATATAGATAGAAAGATAGATAGATTGAAGGTAGATAGATGAGAGATAGATAGATAGAGTGATAGAGAGAGAGTATGTGTGTGAGTGAGAGAGAGAGAGAGAGAGAGAGAGAGAGAGAGAGAGAGAGAGGGAGAAGGGGGGGGGGGAGAGAGAAAATGACAGCTAATCCATGTGTAATAAAACACGCTGTGGGCGCTTTGCATAAATTTCATTTTGATTTTGATATATTTTTTTGGTACATTTGCTACGTAGCAAGACGACACGCTGTTTTAGCTGTGTATAATATTGTTATGTCTTGGCACAACCAACACATTTTGGAAATTGCACACTCATGTCAAAGACCTAGATGACTATCACGGTGTAATCGGAATTTTTTAAGTTAGTCTCTTATGACTCACAGACTCAAAACGATTTTTTGCGGGAGGATCCACACCCTGAAAATAAAATCAGTTTTAAATTCCCTTTATTCATCCCTAAGAAGAGATCTGCCTTTATGGTATTGTTCAGGTGAAGACTGAAATAACTCGGACATAAGCCGCAGTGTAGCGCCGCAAAGCGAGGCTGGACGAGGTGATTCGTTCAAGACGTGTGGTTGAACTCGGCACATTTGGTTGGAAGACGAAGCAAAGACTATATTAATCATCGGGCTCCAATCGTTTAGAATATCGTCTTGTGTGCGGCTATGTGGTCGAGTGGTATGGCACTCGCTTTCGTATCGGAAGGTCCTGGGTTCGAACTTCGCTCGGCATAGTTGAGTCCTTGGAGAAGGCTCTTTACTCACAATATCTCACCGTACTCAGGCGTAAAATGAGTACCTGACCGTTAATATCGTTGTCCTTGTCCGAAAAAAAATTAACATCGTCTAACAGGCGTCGTGTCACGTCCTAAATATTAAATGTTGCGGTTGGCCAGGTACCTCTTGTAAAGCACTTTGAGCACATTTAGTGGATATTGCGTTATATAAAAGGTCAATTCTCTTCTTCTTCTTAAGACTTTGGCTACAATTCATGTTTGAAAATCATTTGTTGCAAATTTTTATTTACTGAAACTTGTTTTACTTTCCTTCTCCAACAGGTTCAACATTAAGTACAACGCCCTGTGTAAGATGTATCATTTCCTCATCACATCCAAGATCCCTCTGTCTGCCTTCATGATGGTAGCCATCGCAATCGACCGATACTTCTGTATCTGCCACCCATTGAAGAAAGCTCTGAACATCTCTAGAGCAAGAATCATCATCGTAAGCTTCATACTGGTGGCGTTCGTCTTCGGCATCATCACGTCGCTTTTCCACGGTGTGATGGGCGTGGTGAACCGTATCGACAACAAGTTCATCTTCAAGCTAATCGGGCACAATATGACGAAGATCATTCTGAACGTGTCCGACCACCAGCTACAGCTGGAGGAGATTAAAAAGAAAGTCGCCGAGGAAGTGACCAGGAGGAACATGACGGTGAATTGGGACATCAATACGTCATTACCCAGATACGAGGAAATCCGAAATATGGGAAGATGTCAGGTAAACGACTTTCACATGTCCAAGGATAGCCTTGAAATGTACAGAACAACCTACAATGTGATCTTCCCCATATGCCTGGTCATCGTCATGGCTCTTTACTTCATGATTTATAGATTTATGTGTTTGAGAAGATCCAAGAAATTGAAACAGAGACTCAAGATTTGTTCCTACGTCAATCAAAACGGCGGCCTTTCAAATGGCACGAACTGTGTTGCTGTTAGAGACGATGATAACGGGTTTGTGACGGAGTTGTCTGCCGTGTCGCAATCTTTACCTATGATCAAGGCCAGGAACTTTAATTCAGAAAACAAAAGTGGTATAGAGGATGACAGCTCAGCAAAATTGCTGAAAGAAACATCTCTGAACGAACCGGACAAGCAGTATCTGTCGCCGCCTTCATCCAGGTTAATCAAACACGGTTTGTCATCGTCATGTTCAACACTAAGCGCACCAAATCACACAGAATCCAGAAGCGTCACGGAGACCACGCTATCGCCTGCCAGCTCGTGTTCGCAAATCGTTCGAGCAGAATCCAACGCACAAATCCTCGATCAGTCTCCAGCCACGTCCACTATTTTGTCCAATTCAGAAACCGACCGTAAAAATGGTCACACTCACACCCGCCATTCTCAACACAACAAACTCCGGCTGTATATAAAACAAGAATCCATCAAAAGATACAAAAATAAAAAGCGCGCTCAGCTTAAAAACAGACAGCGAAACTCGAATCATTCGCGAGATTACGATCCGGAACGTCTTCGAGAGGAGAACCGAAAAGCCAATGTTCGGACTGCCCTTATGTTGTTTACAGTGAATATTGTTTTTGTCATTGCCTTTGGACCGGCTTGGCTGATGACACTTAATCTAATTCCACACTACAGACTGTTGTTTTATTTGTACTTTATTTATAACGCAGCAAATCCTTTCATCTACGCCTTCATGAATCATATCTTTAAATCTTACATGAGAAACATTTTTACTTGTAAACGTAAGGCTTTGGTTGTTGTTACGTCATAAAATAAAAATCTACTTTTACTTTCGCATTGAACTATTAACAGTTATCAAAATGACGAATTCCCAAGTTTTCGGATTCATGGAACGTCAAGAAAAATTGGAGAAATTAGCGACTGCATATTCTTATTAAATAATGATGACTCTTCACGACCGTTGTTGGAAAAACAAAAAAAAATCTTGGAGAACATAATTCACTCTACCTGGATTTGTCAGCGTCTGGGGCACTCGAGTCGTGTGAGAAACAATGTCCATGTGAGTTACTCCATCATCATGCAGTATAATGCTTGTCTTTCTCGGTGTGTAATGTGTAAATGTTGCTGCTCGAAGCTCGAAGAAATAAATAATAATGTGAAATTGAATGAAAGCTTCAATTTAGTGACAAGTTCAAATTAACGTTTCGGGTTTCCCCTTTATCAACATAACAGGATGAATGAAACACTACAGATGAACGAGATAATGTGGTAGTTCCAAAATTACTAAAAGGATTCAATAGTCAGATGTCGCGTCCTCCAACAGCTTGGTTCTAAACACATAAAATCGGTACTCTTTATTCTTCATGCTGGCTAGAACATGTTCACATACCATGTGATCAGAATGTATAAAAGCCAAAACATGATCAGATTTATAATGCTTTTCACCCCAGGATACACGTAAATGCTCGTCGGAGTAGTATTTCATAAGGGCGGTGATTGTGATAACGGCGTTGTTCCGATAGTTTAGAACCAGTTATTATGAGTCATTACGAGGGAAGTGACGTCCCGACTGTTGAACCCTTACTCGTCATGGTTTTGATTGAGAATTTCAAAACTTTATTACCCTTCTAATTTTTACAAACACTGATATTTCTACCATGACAAATGCGTGTATGCTAAATTAATCACAATTTTTATCAGACACATTTACAGTAAAAACAAAATTCAAAATGAACTTCCACGTCTTCTGTTATTTAGACGATGTTTTATCTTTACATTTGTGACCCTTTGTCTACAAACGGTATTATGTCGGGATGGACCAGATGCTAAATAGTCAAATTATAGTCAAACTGGTCAAAAGTATAAACCGTAGGTATTTAGCACAGTAAAATATGACATTCCTTCTCCTCTATAAAGCAAGCAAACTCAAGTCTGATATTTCCGGCTACAAATTCAATTTTCAGCATCTTAGTCATCCCGACTTAATACCGTTTTGAGACGACGTGTACAACGTAACTTGACGCCTTAATGATTGAACACATTGCCCATTGTGTAAACTCTTGGTTCATCTTGTATACTTGTAAGCCACGCGGAGAAACTGGTTTGAATTGAGTCCAAAATGTCACGTGCCTTGTGCCGACTCTTGACGTCATTGATGCTTTGTGAAATATTTTCTGTACGCACTCGTCATTTTATAGATGCTGTGCGTTTGGCTAAGAAAAACACAGCATTGCCATCCGGAAAAATATAACGGGCTAAAGCACAAAAATGTGTGTATGAAACATTGAACGTTTATTTATTTTCTGGTAAATACCGTTTAGTGAGAATTACTCTTTGAGACGGATGGCTAAAAATAATAACGAAGACCCGAGTGACGTCAACTTTGTTCCATTTATATAGGGGATTTTTTTATTTTATTTTACAGATGGTATTGATAGATTTAAGATGACGTCACTCCGGTCTGTTTTATTGGGTTTTTGGGGTATATATTTTTTTTGCAATACACGTTCATGAGTAATTATACAAACTGCATTATACAAACTATAAAAGTTCATGGTACATCGTTTTGTGTGTTGATCCGTTACACTTCCGGATGGCAATATTGTGAGCTTATTCGTCAAGCGCATACTATCTATACTAAACTTATCCATGATTTTTACAGGTTTGAAATTCACTATTTGGCCTAAAACCTCAAAATGGCATTATGTTACTTTGGCTAGCTTTATCCTATTCATTTATTTATTTATTTGATATAAGGGATTATTCTTGTAATTTACAAAAATAAATCATGCCAAACAATACATACATTTTACAAGTTCGGATTTTACTTTTTGCTTAAAACCTGAAAAC
>NC_088363.1:3557895-3567895 GCF_034508935.2 Berghia stephanieae | reverse complement strand
CTCTCTTTCTCTCTCGCTTCCTCTCTCTCTCTCTCCCTCTTTCTCTCTCTAATTATATCTCTCTTTCTTTCTCTCTCTCTCTCTCTTTCTCTCTCTCTCTTCCTCTCTCTCCCTCTTTCTCTCTATTTCTCCCTCTCTCTCTCTCTCTCTCTCTCTCTCTCTCTCTCTCTCTCTTTCTCTTTCTCTATTTATCTCTCTCTTTCTTTCTTTCTCTCTATTTATCTCTCTCTTTCTTTTGCTTTCTCTTTCTCTCTCTCTCTCTTCCTTTCTCTCTCTCTTCCTCTCTCTCTTCCTCTCTCTCCCTCTGTCTCTCTCTCTATTCATCTCTCTCTTTCTTTCTCTCTCTCTCTCTCTCTCTCCTTCTCTCTCTCTTCCTCTCTCTCTCTCCCTCTTTCTCTATCTCTATTTATCTCTCTCTCTCTTCCTCTCTCTCTCCTTCTCTCTCTCTCTCTCTCTCTCTCTCTCTCTCTCTCCGTCTCTTTCTCTATTATCTATCCACATTCCCATACCGCCTCCTCTTTTTCCGAACTGCTTTTTGGTCTTATGGTGTGACACTCGCCTTCAGAATGTCAAATCCCAGGTTCGAGTTCCGTTCAAATCACCCGCGCAAAGTTGACCTGACTTACCTGATTTATTTTGTCAACTTTTTTAAAGACAAAATCCATAACATTCGTTCAGAACTAGATCGGCATGAACCATTTATAGATACAAATACATTCTGTGGTACCCCTTTAGACAAGTTCCAACCAGTTTCACCTAGTTTCATAAACGAGTTGATAAAAAAAACCCATTAAATCCTGCGATCTTGATCCCCTACCAGCACAGCTTTTGGCCAGCTCCATCGATACATTATTACCATTCATTATATCAATCATAAATACATCCATACTGACTGGCGAAGTTCTATCGTGCTTTAAAAGTGCCCTCGTCAAACCACTTCTGAAGAAACCATCACTGGAACACAATATATTAAACAATTATCGTCCTGTATCAAATTTACCTTTTTTGTCAAAACTTTTGGAGAAGGTAGTTCTTACACAATTAACATCTCATCTTAAGAATAACAGTTTGGAACAACCCTTTCAGTCAGCCTACAAACATCAACACAGTACTGAAACGGCGCTTCTTAAAATCTTTAATGACTTGCTATGTAATGCTGATGCTAACAATATCAATGTATTATGCCTTTTAGATCTTTCAGCTGCCTTTGACACCATTGACCATGACATTTTGTTAAGAAGACTAGAAAATACGTTCGGCATAAAAGGAATTGCCCTTAAATGGTTTACATCATATTTACAGGATCAATGGCAGACTGTCGTGGTGAATGGTGTTCAGTCAGAACAAGTTTTACTAAATTTTGGAGTGCCACAAGGCTCTGTTCTTGGCCCTGTCCTTTTTACTGTATATATGCAGCCCATTTCAATCTGAGTTATCATTTTTATGCAGATGATACGCAAATATATGATTCAGCACCCATTAGTAATTTACAGTTCTTAATACAATAGTCATCATTGATAAAGATCTTTCCATGACAAGCCACGTGAATAACACCATACAATCTATGTACACAGAAATAAAAAATAAGCAAAATTCGTAATTTAATACCGAAGCATATAGCAGAACTTTTAATTAATTCCCTTGTTTTATCTAAATTGGACTATTGTAACTCCCTTTGGGCGAATTTAGCTAAAGAGAAAAATTAGCAAACTTCAGGTTGCTCAAAATAACGCAGCCAGGCTCATTGTACGCAATAACAAAAAATACCCGTCAGCAACTCTTCTTCTCCGTGAGTTACATTGGCTTCCTGTGGAAAAAAGAGTTGTACTGTTGTCTACAAATCCCTGAGCACGAACAGTCCCTCCTATATTAAAGACCTTCTTAACATATATGTCCCTAATAGAAACTTGAGGTCAAGCAATGACCAATCAATCCTTGTCAAACCTAAGCCAGTGCGTAAAATAGGTGAACAATCTTTTCAATTTTCGGAACTCTCTCCCATCACACGTGAGATGCTCGGATTCGTTGACAACGTTCAAATCTCGCTTAAAGTTTTATCTTTTTACGTCATAATGTTGCAATATTATTTTCATATTTTGTTGTTGTTAAATTGAATTCGTATCACGTTTCCATCAAACTTGTCTCACTGTAATATGTTTTGTTTTATATCACTGTAAAGCGCTTAGAGCCTGTGACAACGGGGTAAAGCGCTATATAAATGCCATTTTTTATTATTATTATTATTATTATTATTATTATTATTATTATTATTATTATTATTATTATTATTATTATTATTCCCATCTCTGCTCACAAAAGAAACGAACAGTATTAATTACTTGTCACCCTTTAAACAGGACGCTATTCTGGCACTTTTCAACTCACTTTATTTTCATAAATGCCAGCTCCACTCACTTTTCTGAATTATTACATATTAAGCGTTGCTGTTGGCTAAGGGCTCGCTGCAAAACGCTTTGAGCACGTTTGGTGGATATTGCGTATATAAAAAAGCTCAAGCTCAGGTCAAGTTTCTGCCACATATAATATGACCCAGCTTCCTAAATCAATGTCGGTTGTACAGAGGAAACCATGTACATCCTAGCAACGTGTCTAATCATCGGCAGAAGCCTGGGGACTTGCTCTGTGTCATTTTTATTTTAAAAACTTGAGCTTGTATATAGAGCAACATCGACTAAACGTGCTCAAAGCGCTTTACAAAGGGTCCCTGAATAACGGCAACAGGTAACATGTAGAACAAGACATGACGCCTGTAGGAGATATTACTGTTTATTTTCCCGACAAAGACAACGCTGTTAACGTCCATGTACTCATTTTACTATTGAATACTTTGAGAAAATGTGAGTAAAGAGCTTTTTCCAAGGACTCAACTATGCGCCGAGCGAGGCTCGAACCCAGGACCTTTGATCCAAATCAGAGTGTCGTACCACTAGAGCACATAATAGTCCCACAGTTATTTCTATATCAAAACAAAATGAGTTGAATATAAAAATTGCAGGAAACGTCACATTCAATACCTCGGAAGACGATGTACGACTTTTAATAACAACAATGTACCTAAACCCAAAGGTGATATAAACTGAAATATATAATATTCCAGGAAATGATTCATAGCGTGAAAAACAGAAAGACTTGAAGGGAAATCGGTGAAACTGATGATTCGGCCGTTACCAAACATTAAAAAAAATTATGCCCTTCCTCCACGACATCATAAGATTTCATTTGCCTACGCATTCCACGAAGGAATATAGATAATTCATCAAACGAGGAGTTTCCTTTTCACGAGATTCATGTGCACTACTCACTACCATTGCCACCCTGAATTCAAACTGACACGACAAATTGGACACGTTGTAAACACTTGACATAAACAATTGTTACATTTGAGTAGTTGAAAGTCAGAGGCGTAGGTTCCTGTTGTGATTTCTACATTCATAAAATACTAATAAAAATATATATTAAAGATGCAAAGTTGTCACAATGATGAAAATGTATATGTATTTTTCCAGTGAGGCGAAGCGCGGTTATTTTTCATGGCATGCGGCGAATAGCAATACTATTTATAGATTGCCCACAACCAGGAACTCAGAGTGGAGAGGTCAAATTAATAATTATATTATTTTAATGGGAGCGATATTTATTCATTTTCGTCCCACCAAGACATCAATCTCACATGATTTGTTGATGTCCAACGATTGGACATTTCTTCAGAAATCTAAATATGCTACTTTGTTTATGAAAGTTGTAAGCATACCCGTGTGTCAAGCTGAACAAAATGACCAATCGGGATTTTAGATATTTCAAAAACTGTGAACACTTTTCACTATGTGAGTCACTTTGAGCACATATTCCAATGTGACCAATGACCTCGATCACATGAAAATGTAATATAGATCATGCCCATTATGCACCTCTTGTATTTGAAAATTGCAGTTCCTTTAAAAAGTTCCACTATACAAAACTTTCATGGAATCGGGAATGATAGAAATTAAGCTTCATTGATATTTCACATTATTACATTCCAAAGGACCCCGCTTCGGAAAAACGCTATTAATGAGAACAGTGAGAGAATGTAATTAAAGAACCTTTTCCAATGTCGCAACTACGTGCCGCTCGGAATTCGAACCCAGGACATTCCAATCCAAAAGCGAGTATCAAACCACACGACTAGACCGCAAAGCCGCTTCGATTATCAGACAAGCTTAGACGTGGATTGAGGCTTCTGACTTCATTTCCATGACCGGATATTCGTCGGGGGGGGGGGGGGGGGGGTGGGGGTGACTTTAGGGTGTCACAGTAAAGATTGTTCACAATTACCTTATTAATTTTTATTTTAATAAGAACAGAATTCATCTCTTCCCAGCTGCCTGGAAGTGGAACCTTACAAACCTTAGCCCGTTGTCGGAGAAATATAGAATTTATCCCTTTCAACTGCCTGGAAACGTAACCTTACAAACCTGATATTATATCATCATAAGTTACGTAATATATTCACATTTCTATTTGTAACTGCCACAATCACTATTCTCATTTCACCTTTCTTTTTATTTCACCTTAAACAAATCGTTAATTGTTTTTTATTTAAAGTAACTAGTAAATTCTGGGGCCTTATTCTACATATCTTTATGCATTGTCGTCGAGTAGCTCTTTACTCACTTGAGACCATGACAGTGGGTGCAGCCTTTACACCCTGGTTTCACACGTCTCAGTCATCTGCCTGCCCTATCGACTCGTTCTTGAAACTGTTGCTGCTTGAGAGGTTCGACGAAATAAATAACAGTAGAAAACGGACTCGAAGCTTCAATTTAATCAACGAATACAGACAATGTAGATGTTTCGGGTTTCCCCTTTGTCAACAAAATACGATTAATGAAACACCAAAGACTCTTTCGTCTTTTGTGTTTCATTCATTGTGTTTCGTTGACAAAGGGGAAACTCGAAACATCTACATTGTCTGTATTCGTTGATTAAATTGAAGCTTCGAGTCTGTTTTCTACTGTTATCTATGAACTCGTACCACGCCCATCCCGTCCATTCCTTGATGCCATCCTGTCACAGATTGGATTGAGAATGAAAACAATAAGAGTTCATTGTATTATGTATAAGTATTATTTATTATTAGTGCGGCTATGTGGTCTTGTGGTAAGACACTCTGTTTCCGACCGGAAGTTCCTGGCTTCGAGCCTTGCTCGGCGCCCAGTTGAGTCCTTTGAAAATAGTAGAGCCTTTGGAAAAGGCTCTTTACTCAGATGACATTTACTCATTGTATTCCTCGAGTGTAAAATGAATACATGGCCGTTAACAGCGTTGTCTCTGTCCGAGAAAATGAAATTGTAATATCGCCTAACAGGCGTCATGTCTCGTACTACATGCTACGTGTTGCTGTTGATCAAGGATCAATTGTAAAGCGTTTGGAGCTCGTTTAGTGGATATTGCGCTATATAAAAACTGAATATTTGGGAGGGTTTTTAATGGCAAAACTCTATTGATGCTTTCTATGTAGCATAAGTAGTAGTCCTTCAGAGCCATTAGGCCTATAGAGCCGGAATTTATCCCAGCTTCTATAGTGTGAAACGGACAATAAGAATTGCTTGCTATCCTTTAGATAGGACGTTAGTACTTTCCACCAAATCTAACAGATTCAACTACCCATTTCCTACTGGTTGGACAGGGGTGGGGTTGGGGTCAGAAACAATCTTGACTGCACCCGGGATCGATCTTGGTCCCTTTGTGTGTGAAGCTAGTGCTCTGTCAACTGAGCTATCGGGACCCCCGATAGAAGCTATCTATGAGTTTGGATAAATCCTCACCGGTTCTGCCCGCCACATAGATAATACCAACACACAAAAGTCTCAAGTGATTTCAACTTCATTCTTTCCGTAGATGCGTTTAGCTAAAATACTGATAATATCCGCCAGACGGATATAACGTACCGACAAACAAAACTTTGTGTAACCATAGTCTATCTGATTGATATAATTTAGTGCTGATTAATAAAAATGGCTGAAAAACAATAACAAAGAGCTGAGTGACGTCAATTTCGTTCCTTCTACTTGTATAATTAATTGCTACCGCCCACACATCTCATCACCTCCCCATTTCTCCCATTCCTTCCATTTCTACATCGTCCAAAGACCCTATGTTAGAATGCCATAGCATTGAACAAATACAACAAAGACTATTCTTCCGTGCTCTGGAAATACACATATTTAGAAATTTGGCCAGAAAACTCGTCCTTCAAATATCGATCGATTTAAATGACCCTTGTCTTAGCAAAAACTTTCAAACCTGGGACTTCTCAAAGTCCCAGGTTTGAAAGTTTTTGCTAAGACGAGGGTCATTTAAATCGATCGATATTTGAAGGACGAGTTTTCTGGCCAAATTTCTAAATATCTGTTTTTCAAGATAATGGCAGTATTCTAATGAAGATTGGAGCGGGGATAGGATAATGGGAGATGACCTCTGATGGCAGGTCAATGAAATCAAGAAATAATCTGTATTTATACATAAAGAAAACGTTGCTGCTTGAAGTTCAAAGGAATAAATGATAATAAATATCGAAAGTGTAGATTCATTCATTTCATTATTAAACGAAGACAGTTGATGTGGGAGTTTCGAATTTTTCCATTTATCAAAAATAAATTTAAAAAACGATGAATGAAATACAAAGATCTTTGTGTTGTATTCATCGTGTTTTGTAGATAAAGGGGTAGTTCTTAATGTTTCATTATTCGTGTTTTGTTGATAAAGGGGAATCTAGTTCTTAATGTTTCATTATTCGTGTTTTGTTGATAAAGGGGAATCTAGTTCTTAATGTTTCATTCATTGTGTTTTCTTGATAAAGGGGAATCTAGTTCTTAATGTTTCATTATTCGTGTTTTGTTGATAAAGGGGAATCTAGTTCTTAATGTTTCATTATTCGTGTTTTGTTGATAAAGGGGAATCTAGTTCTTAATGTTTCATTCATTGTGTTTTCTTGATAAAGGGGAATCTAGTTCTTAATGTTTCATTCATTGTGTTTTCTTGATAAAGGGGAAACTCGACACGTCTTCATTCAATAAATTGAGGCTTCATTTGCAATACTTATTGTTATATATTATTGTATTTGTAAATAGGGATATTGGATTTACAAACGCGATTTACAAGTATGGATAGATTTCTTTTTTGATATTACAGCCTTTCGCGAGCCATAGTTAGATGGTGTCACCTTGGCATTTCATAATGAATATAGATGGAACGAAATTGACGTCACTCAACTCTCTGTTATTGTTTTATTTAGATAGCCATTTTCATGATTGGTTCTCATTAATAAATATTACCAATCAGATTATACACGTTTAAGGTTACACACAGTTGTGTATGATGGTATGATTATTTCGTCTGGCGGATGTTGTGAGTATTTTATCTAAACGATATAGCATGGACATTATGACCCAGCGAATTTATAGATGATGTAAACACGAAATCGTTATAAAATATCATATTTATATACATATTTATAAAGTAATGTATATCAAATAAAATTGCTCGGATAATCTTAGAATTGTTTGTTAAAGTGGTGATGATATTATGGATTGAAAACAATGAAATCGTGTAGAGGCATTAACCCTCTCCTTACCACCCATAGGAAAATCGTCACATTTGTTACTATGTAGCCGACAATTTTCTCATTATCATTTCTCTTGTACAACACGAAATTTAAAGAATTGCTTTGATTACAGCTACAAATACTAAACACTGTGTTGTAGAGCTCACTTGTTACTTTTTGTTTGAGTAAGAAAAGTCTTATTTTTGTGCTGGGCGGGTGTGAATTTTGGGGGAAATTCTAAAAATAGCTGGTAAGGAAAGAGTTAATGTTTTTGATAAATGTTTTGACCAAGGACACAACCTTCGAGCAAAATGATATTTAAATTTAGTCCCATGTGACTCGCTGGGGAAAAGAATAGGAAATAACCTTGAATCGCATTGAATATGGTAAAATTGTGGGAAAGTGTTATGTAAACATGTTATTTATATTGATTGTAAATACAAAACTACGAAGACTTAATGCATTATATAATTTATCAATTTGAATCGCATTGAGTATGGTACGACCATGGGAAAGTGTTATATAAACATGCTATTTAGATTGATTGTAAATACAAAGCTGTGCAGATTTAATCTATTGTATTTATCAATTTGAATCGCATTGAGTATGGTACAACCATGGGAAAGTGTTATATAAACATGTTACGTAGATTAATCGTAAACAAAGGGCTAGAGAGGTTTTTATTGACATGAATAACAATTATTGATTGGAATAAATAATAGGGCAGACATGTCGTGACGTCACACCTTCAACTCTTACGGTTCCAAACTCATTGGAAGTGTGTGTTGTAACCAGACCTTCTAATGACTAATAATGAATAGGTTACAGTTTGAATCATAACGTGATAAAACTATTTCAGCCGTGTGATGTATATATTATAGTAGGCTTTTGGCTAAGAAGCTCACAACATTGCCATCCGGAAGTATAACGGACCAACACATAAAAATATGTCGTGTAACCATGAACTTTAATGGATGTCAGACAATAAGAACAAAGACCCGAGTGACGTCAACTTCATTCTATCCATAGGCGTGATTATAGGTTCTAAACAAAGAAAATCGTTACTTTTTATTCTTCATGCTGGCTAGAACTTTTCATAGGTCTTGTGATCGGAATGTGTTAAAGTCAAAACAAGATTACATTTATAATGTTTTTCTCCTCTGGATACACTTTTATGCTCGTCGGAGAAATATTTCATACGGGCGTCTGCCTTTGTTCCGATAGTTTAGAGCCAGTTACTAAGTTACCATGCGTCATTACGAGGGAAGTGACGTCACGACTGTTGAAGCATGTTATATAATGTATGTACCTAGTCGTCCGTAAGAGTGGTTTTACACTTTCAATGAGATTGGAACCAGTTTTGTTTTTTTTTCTACATCGCACGTTTGTTCCCTTCTCCATAACTATATTAACAAAGACAAATTATTGGAACGATCTATATTCATGTTTTCGTTGAACCTAGTCATCGATCACATGATTTGTTGCTGTACAACGATTGGACATTTCTCAATAAATGTAAACACGTTCATGAAAGTTGTAAACATACCCGTGTGTCAATCTGATCGTATTGACCAATCGTGGTCTTAGATGGTTCAAAAGCTGTGAACACTTTTCACTACGCGGCTCACTTTGAACACACTTTGCAATGTGACCCATGACCTCGAGCACATGGAAAGGTAATATAGATCATCCTCACTATGATGTCGACGTTTGGGGTTTCCCCTTTGTTAACAAAGCACAATGAATGAAACAACAACAAAAAATTCATCTTGTTTTTATAAGCTTCAACAGTCATGACGTCACTTCCCTCGTAATGACGCAAAGCTGGCTCTAAACTATCGGAACAATGGCGGACGCCCTTATGAAATATTTCTCCGACGAGCATAAAAGTGTATCCAGAGGAGAAAAATATTATGAATATGATCATGTTTTGACTTTTACACATTCTGATCACATGACATATGAAAAGTTCTAGCCAGCATGAAGAATAAAAAGTACCAATTTTCTTTGTTTATAACCACGCTGCTCGCCGTTGCTGGCCGACGTGACATCAGACTATTGAATCCAATTGGATTCAGTAGTCTGATGTCACGCCGCCCGGCAACGACGGCATCTTGGTTCTAAACAAAGATAATCATTACTTTTTAGTCTTCATGCTGGCTAGAACTTTTCATATGCCTTGTGATCAGAATGTGTAAAAGTCAAAACATGATCACATTTATGTTTTTTACGCTTTTATGCTCGTCGGAGAAATATTTCATACGGGCGTCCGCCATTGTTCCGATAGTTTAGAGCAAGTGTTACTAAGTTACCATGCGTCATTAGGAAGGAAGTGACGTTACGACTGTTGAAGAGTATTGGGAAAGGAAAACCCCGAAATGTCCACAACATTAT
>NC_088363.1:3495395-3552895 GCF_034508935.2 Berghia stephanieae | reverse complement strand
CGGCAGTGAGGACGACCTCAGGACCACTGTGGGCTTCATTCACCAGACCGGACTGACCATGTGACGTGACGGGAACGAAGAAGAAGAAGAAGAAGAATAACTCTACATCACAGTAATCAAAAGGTCAGAGGTTCAATCCGCAATCCATTCGACGAAGCAAGAATGAAAAATACAAAAATAAAAAAACCCAAAGATCAGGTCTGAGGTTCGATCCCAAGTCAACTCATTTGTGGGATGTTTTCTTGCTTGTATTTGGGGGGGGGGGGTGCTTTGTCGGGCACCTTTCATACACACTTGTTCAGCTCTTTGTTTTGTTTTAGTGAGTTACAGAAAAAACTCCGTCCGAGCAGGTCGGCTGTAAAATTTATCATATCATTGATAATAAACTGGTTGAAATTAAGGAGTCTGAGCTGAGTGGTTACACGGATATGGGGTCTAGTGGTATGACACTCGCTTTCGGATCGGAAGGTCCTGGTTTCGAGCCTCGCTCGAGCATTAGTTTTGTCCTTGGAAAAGACTCTTTATTCACATTCTCTCACCGTAATCAGATGTAAAATGAATACCTGGCCGTTAATAGCGTTGTCTCTGTCCGAAAGAATTATAATATCGCGTTGCAGGCTTCATATCTTGTCCTAAATGTTAAATGTTGCTGTTGGACAGGGACCCCTTGTAAAGCGCTTTGAGTACCTTTAGTGGATATTGCGCTATATAAAAGCGCAATTAATTATTATTAAAAGCTCAATATATTTATTTAGTCACGATAATATGCCGACAAGCCGCCTTGTCGAAGTATCGGTCGTCCCTTCATAATCTGGTCAGTATCGATCCTGCAGATTAATATTATTTCTCACAGTCGAATACGTTTGTTACATTGTGGAACTTAAGAATATATCTAACCACGTTCGATATAGATAGTATGCAGATGACGTCACTCAGGCCTTTGTTATGGTTTTTCCCATCCGCGTTTGTGAGTTGTTCTCACTAAACTGTATTAACCAGACTATAAAAGTTCATGGTTACACAGAGTTTGTGTGTTGGTCCGTTATACTTCCGGATGGCAATGTTGTGAACTCCTTGGCCAAGCGCATTCTATCTATACAGTAAAATCCCTTGTAAAAATAGTTCATGATCTTGAGATTAGCTGAAATATTCATTTATCGATTATGTAAAGAGTATTCGATATTTTAAGATATCCATCCATACGCTTAGCAGTATCGATTCTGTAATATAACATTAAAAAAAGTATAGTATGTAATGTTGCATGGACGAATACGTACGCTCCATTGTAGAAATTAAGAGCATGTTTATCCATGTGTCAATGTACTGTAAAAATAGTTCATGATCAAGGGATTATCACATATAATTATATTCTATTATCGATTATTGTAAGAGTATTCGATACCTTAAGATATAACGATAATATGGTTTAGTAGAAAGATGTAGGGGCTGCCTAAGGCCGGTGATCGTGAAAATACTAACGGAAGAGTGAAAATGGAGAGGCTTCGTATGGGACCAAAACAGAGCAGAATATAGATAGTATGCGCTTGGCTAAGAAGCTCATAACATTGCCATCCGGAAGTATAACGGACCAACACACAAAACTCTGTATAACCATGAACGTTTATAGTCAGGTTAATACAGTTCAGTGAGCATTACTCATGAACGCGGGTGGCAAAAAACAATAACAGAGACCTGTGTGACGTCATCTTCGAACTATCTATATTTGGGGATCAAGATAGCTCAGTTGGTAGAATTTTTAATTCAGAAAAGTGAGTGGAGCAGGCACTTATGTTGATAACAACAAGATATGAAGTGAATAGAAAAGTGCCAGAAGACAATAGAGAATAAAAATTTTTCGCGGCGGTGGTGGGGTTTGAACCTGCGACCTTATTGGTACGACAACTCCGCCTGGCAGGTGAGAGCGTGGCTCTACCGTGTGAGCTATCCACGAACACAAAAATATTCGTTTCAAACTCAAAGTCATTACTAGATCCCTCTCTCACCCACTTCTTGAGACCGCCGATTCGTTCGTACACCACCATCGCGAATAATTTTGACCAGCAGTTAAGCTTAATAGCCAATATTCTCAACACAAACATATAACATAGAAACGATTGAGACATTGAGTATGCTCCGGTGTATGGGGTGAATTTTTAATTCAGAAAAGTGAGTGGAGCAGGCACTTATGTTGATCAACATAAGTGCCTGCTCCACTCACTTTTCTGAATTAAAAATTCACCCCATACACCGGAGCATACTCAATGTCTCAATCGTTTCTATGTTATATGTTTGTGTTGAGAATATTGGCTATTAAGCTTAACTGCTGGTCAAAATTATTCGCGATGGTGGTGTACGAACGAATCGGCGGTCTCAAGAAGTGGGTGAGAGAGGGATCTAGTAATGACTTTGAGTTTGAAACGAATATTTTTGTGTTCGTGGATAGCTCACACGGTAGAGCCACGCTCTCACCTGCCAGGCGGAGTTGTCGTACCAATAAGGTCGCAGGTTCAAACCCCACCACCGCCGCGAAAAATTTTTATTCTCTATTGTCTTCTGGCACTTTTCTATTCACTTCATATCTTGTTGTTATCAACATAAGTGCCTGCTCCACTCACTTTTCTGAATTAAAAATTCACCCCATACACCGGAGCATACTCAATGTCTCAATCGTTTCTATGTTATATGTTTGTGTTGAGAATATTGGCTATTAAGCTTAACTGCTGGTCAAAATTATTCGCGATGGTGGTGTACGAACGAATCGGCGGTCTCAAGAAGTGGGTGAGAGAGGGATCTAGTAATGACTTTGAGTTTGAAACGAATATTTTTGTGTTCGTGGATAGCTCACACGGTAGAGCCACGCTCTCACCTGCCAGGCGGAGTTGTCGTACCAATAAGGTCGCAGGTTCAAACCCCACCACCGCCGCGAAAAATTTTTATTCTCTATTGTCTTCTGGCACTTTTCTATTCACTTCATATCTTGTTGTGCTCAGTTGGTAGAGCACTCGCTTCACACGTAAAGGGACCGAGATCGATCCCGGCTGCAGTTCAATGAATGTTGACTCTGTGAACGTTTATGCTCTCTTCGTTCCGTTGTAACATCGTCTGTTTTGTTCCCATTCGAAACGATATGGTTTCACATCACCCTGGGTTTTTGTAACCCGCCATCCCAATACGGTATTCTCAAATATTGGAAGTTGACTTAAGGGTCTAAATTGTAAAATCAAATCTGAATTAACCATTAAATTTTAACTGCCTTATCGCAAACATTTATGGCAGCGATCTGGTCTATGCTTCATACCCAAAAGGTACCGAGTTCGATCACCCGACGCGTTGCGCTGTGTAGCCTTGAACAAGAAACGTCGCCTTAGAACAATTTGCGGCGCTGCACTGAGGCTAACGCCTGAGTCTTTCCAGTCTTCCCTTGGAATAGACCCTAAAGACAGATTTACCCTAAGGGATGAATGAATGGAATTTTATTTTATTTCATTCTATTATTTATTTATAAAGTTTGTCCAGAAAACTAAAATTTCGTCATTCAAATATCTGCAATCGATATAGATAGTATGCGCTTGGCTAAGAAGCTCATAACATTGCCATCCGGAAGTATACGGTACCAACACACAAAACTGTGTGTATCCATGAACGTTTATAGTCAGGTTAATACAGTTCAGTGAGCATTACTCATAAACGCGGATGGCAAAAAAAAAACATTAACAAAGACGTAAGTGACGTCATCTTCGAACTATCTATATATAAATGTCCCTCATCATTGGTAAAAACTCTTAAACCTGGGACTAAATTGAAGCCCTCGCGAAGTCTTTGAGCGGGATATGAGTGTAACTCAGCTCATAAACGATCTCCAATGGAAACCGCTACATTAAAAACGTTCCATCAACAAACTCCTCGTATTCCAAAAAGCACAAAAAGGAAAACTCTTGAAATCCCCCACTCAAGAACAACCATAATCTTTTCCCTTTCTTCCGCACCACCATCCGACTTTGGAATTCCCTACCAACCACTTGTAAACAAGCCCTTTTGACTGGTAATATGAATTAAATCGCTCCATCTTCCCTTCAAAACCCTGTTACTAAAAAGACGGCCATACAAACTTCAGCCTGAAGCTTTGGTCTTAATGGAAGAAAAAGAAAAAGAAGAAGAAGAAGAAGAAGAAGAAGAAGAAGAAGAAGAAGAAGAAGAAGAAGAAGAAGAAGAAGAAGAAGAAGAAGAAGAAGAAGAAGAAGAAGAAGAAGAAGAAGAAGAAGTCCAAGGTTTTTGGAGCTTTTACAGCGATGAAGCAATTTAAATCGATAGATATCTGAAGTGTAAGAGTAGCACGTTTGACACGTAATCAGAAGGTCTGAGGTTCGATCCCCAGTCGACGTAGATAGACTAATATTTAGGATGATGTTTTTTCTTGTATGTTTCTTTCTTGCTTTGTCTGGCACCTTTCATACAGAATTGTTCAGATCTTTATCTTACACTGGTGCCTGCTCCTGCTCCCTAGTTTCCGTATTTTATATTAATCATAATTTGACAATAATATACGTCATAATTATCACTTCAATAATACCACGCCCACAATAGTGCGGCTATGTGGTCTAGTGCAGTAGAGAGCTTGAGGACAAGACTTGTCGCCCCTGTACTTACTGTTACATAAGTTGATACGGTCACAGTGACCATTTAACCAATTTAAAGCCGTTTAGATATCAGTGCCGGTTTTTTAAGCCAATAAAAATGCAGCATTGATAAAAGTGTTTATTCACGTTACACTTCAAATAAGATTATGAATGAACGAAGATGACGTCACTCAGATCTTTGTCGTTATTTTCACACCACTTCGTGACGTCAATTCCCTCGTAATGACGCATAGTAACTGGCTCTAAACTATCGGAACAATGGCGGACGCAATTATCTCCATCGCCGTCCTTATGAAATTACTTCTCCGATAGCATAAAAGTGTATTCAGAGGAGAAATACATTATAAATCTGATCAGGTTTTGACTTTTATTCATTCTGATCACATGACATGTGAAAAAGTTTTAGACAGCATGACGAATAAAAAGTACCAATTTTCTTTGTTTAGAACCAAACAGCAAACAGGATTCAAAAAGAACAGTGGCACCAGGGAGGCAATTTTCGACTTAAAAATCCTGTCAGAAAAATACTTAGAGGTCCAAAAAGACATATATGCCTGTTTTATCGACTACTCAAAGGCATTTGATTCTGTTAGTCATCAGAAACTTATCCAGGACCTTGTGGCAATAGGTGTGGAAGAGAATGATGTGGCTCTAATCGCTAATCTGTACTGGCAGCAAAAGGCTCAGATAAAAGTGCAGGCAGATACAACAGATGCAATTGAAATCAAGAAAGGAGTGAGCCAGGGATGTGTTATGTCTCCTTGCTTGTTTAATTTATACACAGAGTCTATTTTTCGGCAAGTAGAAACAGCACAAGGGTTGAAGGTTGGTGGCCACAACATCAACAATCTACGTTACGCTGACTATACTGTCCTGTTGGCGGAAAGTAAGGAAGACCTACAGAAGCTACTTTCAAAAGTGAACGAAGAGAGTAAAAAAAGGGGCTGTTCATGAATGCGAAGAAGACAAAAACAATGGTGATAACAAAAAAGAAAGAGCCCATAGAAATAAATATAGAAATAGAAGAGTGTCCAGTGGAACAAGTAAAGGAGTTCACGTACTTGGGGCGGTTGGTAACATCCGATGCAAAGTCTGACAAAGAGATCAGGAGACGAATAATGCTGGCCAAAAATGCGTTCATGAAACTAAAGCCAATCCTCAACAACACAAATATCTCCATCAGAACACGAATGAGATGCACCAAATGCTATGTGTGGTCCATTTTCTTTTATGGTTGTGAAACGTGGACACTAACCGCACAGACAGAACAACGTATTGAAGCTTTTGAGATGTGGACGTACAGGAGAATACTGAAAATACCTTGGACAGCAAGAAAAACAAACATCGAAGTCCTCGACCTAATGGGCCAAAAACAAAAGAACTTCTTTTGACTGTGAAGCACAAAAAGCTGTCATATTTTGGACATATGCGAAGACATGATAGTCTCGAAAAAAGGATAATGGAGGGAAGAATTGAAGGAAAGAGAGGCAGAGGAAGACAAAGGAAATCCTGGACAGATGGCATCAAGGAAGCTACAGGACGGCGCATGGCAGACTGTAACGAGGCTGCAATGGACCGTGAAGGATGGAAGGCCATGACATCCGACCTCTGGAAAGAGATGGAACCCGGGAAGGAAGGAAGAACCAAGCTGTCGGTTGCTGGGCGGACGTGACATCCGACTATTGAATCTTATTAACCAGTAGATTTTTGACCAATCAAAACATGGCATTTGTGACACATCTTCATACGTGCTCGGATAAACATAATTGGTTGTTAATCAACAATAACGTGAATGAAATCGACCTCTCTATTCCAAATGGGTGACTAGCTATCACATGATTTTCTCAATGATGTTATAAACGATTAAGTTTACACAGAGTTTTCTCTGTTTGTTCTATAGATTGTTCGAAGTTGATGTCACGCAGGTCTTTGTTATTGTTTTTTGCCATCCGCGTTGATGAATAATTCTCACTAAACTGTATTAACCTGACTATAAACGATAATGGTTACACAAAGTTTTGTGTCTTTGTCCGTTATACTTCCGGGTGGCAATGTTGTGAGCTCCTAAGCCAAGTGCATACTATCTATTGATCAAGCGATAGAACAGTGGGTATTTTACTTAGACACAAACAATCAATAGCAAAACCAGTGCAGTCTGCTATGTGTACCAATCACTGCCTTTGTTTACATTATGACGATTGTCCGAGGGGCGTGGTTATCTAGGTGTCTCTTAAGGAATATTTGCCAAGCCTTTTCCTTGAATGGAAATAAATTGTCGAGGGGGTGGAAAAGGCTAAAAGGCAGGAAATCGTCTGATTGGCTAATGCTTCGTAACGCTCAAACTGTCAATTGGATTCAGTAGTCTGATGTCACGCCGCCCGGCAACTTTTCATATGCCTTGTGATCAGTATGTGTAAAAGTCAAAACATGATCAAATTTATGTTTTTTCCCCCTTTGGATACGCTTTTATGCTCGCCGGGGAAATATTTCTTACGGGCGTCCGCCATTGTTCTGAGTGTTTCGAGCCAGTGTTACTAAGTTACCATGCGTCATAAGGAAGGAAGTGACGTTACGACTGTTGAAGAGTATTCTCTTTTTAAAAACGTTTAAGGTTACACAATGGGTTCCCGATAGCTCAGTTAGTAAAGCACTCGCTTCACCCGCAAAAAGACCGAGAACGATCCCAGGCGCAGTCGAGATTGTTTTTCTGACTCCTTGTCCACCCAGCAGTGAATGGGTAGTTGGGTCTGTTAGATCCGTTGGAAAGTACTTTAAGATAGACTATTGCCCGTTTCACGCAATACTTACTTAGTTATCCGAACCAGCGACCACCTGAGCTCTAGCCATTTGGTCTTGTGCCATGACATAGAAGTTAGACGTCTTTTGTAGTTGTTCCAGGTGAATATAAAGTGTGTTACTGATGCTTGGATTTTGTGGGAGGAATGTGCATCTGAGTTCGTTTCACGCTATAGAAACCGGGATAAACTTCGACTCCAAGGACCGAATGGTTCTCAATGACTACTTTACTAGTTTACACAATAGTTGTTTGTATTCTTACGATTGATAAGGCTGGAGTGACTGATCACTGCTTTACTGGGCGAAGACGGTTTTTGAGCGCGAAACATTCAGTGCTAAGTATTATTTACTACTTTAAAGCTGTTATAGATGCTACGAAATTGACGTCACACAACTCTTTGCTATTGTTTTTGGGCAGCAATTTGTATTATTTGTTCTGTCGAAATTACATTAATCGGACTATAAACGTTTAAGGTTACATATAGTTTTTGTGAGTTGGTACGTATGTAATATGCGGTTGGCGGTTGTAGTGAGTATTTTAACCAAGTACATCGCATCAACACATTCAGTTTTGATGTGTTGGTACATTATATCCGGATTGCCGATGTTGTGAATAGCATAAAGAGGATCACAGTACATTATACACAATGTTCTTGTGTACAAGACGACGATACAGATGGGGGAGTGTTGGGGGGAGGGGGGAGGATGAAGAAGAGTGGGGGGGGGGGGGGGTGAGAGGTTGTGTGTGGGAGGTTTCTTGGCTGGCATCCTCTAGTATAATAACATTGTTCAATAAATTATTCCATAATGTGTGTGTGTGTGTGTGTGTGTTTGTATGTGTATGTGTGTGTGAGTGTGTGAGTGTGTGTGTGTGTGTGCGTGAGTGTGTGCGTGAGTGTGTCCCAACAGACAGGGGTAGGGATAATAAAGGCGTCTCCATCAGTTCTTGTTACTGACAATAATTGTGTTTATGTCCTCATGGGGGATACAACAAATTGCGTTAGACTATCTTTCACCTCCAAAAAAAATATAAACAAAAATAAATATAAACACACACGGTCATACAAGACAAATTACATTAAACTATCTTTACCTCAAAACAATACACAAACAAAAAGAGAAACGTAAAGTATAAAGCAAATAGGATTCCGCAGTCTGACGTCACGTCCGCCTAGCAACGAACCGGCTGGCTCTAAACAAAAAAATCCGTGTTTGGTCCGGGAAAGGAATAATTGAAAAATCGCTCAAAAAAACAATTTTTATCTTAAATATGGTCCAGTGTTTTGTACCAGATTGTCTGCACCAGTCAGAGAGTAACTCCTGCAAGTTTTACAGATTTCCAAATGGAGAGGCAGACAAAAACTGAGGAAAAAGTGGATCACTTTAGTCAGGTAAGCAGGCACGCCTCGTCGAACATTTGATAGAGTTCGTAGTCTAGATCTAGGTCAAGTTCTAGCTTACGTAGACCTATATTTTATGATTAAAGTGTACAATTCTGCCGTGATAGGGAAGAAAGACGCATATCGGTATCTAGGTCAAATTGACATTTTCTGGGATTCACATACTTGAGAGAAAGGCGCATTTTTCTACCTGGGTTTCGTAACTCAATCGTTGTAAATAAAAAAGTTGTTTCATTTTGAAAATATGCGACTTGACCTAATTTGGTTTAAATTCGTTTCGAGGAATGACAGATCGACGCATATTGAAAGTGGATATGACAGACGGTCGCATTTTGTAATATGCGTCTTTTTCTCTCATTCGTCCACCGAATGACATAATTTGTCTTTCACAAAAAGATGCATTTCGGATATGCGACTTTCTGCCAAGACACTCTCCAAAAATTAAGATATATGCGTCCGTTTGTATTACGACTGGTGACGGTGAAAAGAACATATCATTGTTCTCCAATTTTCATCAAATAGTCAATCATCAAAGACGTACGAGTAACTTGCTGTTTTGGTGTGAATTCTTCATTTCCTCGGGTGAGTTTTATCTTTTTCCTATTCAAGTGATCAAAGATTTTATGTATATATTATCATATAATTACTTGTCATATATTAGTGAGAAAGTTTAATACTTATTTGCTCTTGACGGTTTATCTGTGTTTGTGATATTTAACTTAGACAAATGTTGATTTACATGCTAATAGCACTACTGTTATTATTATTACACGTACTATATTTGTGATTATTATTATGATGACAATTATTAATATTAATGTTATTATTATAATCATCATCGTTATATCACTATGAAAGTATAGGTTGTAGAATAAGTAGTAGTCGTATTAGTAGTAGCAGTTAAAGCATTTGTATGTACATTAGTAGTAGTAGTAGTAGTAGTAGTAGTGTAGTAGTAGAGTAGTAGTAGTTAGTAGTATAGTAGTAGTAGTAGTAGTAGTAGTAGTAGTAGTAGTAGTAGTAGTAGTAGTAGTAGTAGTAGTAGTAGTAGTAGTAGTAGTAGTAGTATGTAGTAGTAGTAGTAGTAGTAGTAGTAGTAGTAGTGTAGTAGTAATAGTAGTATCAGTAGTAGTAGTAGTAGTAGTAGTAGTAGTAGTAGTAGTAGTAGTAGTAGTAGTAGTAGTAGTAGTAGTAGTAGTAGCAGCAGCACTCTAGTGTATCAAATAGACGCCCACCGCCCCCCAACCCCCCCCCCCCCCCCCCCCCACCATCCATTAATTTTCGGAATTTTCGCGAACCTCCCCTCCCTCCTTTTGATCTTATTAAACTTAAAATTCATTCTTAAATATACAAAATACTGTCCCTGTAATTTGCTGTGGTTGAATTCTTCGGTCAAACCACCTTCTTTGGTGAAAATGAACACACCCCCCCCCCCCCCATCTCCCTCGGCGTTCTACTAAAGTGCGCACCCCCACCTTTCCATTGAAATTTGACCAAACTGCGCACCCGCCTTGCTTGGGATCAGGACAGTGGGAAAAATAATAAAACCAATCGTGCCTGGAAACCAACCTAGGACTGTGTCGGACTCGGTAACTTCTGAATCAAATTGAAAACCTTAACTACTGAGACAATAAGTCTCTAGCTATGCATCCAATTAGCCCTCAATAACCTGTTGCAATATTCTTTTGGGAAAGGCAAGCAACTGTAACTCAATATCATATCATAACAACGTTACTTTATGATAAAGATTATTTTAATAAGTCCACTCACGTTCAATTTTTGAATATCCATTTTTATATCTCTTCCATCAGATATGATCGAACCCCTAAAAGAGCCACCGGTACCTCCACCTCAGCCAACCCAGATTAAATAAGTCATGACAATCAGACTCCAGTGAAACAGATATTGACATTCCATTGAAACAGCTAGCTCAGATCAACAGTGAAACCTCTATCACGAGGAATTACATGATGTATGAGTGTCATAAAAGCAGAGAGGAAAAGATTTAAAGAAACCACGGACAACAAGAAAAACGGAGGAGACGAGCTAGATAGGTTTACCTCAACACCGATACGAAAATCTGCAGAAGAAGCATGTAAACTGGCTGTTGAGATTAAAGAAGCAGATGCAAACGATATGGATTTTGTGTTGAATTTACCATTGAGAAACAAAGTTTAGATAGTGACTCAGAATTTGAAATGTATTTGGAACTTGCTTCTAAATATATCACCGAAACCACTGCCCCTAGAGTTCCATTTGCTGAAGAGGAAGAGTATTTGTCCGAAACTGCCACGCCGGCATCCTTTGCCGGTTTAGGAGAAATATCTGAAGGAGAGCATGTTCCAGGTGTGTCATCGATTATAGAGACCATGATAGCAGAGTGAAACAATAACTACACCAGATCTAGAAATAGAGACAGTGTCTACTCACTCAAAAAAGAGAAAGCACAAGACGCAGATACAAAAGCAGACTAGGAAATACACAAGCTTTTGCGAATGAGAGAAAAGCATTCGGTCTTGGAAGGTTGTGCGCCGATCTGCTCCAAAAAATGCCGTGACAGATTCTTGGAGTACCAGCAACGGGAGCTTAACAGATGTTTTGGGGAGAGGATTGGAAGGACCAGCGCCAATTTGTACGGACTTGGGTAAGTAAAACAGAATGCAGAGAGCAGGGCGAAGGCATTCTTTCCAAGGAGAAAATTGCCTAGTCATGTACATGCAACTATACAATGAAACAGGAAGATGGAGTCTTCCATCCCGTGTGCAAAAAGTTCTTCCTTACTACTCTCGGATTCAAAGCTAATAATGGCAAACTGATAAGGAGCGCTTTCAAGGATGTCGGTGTTAACGAAAACAATGTCATAGAAGTACCCCTTGTTGACAATCGTGGACGTCATAGTCCCTGGCACAAGATTGACCACAGCATTATCCATGAACACATAGAGAAATATAAAGCAAGCATTATTCATTATAGACGTGAGCACGCGCCTTTCAGGAGATATTTACCATCTGATCTGATCATCAATGATATGCACGAAAACTTTTTGCGGAGTCACTGGAAAAGCCATATCAAAGAAACTCTACTATTCTGCATTTAAAGAACTTAACATCACACGAGCTGTACTTGGTCAAGAAGAATGTGAAAAATGCAAGTCCTTCTTGTTGCACAAACAACTATGCAACTGTGAAGAAAGGTGTGAACCGTGTGCCGAAAAAATCATCCATCGGAAACGATACAGAAATGCAAGAAAGAGGTATCAACGGGATGCAGATAAGAGCGAAAACGCCAACACAGCCCATCCAGTGTTTGCCGCTGATCTGCAAAGAGTAATTTTACTGCCGAGAATGAATCAGTCTAACAGAATCATTTTCACAAGCAGATTGGTCTTATTCAATGAGACATTTGCACCAATGGGCTGCAAAAAAAAAAGTGAAAAGGACATTGCCGTGATATGGAATGAATCAATTTCAGGACGAAAAGATGAAGACCTTGCATCAGCTTCTTACCACTTCCTAATATATAAGCGTGATGCCGAATCTGTGACACTCTGACTGGATAACTGTAGCGCCCAAGATATAAATTGTACCCTTTATACTATGTTACTTCATCTTGTAAATGATTAGACTACTACGAGTACAAAAGTAAGCACCATCACAATCAACTATTTCGAGCCTGGTCATACTTTTATGGCAGCTGACTCCACCCATGCCGGAATCCAAAGAGTTCTGAGACAGAAAGACGGCAAAATATTTGATCTCAATGAATTTGAACAATGTGTCGTAGAAGCAGGCTGCCAGACAATGCCGTTGAGGTTTAATGACTTTTTCTGGAGTCAGTTGAGCAAAGCTGACAATCGTCCCTACCTAGCTAAGGTTGTTTGTGCTGAATTCAGGCGAGGGTCACCAAAGGCACTCTTCTTCAAAATAGCTTTGAAGAAGATACCTTCAACGAATGTGACATTCTGAAACGCGGATTTGCTTGTACGCCAAAGTTTCGTACAAAATCCAGGGGTGTAGGATTTACAAGAAGGATGAGATCGTGAAACAACTTGTGGGTTTGACGCCCCCCCCCCCCCCCCAATAGACGAAAGTACTGGATAGACCTACCAACCAGCTCCACGAGTAAAATTCTTTGCAAATCCTACAGGTGAATGTCCTTTCATAATTCACTGACTAGTTGGAAACGTTGACCTTCCAAACAATGTGTACGAGCACGCAACGTTTACACCAAAGTAATGATTCAATTCATTATCTGCTAAAGAGAAGAGATGGAATGTATAGTAAAATTCTTTGCAAATCCTACAGGTGAATGTCCTTTCATAATTCACTGACTAGTTGGAAACGTTGACCTTCCAAACAATGTGTACGAGCACGCAACGTTTACACCAAAGTAATGATTCAATTCATTATCTGCTAAAGAGAAGAGATGGAATGTATAATATGTATGTGATAATATTAGCAATGATTACAAAAGCAAACTCCATGTTAGTGAACTATAACGAAAGAGGGAGAGAAAGAGAGTTAGTACTAGTTATACAAATAATGCTAATCAAATCACTGCAAATGAAAATATTATGAAAATTTACATGACTGGTGCGATTGTTCTGAAATAAAGCATGTTCAGCTTGATATCCTATATGTTTTTGATTGGTTTCTTCCGATTATTCTAGGGACCTGTGATTATGATGTTTTTGCTTATTATAGCTTAACATTGGGCGATATGCGTCCTCACATGACACTGTATATCAATATGCACATTACCGCTAAATTAGCCCATGTCTATGACAAACAGACGCAAAAACAATATGCGTCCGTTTGTCACACACTGGATACACATCCGAAAGTGCGATGGACGCATAATATTTTTGCGTCTATCTGTGAAAGACATGTGTCAATCAATTTTCAATCATGGATTTGGCAAAAGGTCTTTTGGTGAATTACACAGTTGATACAAATATTTTAGTTTTCAAGTTCCATGAATAAAATAACAAAAAAAATTATCTTTAATTACCTATTAATTCTTTTAGATTCGAGCCAATAGTTACAATGTTATTAAGTAAAACAGTTTTTTGCGTTTCCTGAAAAAGTAGGTTTTCCCGTTATGCGTCTTTTTCTCATATCACGGCAGAATTGCACGAAATTATAAATAAAAATACATTCCAAACTAGGTTTTTATTGAAGTTGAAGCAAAAATGATATTTCAATCTACACGTTTTGATGCTGAGGCTGATAAACTATAAACTGAATGAGAGTTCAGTTCTACTGATATAAGTGATAATTTTTTTATATGTAGAAAAATAGAAGAAAGAGAAGAAAATATTTGTTAAAATCTTACTTTAAACTCGATAATTTATGGCAAAATGAAAATAAATAAATAAAATAACGGAACCTCCCCCCCCCCTCACGCAGATATCTCTCTCTCTCTCTCTCTCTCTCTCTCTCTCTCTCTCTCTCTCTCTCTCTCTCTCTCTCTCTCTCACACTTTCCTCTTTTTTGGAAAGTTTCTCTGATTCTCTGCCATGCCTCCCCTCCCCGACAGCCGAGGTGGCAACTCTGTGTGAACAAAGCAAGATGGCGGCAGGGACCTCTCTCCTTTACCAATGCCCGATTGTTGACACTCCAACGTTTTCATCACCGCACTGGCCAGTACAGTACTGATTGAAATAAATAGAAAACGCCAGTCTTGCCCCACTCAACCCCAAGACAACTTTAAATGTGTAAATTTAAGAAATCATATTTTTATGGTACCTAGTCAAAATCATCAAAAGAAGTAATGAGGAAGTGCGACATTTTGCTGAATGTGCGATTTCATAAAAGACAGGCGAGAGACCCACCAGTAACCTAGTCTCTTGCACACCTGTGATTTATCAGGCATTGAGCTGGTGTCAAATAAAACAAAGTACTTATCAAATTCAATAATATACCCAATATGCCCAACAGAATTATTGGTTTTTTTTTTAAATCTTTTCTTTTCAGGAGAAAGTACAAAAGATCCAATATCATCATCAAGAATGTGTTCTTGTCACTTCAGAGATGGTGACAAAGCCAACCTCCCTGAATTGTTTGACAGAAATAAAAATAAATTATTTCCATCAGAGCCAGAAAGAAAGAAAAGAAAAGTGACACAAGGAATTCCCACCCCATCTCAATTGGCATCACAATCACCACCACCATCATCATCATCATCATGATCATCATCATCATCATCATCACCATCATCATCATCATCATCATCATCATCATCATCATCATCATCATCATCAGCATCATCATCAGCTCAACTCTCTTCATCATCATCACAAAGTCCCACCTTTAAAAAAAACCAGATTCTTCATCATCATAATTTTCCTCCTCATCATCATCCTCATCATCATTATCTTCTCCCTCATCATCATCTCAACTCTCGTCACCATCATCACAGGATTCCATCTTTAAAAAAACAGATTGTAGAACAAGTGAGGATATTTTAAATAGAACAATAAATTTAATTCAAGAACAAGAAATTACAGACAAAAATAAGGAAATAGCTAGCTTTAAAAAAATAACTTAGTTAGATTCAACGCACTTACACTGTTTCAAGCCTTACAGAAAAAGTTCTTCGAATGGAGAAAGGTGTACATTGTTTTAAAATATTTAAAATTATTGTTCAATAAGTTGAGTGCTTTAGAAGTAACATTATTTATTATAGTGGATGGAAGTTCAGGAAGAGACAGTTGCATTAAAAGACAAAATTTTCATTACACTTATGAAACTTAGACAGACCTACACTAACCTTCATATTTCACAATTGTTTAGCGTTAGTGAAAGTACTATAACAAATATTATACAAACTTTTATTCATGTTTTACATAAGGCATAAGCTTCTCTTTGAAAATGTTATGAAGGTTACATGCCCTTCTAGACATAAAAATAAACTATCAGCTCCATCATCATTTTTAAGATTTCTAAATTGCAGAATGATCATTGATTGTACAGATGACCAAATTGCTATTCCTAAAGAAATGGATAAACAACGGTTAACTTATTCTTCTTATAGGTCCATGAATTCTGTTAAAGCTCTTGTTGGTCTGAGTCCAAATGGTGTGATAAATTTTATTTCTAAACTTTATCCAGGGTCTGCCTCGGATAAGGTCATTGTACAAAATTGTGGATTACTAAAACATTTAATTTTAAGCCCTGGAGATTTAATTTTAGCAGATAAAGGTTTCCTGATTCAAGATATGTTACCTCAAGGAGTAACTGTAAATATCCCTCCCTTTTTACATAATAAATTTACTGAAAATGAGATTTTATTAACAAAAGAAATTGCTTCATGTAGAATTCATGTTGCGAGGGCTAATGGAAGACTGAAAAATGTTAACATCCTCTCATATATTCCAACCATGTTAAGAGAAACATCTGATATTATTTTTCAATTAGTTGTAGCACTTGTCAATCTCCAGTCTCCTCTTATTAAGGAGACTGCATTTTGTTAGCTTTGCCATTTATTTTGTACAACACACATATTTTGTTCATCATCATCAAATCACCATTCAAAATAATGGTTTTGTAGGTCACCCATACATGATTTTACATGATAAACATGACAAATTATGGCATTGTTGTATCAATGTATGTTCAATGTCATTAACATTGTTAAATAAAACCACACAAATTAGTTTTGGACTGAATCAACCCAAGGCATCATCAAGATAGATCTGTGGAAGTAAAAGAATAAAAGATTCAAATTTAGAGCTGCGACCATGCTCAATAGGCAAAACACAAACAAACTAATAAAACGTCTGTTGTGGTCTTGTGGTATGACACTCGCTATTAGATCAGAAGGTCCTGGGTTTGGGCCTCGCTCAGCGCATACTTGAGTCCTTGGAGAAGGCTCTTTACTCACAATCTCTCACCGTACTCAGGTGTCAAATGAGTACCTGGCCATTAACAGCGTTGTCTCTGTCCGAAAAAATTGTAATATCGCCTAACAGGCATCATGTACCGTCTTACATGTTAAATGTTGCTGTTGGCCAGGGACCCCGTGTAAAGCACTTTGAGCACATTTAGTGGATATTACGCTATAAAAAAGCTCAATTTAAAAACAAATTAAGTGGTTCTTTCATTCGTCTTGCTTTGTTGATAAAGGGGAAATCCGAAACGTCCATTTTATCTGTTTTCGTATATTAAATTGAAGTTCACATTCAATTTCACAATGTTATTGATCTCTTCGAGTTTCAAGCAGCAACAGTTACATTACACCTTAACCCAATAGGAAGTTTAGTTTACCGTTACTAACACTGGTCTAAATAAATAAATAAAATTCCCTTTATTCATCCCATAAAAGAAATTTGTCTCTAGGGTCTATTCCCAGGGAAGACTGGAATAACCGCGGTGCAGCGCCGCAAATTGAGCTAGGGCGAGGTGACTTGCTCAAGACCACACAGCGCAGCGGCGGGTGAACGAACTCGGTACCTTTCGGGTACGAAGCAAAGACCGTACCGCTGATCCACGCTGCCCCTATGCCTACCACATGAAGTATAATAAAATGTCTAGCGTGATTGGTGATTGTGATGCTCATATGAGTATTATAATAAAGGTTACAATACGATACTAAATAGTATGTAGTAGACTATAGTCAATAGCAACGAAAATTAGCGAAGCAAGACCTCAAAGTCAAAGACTCAAAGTCCGTGGTCCATTAGATAAAAACACAATGATTCAATGACTCTCTCTCTCTCTAACTATAATCGAACGTAAACAGTAAAATCTTTCCATTGGATATACTAAATCAACTTAAACTCAAAGTAAACTGATTATTGTCCAACGGTAGTTTTACGGGGATGTGAGATTTTGAGAGTGAGAGTCAGAAGACGAAATGACTTAGATACCTTCACAGAATACTCTTTATTCTTCGTGCTGGCTTGAACTTTGCGAACATCATGCCATCTGAGTAAGTGAAAGTCAAAACATGACCTGACTGATGATGATTTTCACCTCGCGAGACACTTTTTATGATCATTGGAGAAGTATTTCATAAGGGCGGAGATGGAAATAAAGTTAGTGTCGCCATTTTTCTCGATTGTTTAGAGCCAGCCGGTTCGTTACCATGCGTTGCTGCGCGGGATGACGTCACGACTTTTGAAGACTATTGCCCAAATATGCATACAAACATACAAATCAAATAGTACTTGACTACCCCCCCCCCCACACCCCCGCCCCACACAAAAAATAAAGAGAGAGAGAGAGAGAGAGAGAGAGAGAGAGAGAGAGAGAGAGAGAGAGAGAGAGAGAGAGAGAATTGTAATATTTACCACAATGTTGGAGTCAGTCTGACTCCAACAGCATGGTAAATATTACAATAATAATTCACTCCATTGCTACATGTCGATCACTATACGTACCATATTTGTATCCAACACGATTCAATATATATATATATATATATATAATATATATATATATATATATATATATATATATATATATATATATATATATATCTATATATATACTATAGAAACAAAAACAATGAAATTATAGTGCTCAACTTTTTTATAAATGGAGCTGTTTATAGAATATTTCAAGTATAATTATGATCAACTTCTACAATATTGTAGATTTTAATTGATATTTTGCGCCGAAGAATTTGAATGTCGCTTTGTCTCATCTTGTCCTTCTCATGCTGCCTCAATCAGGTGTCAGCCATTTTATGACGGAAATTTAGCCTCAGAGCTGAAAGTTCACAATAGAAAATTGTAGATTTCAGATTAACACAAATAACATATTATATGGAACGAAATTGACGACAATCAGCTCTTTGTTATTGCTTTAAATATCCGTTTTAATGATTAGTTCTCACTTAATTCTATCAACCAGTCTAGGTTGCTCATAATTTTGTGTGGTGGTTGGTACGCTATTTCCGGTTGGCGGAAGTTGACATTTACCTAACCCGAATTCAATGCATATAACATGAATATGCTTGGGGTCATTGAAGTGTCAGTCAGTTTTTACTTATTTTTGCTAAAATCTGCCGAAACTCTTTTTGTAATTTTTGGCCATGAAACATTTTATTATAATATTATTGTTTTTAATATGGATTGAATCAACTCATTCCAATTTGTCAAAAAGTCTAAAATTTCTGATATCTTCTCATTTTCAAGAATTTTTTTTTTTGGCCAAATTGATGATTGTCATTGGAATTGATAGATATTTAAAGTAAAATTAGTCAGGCCTAAATCAAATATGCCATTTTGTCAAAGATTAAGTCAGTTTTAACTCCGTCTCTTCCAGTTATAGATTTATTATGTAAAGTTTTTGACTTAATCATTCTTAATGTTAACATGTTGACGTTTTAATGCCAATTTCTGAAAAGAAAAAAGTGGTCATTTTATTTTTGGATTTTTTTTATTTTTTTTGTGAGAGTGATTATGAGGTTTTGAAAATGTAATCAGTGAAAAAAGTGTTTAGACTGATGTGTAAATAGCATGCATGTCTAACATCCGAGCGCATGATGGGCCTAGTTTAACGTTGTTATAATGGACAATATTTTGCGTCTTTTCTTTTAAGATTTTCATCACAACAATGAGTCCATAAGGAATGATGTTATCAGATCTGAAAATAAGTGCACGTTGGTTTAGACCCAACAAAAATAGAAGAAGGTTTTTAAAAATTAATGTGTATGACAATTTTATATGTCATTATAACAGTTGACTTGGCTGGTATAATTATCATTATTTTTCTTCTTGTGTGACATTTTCTTTACCTAGTTTGGCAAATTTTACGTAAAATTATCTGGCAACATGGCTACATGACAACATGACGACATGGCAACCGCCTACGCAGATTTTAACTTTGACGTGTGAAAAACAGTTTGAAACAAAGATCATGACTTGTTAATAAGTCTCCAGTACTGCCGAAATGTGAGGGGTAAAAAATACATTTAAAAAATTAAATTTTCCAGAAACGCTTGCCTGCTTCGAACACGTCAATCGATTATAATCACATCCAGCTTCTCAAAGACTTTCATACCGGAGACATTAAGGACGTCTTCAAAGAAGTCAAATGTGACCCTCCGCCTCAAAACAGTATTATGTCGGGATGATTCAGACCACAGAAAGGGAATTTAGAGATAGAATGATGAGAAATTGGACCTTAGAAGTTTTTGTAAAGCAAAAAATAATATTTATACTCCAGCATGACGTAGAGGAACTAAACCCAAGTTTGATATTTGTGGCTATGAATTCAATTTCCCTAACCGAGTGGTCCCGACATAATACCGCTTTGAGACGGTGGGTCACAAATGTCTCGGAGTTTTTGACAAATCTTTAAAGACATGTTTAGGGGGCTGGGGGTGGGGGGGGGGGGGGTTGTCACAGTACAGCAGTGTAATCAATTCTATCACAAAAATATACCCACAAAAACTTTCATGCATTTCTGCCACAGGCTTGGGATCGTGGATAGTTCATACGGTAGAGTCACACTCTCACCGGCCAGGCGGAGTTGTCGTACCAGTAAGGTCGCGGGTTCAAACCCCCATCACCGCCGCGAAAAAATTTTATTCTCTATTGTCTTCTGGCACTTTCCTACTCACTTCATCTATTGTTGCAACAGGCTTTATGCTTCAAATATCATAAAATTCCGGCTTCATAAGCTCTTGCAGTACAAAAGCAATTACTTTCTGCCCTTAGGATAGGACGATGGGTGGACAGAGTGGCAGGGGGAGGGGGGGGGAGGGGGGTCACACCTTTTCAGGCACCTTCTTTTTTTTTTCCTTGGGCAAGATTATTAACCCTAATTTTCTCACTTGGACAATATGGGTGCACCTGTTGACATCAGACATCTTGTTTGATGAATAAAATCTATATTCTTTCGTGGAATGCTTTGTCGAAGGGATCTTACGATGTCATGGCGGAAGGGCAAAATGTTTTAAAATTGTTTAAAAATTGAGCTTTTTATAGCGCAATATCCACTACACGTGCTCAAAGCGCTTTACTCGAGGTCACTAGCCAACAGCAACACTTAACATGTTGGACGGGACATGACGCCTGTTAGGTGATATTATAATTTTTTCGGACAGAGAAGACGCTGTTAACGGCGAGGTACTCATTTTACACCTGAGTACGGTGAGAGCATGTGAGTAAAGACCCTTTTCTAAGGACTCAACTATGCGTTGAGCGAGGCTCGAACCCAGGACCTTTCAATTCGAAAGCGAGTGTCATACGACAAGACCACATAGCCGCACAAATATATAAACGTTATGAAGTAAAACTTTTGTGAACCAAACAAGTACATAATTTTTTATTCGAGACTGGCAATGTTTTCACACATTTTCCTAGATTTAATCGAATTACATGCTATTTACAACCATCTAGACACGATTCTGAATAAATGAATAAATTAACAGGGGCTAAATCTCAGATTATTATCACCTGTCACCAGACTGTTACTGCGTATTCTAATCTGTTTCTATAGAGGGAATGAAGTTGACGTAACTCGGGTCTTTATATTTAATTTATGTCATCTAGGTTTATCAGTAATTGGATTCAATAGTCTGATGTCACGTCTGTCCAGAAATCAGCAGCCTGGTTCTAAACAAAGAAAATCGGTACTTTTTATTCTTCACGCTGACTAGAACGTTTTCACATGTCATGTGATCAGAATGTATAAAAGTCAAAAGATGATAACATTTATAATGTTTTTCTCCTCTGGATACACTTTTATGCTAGTCGGAGAAGTATTTCAGAAGGGCGTCCACCAGTGTTCCCATATTTTAGAACCAGTTACTAAGTGACTATGCGGGTATAACGAGGGAAGTGACGTCACGACTGTTGAAGCCTATTCTCACTTAACAGTATTATCGAGACTATAAAAGTTTATGGTTTCACAAAGTTTCGTGTGTTGGTCCGTTATACTTCCGGACTGCAATCTTGTGAACTTATTTTAGCCAAGCGCATACTATCTTTAGGTAATGTCCGCTTGGCTAAGAAACTCACAACATTGCCATCTGGAAATAAAACGGACCAACACTCAAAACTATGTGTAACAATTGAATGTTTATATTTTGGTTAATTCTTTTAGTGAGAATTACTCATAAACCTGGATTGCAAAAAACAATAACAAAGACCAGAGTGACGTCATCTTCGTTCTATCTATAGATAGTATAAAGTTGACGTCACTCGGGTCTTTGTTATTGCTTTTTGCCACCCGCGTTTATGAGTAATTCTCACGAAACTGGATCAATCAGATTATAAACGTTCAAGGTTGCACATAGTTTTTCCTTTTTACTTCCGGATGGCAATGTTGTGAGTTTCTTAGCCAAGCGCATACTATCTATACAATGAAAGCACATTGCAATCAACACAGGATTTACTATCGGTGGTATGTGTCTTAGTAAAATACCCACTGTCCTACCGCTTGATCAATATAAATAGTATGCGCTTGGCTTAGGAGTTCACAACATTGCCATCCGGAAGTATAACGGACCAACACACAAAACTTTGTGTAACCATGAACGTTCATAGTCGTGATTCGTGGAGACAGTTGACCGGCAACGTGCTCAAGAGCACAAGCCACGATGGAAGATGATGATGATATCATAGCCAATACAGATAATTTGTATAAACTTAAAAGTTTATAATCTGATGGATAAAATCGTGTGATAACTTGTCACCCCTTTGGCGGTATAGATAGAATGAAGTTGACTTCACTCGCGTCATTGTTATTATTTTTTGCCATCCACGTTTATGAGTAATAAGCTTCAACAGTCATGGCATCACTTCCCTCGTAATGACGCATGGTAACTTAGTAACTGGCTCTAAACTATCGGAACAATGGCGGACGTCCTTATAAAATACTTCTCCGACGAGCATAAAAGAACATTATAAATATGATCATGTTTTGACTTTTGTGCTTTCTGATAACATGACATATGAAAAGTTCTAGCCAGCATGAAGAATAAAAAGTACCCATTTTCTTTTTGTTTAGAACCGGGCTGCTCGCTGTTGCTGGGCGACGTGACATCAGATTATTGAATCCAATTCTCACTAAACAGTATTAACCAGACTATGAAAGTTCATGGTTACAGATAGTTTTGTGTGTTGGTCCGTTATACATCCGGATGGCAATGTTGTGAGCTTCTTAACCAAGCGCACACTATCTATAAAAACAATAATGACCAGAGAGGTCAATGAATGGGCATGTTCTTTTTTCCCTTTCCATATGCTCGAGGTCATTGGTCACATTGCAAAATGTGCTCAAAGTGACCTACATAGTGAAAAATGTTTACGGCTTTTGAAATATCTAACATCACGATTGGTCATTTTGTTCAGTTTGACACATGGGTATGTTTACAATTTTCATAAACAAAGCAGGGTGTTTACATTTTTGAAGAAATGTCCAATCGTTGGACATCATCACATCATGTGATTGATGACTTGGTTGAATGAAAACATGAATACAGATCGCTCCCATCAAACTGGATCCCTTCAGTAATGATATGGTGATTTGTGTCAAGATATTATTCCAGCCAAACTGTAGAACGCCTTGATCAAATCCACGAGAATAATATCATTGATCAAAGTAATGACGTGATAACCATGACGTTTTGACATTCTTATTGTTCAAATGGAACCAAGTTGACGTCACTCAGGTCTTTGTTATAGATAGTATGATTTTGATGTCTTAGGGCTATTTTATTGCTATTTTGCCATCCGCGTTTATGAGCTAAACAGTTTAACCTGTATTGAATTAGTTTTATAAACTGTATTAACCAGACTATAAACGTTCAAGGTTTTGATGGGTAAAAATCTCAAAACAGTGCCATTCGGAAATATAGCGGACAACATACAAAACTATGTGCAACCTTAAACCGTTTATAGTCTAGTAAATAAAGTTTAGTGAGAATAGGATTCAATAGTCTGATGTCAGGTCGCCCAGCAACGAGTATCTTGGTTCTAAACAAAAGAAAATCGGTACTTTTTATTCTTCATGCTGGCTTGACCGTTTTCACTTTTCATGTGATCCGAATGTATAAAAGTCAAAACATATATTGTTTTTCTCCTCTGGACACACTTTTATGCTCGTTAGAGAAGTATTTCATAAGGGCATCCGCCATTGTTTCGATAGTTTAGAACCAGTTGCTAAGTTACTATGCGTCATCACGAGGGAAGTGACGTCACGACTGTTGAAGGCTATTACACACGAATATGAATGGCAAAGAACAACAACAAACAGTAACAAAGACTGAGCTCCATCTATGGTTTCATAAAAGTTTATTTAGTGTTTTTAATATTAGAAAAATTGATAGAAAAGAATGTTAAACATAAAATAGACGCCTGTATTATTGTGTTCTGTTGATCAGTGAAGTTTTGTTTTAATTTTTGCCGATCCGTCTGTTGAGACCAGGGCTGTAAACAACCTTGAATTGATACTGATGCTGACAACCTTGACCTGATTTCAATCTCTTTTGTCTCTGACAGAAAACATTATTCAAAGTCTGTTGAAATTTGACTAGAATAGTCCGTGAGTTACCATGGTAACCGTATGAAATGATACACACACACACACAAACATACACACACACACACACACACACACCGATCTGTATATTATACATATATATATATATATATATATATATATATATATATATATGTAATGAAATGTATTTATATTGCATTCAATCCTCCATGCAATAACGCTCAAGGCGCATAACAACATCAATCCATATTCAAACAATTTTTCTCTCTCTCTCTCTAATTCCCTAATTTTTTCCAATGAAGTATTGAGGTTAATTTTGTATTGAATGAAATTCAGAGACGGCACTTGCATAATTAATGATGAGAACAAAATAAGGTTTGATTGGAGCCATCGTTAAGTTATTGATAGTTCGAAGATGACGTCACTCAGGTCTTTGTTATTGTTTTTTGCCATCCGCGTTTATGAGTAATGCTCACTGAACTGTATTAACCCGACTATAAACGTTCATGAATACACACAGTTTTGTGTGTTGGTCCGTTACACTTCCGGATGGCAATGTTATGAGCTTCATAGCCAAGCGCATACTATCTATAGCCTGACACTGAAACCCAAAAAGACTGGCATTTTGACGTCATTGTTTGGTTTTTGCATCGCCTAGTGAGTTGCCGTTAGTAGTGCTCATGGAAACAAGTTATTTCATTGTGTGAACTGTTGAATACAACTCACGATTTGTTTTCTTTTGTGGCCAAAGACTGGCATTTTACGTCATTTTTTTGGCCAGTGTCAGGCTATAGATAGAATGCGCTTGGCCAAGGAGTTCACAACATTGCCATCGGGAAGTATAACGGACCAACACACAAACTCTGTGTGACCATGAACTTTTATAGTCTGGTTAATACAGTTTAGTGAGAACAACTCACAAACGCAGATGGCAAAAACAATAACAAAGGCCTGAGTGACGTCATCTGCATACTATCTATAAGTTAACGATGGCGACGGTTTTATTCTCGGTTTGACAATGACCCCGTGACTTTTTATAGATAGTTTGAAGATGACGTCATTCATGTCTTTGTTATTGTTTTTTGCCATCCGCGTTTATGAGTAATGCTCACTAAACGGTATTAATCCGACTATGAACGTTCATGATTACACATAGTTTTGTGTGTTTGTCCGTTATACTTCCGGATGGCAATGTTATGAGTTTCTTAGCCAAGCGCATACTATCTATTCTCTGTTTTCATCTGGCACTTCTCCATACCCTATTTTTCTCACGGATAATTTAATCGCGACTATTTTGTAAACGACCTATTGTCGTAGTTTCAATTCATTTTAACTCACTCAAACCTAAAGATTTTTCTACTTTTCAAAATTGGAAAATATATATTAAAAATGAGCATGTACATAGATAGTTTTATTCAACTACCATTAACATGTAAAAACTAAAAACATTAGCTTTGATACTACACCTATACCTTATCTCAGAAAAAATGTAATAAATAGGCATGGGGTAGAAGTAACTCCGGGTAAAATACGGATAAACTCGGTGTTAAGGTTGAATGAGTTAAAAAGTATGTTAACCATCTCCTTACCAACCACAGAAAAATCGTCACATTCGTTACGATCCAACCAGCACTTTTATCATTCAGATTTATTTTGTAAATCACACAATTTAAAGAAAAATGTTTTATTATAGCTATGAAAAAACGTGACACTGTGTTGTAGAGTTCATTTTGCTGATCAATATTATGCATAGAATGTGTTTGTTGCTTTTCTGTTTGAGTAATAAAAAATATTTTTGTGTTGGGTGGGTGTGAAATTTTGGGGAAAATTCTGAAAATGGCTGGCAAGGAAAGGGTTTAATGATACATAATCTCCCCAACAGCGAGATTATCTGAAACTAAAACGGGTTGTAATTTTAAACGAAAATCGAATTTTAAGCACATGATTCATCCCTAATCGAATTCCATTCTGAGACGAATACTCAGAATAATTAAGCTACTTCCTCATTGTTTCGATTTTTCTTGAATTTCGTTTTACACCTTGAGCAATTTGAATTCATTATATATTCAAAAAGGAATCATTGAAACAGATATTATTATTATTATTATTATTATTATTATTATTATTTATTATTATTATATTATTTTATTATTATTATTAATTATTATTATTATTATATTATTATTATTATTATTATTATTATTATTATTATTATTATTATTATTATATTATTATTATTATTATTATTATTATTATTATTATTATTATTATTATTATTATTATTATTATTATTATTATTATTATTATTATCATTATTATTATTATTATTATTATTATATTATTATTATTATTATTACTATTATTATTATTGTTATTATTATATTATTATTATTATTATTATTATTATTTATTATTATTATTATTATTATTATTATTATTATTATTATTATTATTATTATTATTATTATTATTTATTATTATTATTATTATTATTATTTATTATTATTATTATTATTATTATTATTATTATTATTATTATTATTCTCTCCTTGATTTTATTTTAAATTTGCATTTGGGAGCTTTAGGCAACCCAGAGATTCTTTTGAAAAGACCATATAATGACGTCATTAATATTCATTGATTAAGTTAAAGTTGTTTTTTTTAATAGTCCTTCAGAGGCATTAGGCCCACGGAGCGGAGTTTATCCCAGTTTCTTTAGCTTGACACGGACAATAGCAATTGCTTGGTATCCTTTGGATAGGACGCTAGTCTATTGCAAAGTACTTCCCGCTAGATCTAACAGACTACCCATTCACTGCTGGGTGGACAGAGGGACCAGAAGATTAAAAATCTTGACTGCACCCGGGATCGATCTCGGTCCCTTTACTTGTGAAGCGAGTGCTCTACCAATAGAGCTATCGTTTCATAGAATGATTCAATTGATTTTATAATCCCTTCATCAAAAATCGAAGTCTCTAAGTTGTATTCCAAAGTCCACGGTGACATACTTTATCAAAAGCTTTTCTGAAATCAATAAAGTTGTGGAATAATTCTGATCTTGTTGGTGTTGTAAGTATTTTTCTGGCAACAGACAACTATTGAACACTTGTTGAATTGTACTTCTCTTAAGCCTAAAGCCAGCCTGTTATCTTCTGTCAATATTTCTTCTGTTTTGTTTCTCATCCTTTTAAGTAATATGTTAAGCATTATTTTGCTGGGGTGGCGTAAGGCTCATCGTTTATGGTCTGATTGAAATATTTTAGTAAGAACAAATCACTAACAGGCTGTCTAGAAAATAATTATAAAGACCTAATGCGGCTATATGGTCTAGTGGTATGACACTCGCTTTCGGATCGAAAGTCCTGGGTTCGAGTCTCGCTCGGCGCATAGTTGAGTCCTTGGAGAAGGCTCTTTACTCACATTCTATCACTGTACTCAGGTGTAAAATGAGTACCTGGCCGTTAACAGCGTTGTCTCTGTCTGAAAGTATTGTAATGTCGCCTAACAGGCGTCATGTACCGTCCTACATGTTAAATGTTGCTGTTGGCCAGGGACCACTTGTAAAGCGCCTTGAGCACGTTTATTGGATATTGCGCTATACATATGCTCAATTATATTATTATTACTATTGGCGTCAACTTAGTAAAAGGGAAATACTCACAACATCTGCAAGCCGGATGCAATATACAGCAGACACACAATGAGCAACCTTGAACATTTACAGTAGTCTGGTTGGTTTTCTAATTCAATGAGAAAACAAAGCAACAATAAATGGGCTTATCTACTAAACTGTAAACAAACAAAAGAGACCGTTGGTGGGACGGTTAATTTGTTATCTTCTCTAAATAACTTTCTTGCTTGTTTGGTGTTTTTCTTTTTTTTGTTGGTTTTTTGTTTGTTTATACTTTTTTTTGTTGGTTTTAATTGTTTTTTTTTTTTTTTTTTTTTTTGGGGGGGGGGGGGGGGGGGGGGGGAAGAGGGGAATTTTTTGTTGTTGGTTATTTTTGGGTTTTTTTTTTTTGTGTGTAATTTTGTGTTAATCTCCAACAAATGTAATCAACTACCAGTTTAATCTATACATTCGTATAATCTCTTTTGATGTGTCCGAGTCAATCATATACAATCATTCTAGCTATCCATTCCATTCCGGTTGGTTTCCATTTAATCCTGAACTCAAAACGATTTCGACTGAGCTCAAATTTCACTTGAACCAATATCTGTGAGATGAAAAGAAAATTCACTAACTTCTTCCAACAACTGTTATGATAAAGAGATGTAAAAAAAAAGAAAAAGAAAAATATATACATGGACATTTATATAGCATTTACACGGATTAAGCATGTTCCATGCGCTTCATAATATTTTGTTTCTTAAAATTGAAAAAGTAGAAATTTGCTAAATCTGACATCTCAATAATTCCAATGTAATTACTGATAAGGAAACTTGATTACATATACCCTTGCTTTTAAGCAAAATTCTACTTGCGTTCTTTAAATATTACTATGAGCCTTGAATATCATTATAAAATGTTTGTTAGGTGTTCTCTCTCTCTCTATCTATGTCTCTCTCTCTCTCTTTATCTCTCTCTCTCAAACACACACACACACACACACACACACACGTTCTCTCCTCTCGTGTCTCTCTTCTTCAATAACTGCGATCTCATTTGTTTCTATTTCTCTCTCTCTCTCTCTCTCTCTCTCTCTCTCTCTCTCTCTCTCTATATCCATTTCCTACTACTACACCTCTCAATCTCCCTCTCTTTATCTCTCTCTCTCTCTCTCTCTGTTCGTTCCCTCTCCCCTCTCCCTCCCAGCTCTCTCTCTCTCTCTCTCTCTCTCTATCTCTATCTATCTATCTATCTATCTTTCTATCTATCTATCTATCTCTTGTCTCTCTCTTCTGCAATAACGGCGGTCTCTTCCTCTCTCTTTATCTCTCTCTCCCTATCTCTCTCTATGTCTTTCTCTATTCGGCTCTCTTACTCCTACATCTCTCAATCTCCCTCTCTTTATATCTGTGTGTGTGTGTGTGTGTGTGTGTGTGTTCGCTTCATCTCCCTCCTCTCTCTCTCTCTCTCTGTCTCTCTCTCTCTCTCTCTCTCTCTCTTCGCTCCTCCTTCCTTCTCTTCCCCCCACCCACCTACCCCCTCCCCTTCTCTCTCTACCTCTCCCTCACACTCCCTATGTCCACATCCCCCATCAATACCCATAATCCCCTGTGTTTCTATTTCCAATAGACAACCAATGACATGCAATCAAAGGCTTTTTGTTCAGGCCAAAATAATTACTCTGATAACGGCCTTGAAATTATAAAAATAGTTTGTCATTGTGAAGAGACTTTGTCCCAGTTAAAAATGTCTCTTCAGTTTGTTTGCTTTCATAAATAAGTTTCAATAGAAAATATCCAGATCCCTTTTACGTTCCTCTTATTCATTTATATGTGTTTTTTTGGTTATCTTTTCAATGATTTTATAATTGGGGGGAAATATAACATACGAATTACTTGTTAAATTACCCCCCCCCCACACACACACACACACACACACACAAAAAAAAAACAAATAAAAAAAAACAAATTAACTCGAGCTATTTATACAGCGCAATATCCACTTACTACACGTGCTCATGGCGCTTGCTTTACAAGGGGTCCTCTCCTCGACCAACAGCAAGGCTTAACATAGAGGACGAACATGACGCCTGTTATGCGATATTACAATATTTTTTTCTGACAGAGACAAAGTTGTTAACGGCGAACTAGTCGTTTTACATCTGAGTTCGGTAAGAGAATGTGAGTACAGATTCTATTCCAAGGGTTTAACTATGCGCCGCAAGGGACTCGAAACCAAGACCTTCCGATCCGAAGGCGAGTGCCATACCATCCGACCACACACAAATAGCTGCATACAAATTACAAAAGGTTTATGGATTCATTGTGCAAAGTACTTCAGGGTCATTAGACCCGTGGAGCCGAAGTTTATCCTGGTTTCTATAGGGTGAAATGAACAATAGCAATTGCTTGCTATCCTTAGGATAGGACGCCAGTCTCTCGCAAAGCACTTTCAACCAAATCTAACAGACCCAGCTACCCAGTCACTGCTGGGTGGACAGGAGGATAAGAAAAAAATCTCAACTGCACCCGGGATCGATCGTGGTCCTTTTCCGTGTGAAGCTGAGCCATCGGGACCCCCCCCCCCCCCCCCCCCCCACCACCCCCTACCCCTTATTGTGCAATATTCTTTCTCAAAGAAATACGACACTAAAAATCTGATTATCGTTGTTTGCGAAGTGGACAAAGAAAGTGTGTAATTTGGGATCCATTGAATTGAGGGGAGGAAAAGAGATAATTGAGAGTATAGATAGAATGCGCTTGGCCAAGGAGTTCACAACATTGCCATCCGGAAGTATAACGGATCAACACACAAACTCTGTGTAACCATGTACTTTTATAGTCTGGTTAATACAGTTTAGTGAGAACAACTCACAAACGCGGATGGCAAAAACAATAACAAAGACCTGAGTGACGTCATCTGCATACTATCTATAGGATTGTGGGGGGGGGGGGGGGGGGGGGGGGTTAAGAAAGAAATATAGGAAAGAGAGAATGAGCTCGAAAGATATTGGAGATTAACAAGAAGAGAGAGAGAGTGAGAGCTAGAGAGATAAATGAGTGAGAGAGAAAGAGAGTGAGAGAGAGAGAGAGAGAGAGAGAGAGAGAGGCGGTAGAAAGAAATTTAGGAAAGGGAGAAAGAGCTGAGAGAAATTGGAGAGCAACAAGAAGGGAGAGAGAGAGAGAGCTAGAGAGCTATGAGAGAGATCGAAAGATGGAGAGAGAGAGAGAGAGAGAGAGAGAGAGAGAGAGAGAGAGAGAGAGAAAGAGGTGGTAGGAAGAAAAATGAAGAAAAGATAGAAAGTAAAAGGATGAAAGAGAATCCTGTATTGTCCCTCTAATAAATCCGATAATCATGAAACTAACAGAATTGTTGAGGTGGGTTTGTGAGATGGACTTAGAAAACCCGAAAGGAATGGAAGAAAGAAACTAGAAAGGGGCGTGAAGGATATATAGGGAATGAGATTAGCGTCCTATGATTGGACGTCACCTATAGTCTGTGACGTCACCGGCGGAAAAGTTATTAGAGAGAGAACGTCGTGTTGGTTGTGCGCATGCCTCTCTCGTCCTCGCAGGACGAGAGACGCATTCGCACAACCAACATGACGTTCTCTCTCTAATAACTTGACCGCCGGTGACGTCACAGACTATAGGTGACGTCCAATCATGGGACGCTACTCTACCGCTAATCTCATTCCCTATAGGGGTTTAGAAAGAAAGAACAGGGGGAAAGAAGAGAAAACAAATGAAGAACAAGAAAGAAAGAAATAGTATCCTATGATATTCAATAGAAACAATATGAACTAAAAACTAAAGGAAATGTTAGGTTATTCTCTAGGTGGACAAAATAAAAAAAAAAAGAAATACAGAAAAGGGAGAAAGAGATAGAGAGAGAGAGAGAGAGAGAGAGAGAGAGAGAGATAGGCAAATAGACAGAAAGATGGATAGAGCAAGAGAGGGAGAAGAGAGAGAGAGAGAGAGAGAGAGAGAGAGAGAGAGAGAGAGAGAGAGAGAGAGAGGATGAGAAAAATTATGGAAATGAGAAAAATGAGAAAGAGAAGAAAGAGAAATAATAAAGTAAGATAGAAATAGTTCCGGTAATTTTCTTCAAAGAAACATGAAGTTAAAAAATATATATGAAGGCTTATACGAGGTGGGCAAGAACTGTATGTGGTTGAGATGGGAGGGAGAGATTGGGAGAAAGAGAGAGAGAGAGAGAGAGAGAGAGAGAAAGAAAGAGAGAGAGAGAGAGAGAGAGAGAGATGAGGAGGAGAAAAACAAATAGTTTCTCAAAGAAATAGTTAGTGGTTAGGGGCACGGTTTATGTTTGAAAGCTTAATTCAGTTAGACTCGCTGTCTTCAGGGGCGGGATAGACACTAAACAACTGTAACTATAGTATATCAAATTAGAATGTATATGCCCATTGGTCTAAACACACAACCACCCACAGCTAAGGTGAAGGGGGTTTTAAAATATAAATAACCTTACACCAGAGTCTGAGGACTCGTGTATGTTCTCTGCTTACACAAAGGCAGAAGACATTGCCAAACTGTCCTCGCTGATTAGCTTAGATTAGATTAATGCTGAAGAACTAAACAGCTCCACGCTGATCTGCTATAATCTGAAGAAAAAACCCCCACGTTTTTAACAATGTTTGTCTGGAAACTGGCAGCAGCTTCTTATGGTTCACACTATTATGTTATGACGATCGACCCAATCAGCAAAGTCCGGTCCGCATTCGTGCACCGTCGCGAACCCGCCTGGTAGCATCGTCACAACACACCTTTCGACTAGATGCTCTGCCGTTTCGGGTTCTTGCCCACTGCGTGGACATAAAGGACAGGAAGTTAGACCCCACTGATGTAACGCACCGGCCGTTAGGCAGCTCCTCGACCGAAGCCGATTCGCAGCTACCCAGTGTCTCCTCTTACTGGTATCAAAGCCTGGCAACTTCTCACCAAGCTTAGAGGAGTGTAGGTCCCCGCCCCCACGAGGGATTGAATTCGTCCAAACCGACTTCCATCTCGTATGTGCAGCTCTGTCCGTAGTCAGGGATTCTGCGTACAAGGGTTGCCGGGACTTATTTCGGCTCGAAACGGGGGCACCGTTCATTATGCGCATGAGAGGGGTATCCCCATTCCCTCTCTCTTTGATCTTACTCAGCCAGTTTCCCGTAATGGTCTCCCTCCGGACATCGGGGGGCTGGATCGCTGCCATTACCGGGCCCCATTCTCTAGGGGTTGTTGCTAGCGTTCCCGACACTATGTGCATCGACTTGCGAAGTTTTACATCCACCTTCTCAACGTTTCTGCTTCTACCCCACACTGGAGCGCAATACTCCGCGGTGGAATAGCATAGTGCCAGGGCGGATGTTCTCAGGAGCGCTTGGCTAGCGCCCCAAGTCGATCCCGCCAGCTTCCTCAGAAGACTATTCCGCTTCTCTATCTTCCGGGCAACCCCTTCGAGATGAACCCGATAGGTAAGACTGCGATCCAACGTCACCCCTAAATATTTTGGACGCGGCTCATATGGGAGTGGCTGGTCCCCGACTAGGACATTCAGTTTACGGGTGTGCCAACCACTGCATAAGTGAAATGCAGTGGCCACGGTTTTTGAAGTGTTCATCTTCAGATACCACTTGTCAAAGTAGGATTTGAGTCTGGTGACGTCCTCGCTGAGTACGCTCTCGAGACGGGTCCACACTTTACTCTGAGTAACGAGTGCCCAGTCGTCTGCGTATCCCAGCCTCAGGGAGGAAGTGTTCGGCATATCGCTAATGTAAATGTTAAGCAACATTGGCGCAAGTACCGACCCCTGAGGGACCCCATTCTTCAATTTCCTTACTTTGCTCGTGACGTCTCCCAGCGCGACGTGGAATTGCCTTTCCCCTAAGATCGAAGAGAACAACTTCAAGGTCTTTTTGCACCTTATGATTTTTGCAAGTTTGAGCATTAACCCATCGCACCAGACCGTATCGTACGCCGCTGATAGGTCTATAAACACAGCACCTGTTTGCTGTTTTCTCTCGAACCCGTGCTCAATATGCTCTGTAAGGGCAATGACCTGCTCCGTGGTGCACCTCCCTTCCCTGAAGCCTGCCTGCTCAGGTGGCAGGGCAGCGTCTAGGACCGGCCCCCATCGGTTTAATAGAACACGCTCCAACAATTTGTAAAGACAGCTCAGCAGCGATATGGGTCTGTAACTGTCTGCCTCCTTCGCCGGCTTCCCTGGCTTCAGAATGGCAACTATCTTCGCGTGCTTCCACACTTGTGGAAGCTTTCCATTTGCAAGGATGTCAGACATTGCCTCTGCTAGCCAGGCCCGTGCCCTGGGGCCCAGATGCGTCACCATATCGGGATATACACCATCTATCCCTGCTGCTTTGCCGTTCTTTACTTCGCTAATGGCTGGACCCACTTCTCGGGGACTGAACGGGGCCGTCCAGTCCGACTCCTCCGCAGGTAGCGAGTCCAAAATCGTACGGTACGCCTTGCGGACACCGCGCTCAAAAGCCTGATTAGGGACCCGTTTACTACGGTTCTTAATATTCTTGGCAATTGTGTCTGCCTCGCATTCCGGTGCAGCCTTCGCGAAATTCCGATCTGGGTCCAATTTCTTTATCAAACGCCAAGCGTGGCGGCTGGAGTGTGTAAAGTCGAGACTTTCCACGGTCTCCTGCCACCGTTGCTTCCTTCCCTCTGCCAGAGACTGAAGTAGTCTATCGGCTGTGTCCTGGGACTGGGTCTGCTGGTACTCTCGGTACAGCTCTTCCGACTCTGCTGTCCAGCAAGGGGTGTAGAATTTCCGTTTGCCCCGTGGAATAGAGCGTTGAGCGCTCTTAACCAGTAGCCTACTAAATCTGGTTATATTCTTGGACTTGGGAGGAATGGCAGGGCAGACCTGCTCGATATAGGAACTGAATTCCTCCCAGTCAGCCTTCCTAAAATTCCATCTGCAAAGTGGGAGAGACTGCACCCTCGGTATTGTCACCCCAGCTGTGACAAGAACCGGCCTGTGCTGGCTATGCGGAAAGTCCCCGAGGACTGTCCGCTTCACCTGCAGCGGTTCACCGTTCGCGCCTTTCGTTACGAGGGTGAGGTCTGGAGTATACTCCTTCTTATGGCGGGTACCCCGGAAGGTACCCTTGGCTGTAGGATCGTACACTAGGTGTAGATCGTTACAGTCCATCCATGAGCGGAGTTGTCTTCCTGCCTCGTTGCAGTCTCGGTAGCCCCATTCGTGATGGTGGCTATTAAAGTCTCCCAGACAGATGGAAGGATGGCTGACCACCGGTACCGGTGGTGTAGTCCAAGTCGCTCTGGGTGGTTTGTAAATATTATGCAAACACAGTCCACCTACTTCCACGGAAATTCGGTTCACCCATTGCTGTCCGTTACGCTCTCAATGACCCTTACCTTCGATGGCTCTTTAGCGTAAACGCTAACCCCTCCTTTGAGCCTCGAAGTGTCCTCGCGTTGGACCACCGTATAGCCTGGGATCTGGAATCGGGAAGATTGCGCGCCTGAATAAAGGTGGGTCTCCTGTAACAGGAGGATATCTACGCAGTGAACGGCCAATAGCTTTGATAAAAGCTCATTTTTGCCATACTCTGGCTCTCGACGTTCAGGGACAATATACGCGTCAGTTCGCCATCCCCGCCGTCGCATTTTCCGATCGGCAGGCCGCGAATCGATTGATGCATGGGACGTTTGCTTTTTTCTCGGACGTGCCGACGACCCTGGCGACACGAACGCGGTATTATTTGGCTAGGCGGCAGACCGCTTCGCCATTGACGGGACTGATTGGGACTCGACATAAGGATAATAGTGTGGCGCCCGGGATAGGGCTGCTATTCGGGCACCGGGTTTGGATCAAATTTAGTCACACACCGGGGCGAGCAGCTCATGTGGCTCGTTGGCTCGATACCCGGGATGGTCTCGTGACGGTCGACCGGGATTTACACCTTTGCCCTCCCGTGTGCCTCAAGCCCCCTCACCAACTGCAAGGTAAAGATCCACGAGGGGGCTGGAAACTGGAAACTCGTCTTACTGCCATAGATCTATTATAATGATCCTCATCTCAGGGGGAAAAAACTCTCAAACTTGGGACTTTGCAAAGTCTTCTTTAAGGTCCCAGGTTTGAAAGATTTTGACAAGATGAGCGTCTTTTCAATCCAAATGATGAGGTTTTTGGCCATTTTGGAATAAAAAAGGTGTCTTTCAGTATACATCACTGTTGACACCGAACTATACTGGTAAAATTTGACAAAACTATAATATATCTATATTTTTTTAAACTTGACCAGAATATTCAAAAGATAATATGAAGTAGGCGTCACGCAGGTCTTTGTTTTTATTGTTTGCTATCCGCGTTTATGAGTGATTCTCACTGGACTGTATTAACCAGACTATAAACGTTCATGGTTACACAGAATTTTGTGTGTTGGTCAATTACACTTCCGGGTGGCAATTTTGTGAACTTCTTAGCCAAGCGCATAATATTTATCGTCAAATCGTTTTAGATTAAAAGTTCCCCCTTGTCAAAAATAAAAGTATCAAAACTCAAAATTAAAAAAATTCTCAGGTTCAATTATTTTATTGTATCGAAAATATGAGGCGGAATTTTTCTGGCCATTTTAGAAATTATTTTAGGGAAAAGTTTTTAGTCAGACTTTGGCCAGTTTGTGTTATTTTCTTAAGGCGTTGATGTCTGTCTGTGTTAATCTGATTAGGATAACAAAGGGTGGCCAAATTGAATGTGAGCCCATCTGGTCAACTACAATAAGAGATGATGGGATAGGAGAGAGAAAAGGCGATGGAAAGGAATGGAGAGAGAGAGAGAGAGAGAGAGAGAGAGAGAGAGAGAGATGAAGAGAGGAGAGAGAGAAAGAAGGAAAGAGAGAAAGCAATTGATAGAGATGGAGAAAAACAAAGAGAATGAGTTAGTAAGATTGAGAGAGAAATAGAGAGAGAAACATAGAGAGCGAGAAAGAGAGAGGGACAAAGAGAGAGAGAGAGAGAGAGAGAGAGAGAGAGAGAGAGAGAGACAGAGAGAGACAGAGAGAGAGAGAGAAGCAACAGTACGATAATCTTATTTTACCCACCCACCCTAAAATAACACATCCCTTCGAAATAATAATTGTATATTGTGTGACCTCTCTCTTCAAAAAGGTATTATTTGGGAGTGATTGTAGATGGCGTCAGCAGGGTACAACAGTCGTGACGTCACTTCCCTCGGAATGACCCATATTAACTGGTTCTAAACTATCGGAAGAATGGCGGACGCCATTATCTCCATCACCGCCCTTATGAAATACTTCTCCGACGAGCATACAAGTGTATCCAGAGGAGAAAATCATTATAAATCTGATCATGATTTGACTTGTAAACATTCTGATCACATGAGATGTGAAAAAGTTCTGGCCAGTATGAAGAATGAAAAGTACCGATTTTATTTGTTTAGAACCAAGCTTCTAGTTGCTGGGCGGACGTGACATCAGACAATTAAATTCTATTAACTGTATAGTCCAAAATATGAAACCACGATCAATTTATATCAGATTTATAATGCTGTGCGTTTAGATAAAATACTCATAACGTACCAACAGACAAAACTATGTGTATAACCTTAAACTTTTATATTTCTGAGAAAGAAAAAAAACAAGAAAAAATAACCATCCCAAAAAATTAGTCGACCTGGACTGGGGATCGAACTTCAGACCTTCTGATTACCGGTCTGACGTGCTACCATTACACCATTGTAAATGTAGCACGTCTGAGTGGTAATCAGAAGGCCTGAGGTTCAATCCCCAGTCGAGGTCGACTGATTTTTTGGGATGTTATTCTATTCTTGCATTTTTCTTTCTTGCTTTGTCTGTCACCTTTCAGACACACTTGTTCAGATCTTTATCTACATTTTTTGATAGATTAAACTGACCACAAGACTGATAAAAGTGTTAAATTAGGGCCTTGAATAATTCACAGTTTTAAGATCTTTCTAACGCTTTGGGCTTTCTTCTAAAGTAGGTACATTTAAAGTAAAATATTTGTTTGGTTCTTTGTATTTTCTAGACAAACTGAAATCAAAAAATAAAAATAAAAATAACATTCCCTTTTTTCATCCCATAAGGGAAATTTGTCTCTATGGTCTATTCCAAGGGAAGACTAGAATAACCCAGGCGTCAGCCGTAGTACAGCGCCGCAAATTGAGGTAGGGCGAGGTGGTGACCTGCTCAGGGCCACACAGCGCAGCGGCTGGTGATCAAACTCGGTATCTTTCGGGTAAGAAGAAAAAGACTGTACCACTGAGCCACAGTAAATATGTGTTATGTAAATGTTCGGAAATGTTTTTTCATGAAGTGGATACAGAGGCCATTATCGGTTGTGAATATTTCAGGTGTTGGTGGTCAGAATAATTGATGGTCACTCTCCCCTGTCGTTTACTACAGATGTTGACCACCTCGCTGACCAATGTGTTTTCACTACAATTATCTACTCTGGCGAACCTTGGTTTTTTTTAAAAAGATACTTCTTTAGAGCCATTTTGGCACATGGAGCCGGAGTTTATCCCGGTTTCTATAGATAGAACGAAGATGACGTCACACAGGCCTTTGTTATTGTTTTTTGCCATCCGCGTTTGTGAGTTGTTCTCACTAAACTGTATTAAACAGACTATAAAAGTTCATGGTTACACAGAGTTTTGTGTGTTGGTCCGTTATACTTCCGGATGGCAATGTTGTGAACTCCTTGGCCAAGCGCATTTTATCTATAGCATGAAGCGGACAATAGGAATTACTAAACTTTTATAGGTCGCCAGTCTGTCGTAAAGTACTAGATACTTTCCGCCAGATCTAACAGACCCAATCACTGCGGGGTGGACAGGAGGGTCAAGGGAAAATGTCGACCTCACCCGAGATTGATCCATCGTATAGATAGTTCGCAGATGACGTCACGCAGGTCTTTGTTATCGTTTTTTGCCATCCGCGTTTATGAGTAATGATCACTGAACTGTATTAACCCGACTATAAACGTTCATGGATACACACAGTTTGGTGTGTTGGTCCGTTATACTTCCGGATGACAATGGTATGAGCTTCTTAGCCAAGCGCATACTATCTATATAGCCTGACACTGACCAAAAAAATGACGTCAAAATGCCAGTCTTTGGCCACAAAAGAAAACAAATCGTGAGTTGTATTCAATAGTTCAACCAATGAAATAACTTGTTTCCATGAGCACTACTAATGACAACTCACTAGTCGGTGCAAAAACCAAATAATGATGTCAAAATGCCAGTCTTTTTGGGTTTCAGTGTCAGGCTATAACTTAACGATGGCTACGATTGATCTCGGTCCCATTGTGTGTGAAGAGAGCGCTCAACAACTGAGATACGGGGACTCCCGTGAAAAAAGCACATATAAATTTTAGCCAGAAAACTGAACATTTTGATATCAGTCTATTTAAACAACCCCTCATTTTTCCCCAAAAAGGCTCAAACCCGAGGCATAAATGAAATGACTTTAATGAAGTCGCAGGTTTGAATTCTTGACGAGAAGAGGGTCTTTTTAATCGATTTATGTTTGAAGGAAGATTTTCTGGCCAAAAATTCTTTAACGTGTTGGTTTATTTTATTTTATTTTTTTTTTTTTTTTGTTGTTGTATTGTTTGTTTTTTTTTTTTGTTTAGGGTACAGAGCAATGGTCTATTTTACTGATTTACTGGGAGAAAAATACATTTTAAACATCGATTCGGCTGTAATAAGTTCGGTTCACATTTTATCTTTTACACGGGAGTTGGTGGATGGCCTCGACTGTGTATAGCGTCCCTCTCGCGGCGAGGCGGAGTTGTCTTATCAGTAAGGTCGTGGATTTGAGCCCCCATCGCGGGCGAAAAAAAAATTTAAAAAAGGTTTTATTCTCTGTTGTCTTTTGACACTTTTCTGCTCACTTTATTTCCTGTTATCATTAACATAAATGCCTGGTCCACTCACTTTTCTCTTACACTACTGTACCATTAATATATATATATATATATATATATATATATATATATATATATATATATATATATATATATATATGATTATTAAATATTTTGGCTAGAAAAACTTTTTCTTCAAATATCTATCAATTAAAATGGCCCTCAATTTGTCCCCCCCAAAAAAGGGTCTCAAACCTGAGACCTTTAAGGAAACTAAAATGGTCCCAGGTTTGAGAGGTTTTGCCCAAGATGAGGGTCATTAGAATCAATCAATATTATTCGGAGGACGAGTTTTATGGTCAATGGGCATGATCTAAATTAACGTTCCATGTGCTCGAGGTCATTGGTCACATTGAAAAATGTGCTCAAAGTGACCCACTTAGTGAAAAGTGTTCACAGCTTTTTAAATATCTAACATCACGATTGGTTATTCGATCGATTCAGCTTGACACTTGGGTTTGTTTATATTATGTGTAAACAAAGCAGCGTGTTTACTTTTGTTAAGACATATCCAATCGTTAGACAGCAAAGAATCATGGGATTGATGGCCTGGTTGACCGAAAACATGAATATAGATCGCTCCTTTTTTTAAAAAGTGTTTTCATCAGAGTAAAAAATTTTAAAATAAAAATTGAGCTTTATATAGCGCAATATCCACTAAATGTGCTCAAAGCGCTTTACAAGGGGTCCCTGGTCAACAGCAAAATTTAACATGTAGGACGGAACATAACGCCTGTTAGGCGATATTACAATATTTCGGACAAAGACAGCCCTGTTAACGGCCAGGTACTCATTTTACACCTGAGTACGGTGAGAGAAAGTGAGTAAAGAGCCTTTTCCAAGGACTCAACTATGCACCGAGCGCGAGGCTCGAACCCGGGACCTTCCGATCCGAAAGCGAGTGTCATACCACTAGAGACCACACAGCCGCACAATATAGAGTATAGATAGAATGCGCTTGGCCAAGGAGTTCATAACATTGCCATCCGGAAGTATAACGGACCAACACACAAACTCTGTGTAACCATGAACTTTTATAGTCTGGTTAATAAAGTTTAGTGAGAACAACTCACGAACGCGGATGGCAAAAACAATAACAAAGGCCTGAGTGACGTCATCTGCACTATCTATAGCTTAGAATCTCAGCAAATTTCCTTCCAGTCAATCAAACGTCCATCAATAATTTATATCTGATACTTCAGCAGTCTATTATTGTGAGGATTATTTCCGTTCAATATTTTATCGGAGTTTTTTTTTTTTTTTTTTTGGGGGGGGGGGGGGGGGGGGGGGGTTCACGTGAGGTTTATTGTGTCGTACTTTGAACAAACTCCGCGGCGTTTGTGTTTGTGTGTGTTGAACCCGTGACCTTAAGAAGTCGGGGATGGATGGCTCAAGATAGATATAGAGTTTGAAAACACTTTTTTAAAGGAGTGGTGGATACTCATACGGTGGAGTCACGTTCTCCCCGGCAAGACAGTGTTGTCGTACCAGTAAGGTCGTGGGTTTGAACCCCCATCGCCGCCGCGAAATTTTTACTCTCTATTATTGTCTTCTGGCACTTCCTACTTACGTCATTACAAGTTACTTGAAAAATACAAACACGTTTTTTTTTTGGATGGGGGTTTGGCCAAGAAAATCAAGGACTTCGAGAAATTGACTACTAATAAGGCCCAGGTTTGAGTTGTAGACAAGAGGAGGTTAACTGTAATCAATAGACGAGTTTTCCGGCCAAATATATAGAAAATGTATTGTTTCTTTTCTCGGAGTTCTTACTGCACAATAGTCTCCTGGACAAATTGACTTTTGACATAAAGATTGGCCATCATAACCCTAGAATATAGATAGTATGCGCTTTGCTAAGAAGCTCATAACATTGCCATCCGGAAGTATAAGGGACCAACACACAAAACTGTGTGTATCCATGAACGTTTATAGTCGGGTTAATACAGTTCAGTGAGCATTACTCATAAACGCGGATGGCAAAAAACAATAACAAAGACCTAAGTGACGTCATCTTCGAACTATCTATAGATAGAATGCGCTTGGCTAAGAAGTTCACAACATTGCCATCCGGAAGTAGAACGGACCAACACACAAACTCTGTGTAACCATGAACTTTTATAGTCTGGTGAATACAGTTGAGTGAGAACAACTCGCAAACGCGGATGGCAAAAAGAATAACAAAGGTCTGAGTGACGTCATCTGCATACTATCTATAGTGTAATATAGATCATGCCCATTGTATGGACATGCTCTATATTCCCTTTCCATGTGCTCGAGGTCATTGGTCACATTGCAACGCGTGCTCAAAATGACCCACATAGTGAAAAATATTCACAGCTTTTGAAATATCTTATATCACGATTGGTCATTTTGTTCAGCTTGACACATGGGTACATTTTACAACTTTCATAAACAAAGCAGCGTGTTTACATTTGTTCAGAAATATCCAATCGTCGGGCCTCAACAAATCATGTGATTGATGACTTGGTTGGACAAAAACATGAATATAGATCGCTCCAATTGGGCCATCAGACATGTGCACGTCACCATCTACAATATCAAAAAGTCACAAATCGAAAACTTCAGAAACTCAAGACATTTCAGAATCAGGGACGCTAAATATCCGGGTTTTCGGGGGGGGGGGGGGGGATTTTTTTCACACCTCAGTTCACATACTACAGCACTTTTCCTGTCTCTAAGAAGAAAAAAAATAACGATAATAATGGAAACGTAAGCTTCAATTTATTAGACGAAGACAGGTACAACGGACGTTTCGGGTTTCCCCTTTATCAACAAAACAGAATGAATGAAATGAGATAACGTGACAGTGGCATTGTTAAGGTGAATAAACACAAGCATGTCACTTTGTAGAAAGACCGCCGAAGGTCCTTCTTCTCAAGGCAGTAATAAATATTATTGTGATTGATGTCACAAGGGCTTCACAGACTTGCAATGGAAAGATGAGAGGTAAGAGAGATGTTGTTTTTATTGTTCATTTACAAGGTTCGTTTTAGGTGAGATATTATACGTAGGTAGTTTGTGTATTAGTACGTTATATCCGGCTGGCGGATGTTGTGAGCTTTTTAACTAAACGCCAAGAATCACTATAGATAGTTCGAAGTTGACGTCACTCCGGTCTTTGTTATTGTTTTTTTGCCATCCGCGTTTATGAGTAATTCTCACTAAATTGTATTTACCCGACTATAAACGTTCATGGTTACACGAAGTTTTGCGTGTTGGTCCGTTATACTTCCGGATGGCAATGTTGTGAACTTCTAAGCCAAGCGCATACTATCTATATAGATGTTTGTTTGTTTGTACATTTACAAAGTTCGTTTTAAGTGATATACTATTATGCTGATTCTACTCATTTTCAGGCGGGATGTGGGGGGGGGCGGGGGGCGTCAAAAAAATATTTGTTGACATTCCTGCAGAATATCCGCTATTGTTCCACTATTGTGTATCTACTTATCACGAGAGATTGTTTTTTTGTTTTTTTTTACTCTTGTCATCGACAGGAAATTAACAACAGAAATCATCCAGTGCCATAAATACAATCAAGATCACCATTCTATCGAAGGAACCAACTTGACGTCACTTTGATGTTTGTTCTTGTTTTTCGCTAGCATGTTTTATGAGTATCTGTCAGACTATTCTGCCGTACTCTGGGAAAGTATATAATATTTAGAAATTTGGCCAGAAAAGAAGTCCCAGGTTTGAAAGCTTTTAATAAGACGAGGGTATTTTAAATCGATCGATATTTGAAGGACAAGTTTTCTGGCCAAATTTCAGTATATGTGTTTTTCAAGAGTACGACAGTATAATCGTCAATCGTTCAAGGTTACACAACGTTTTGTGTGCTGGTAGGCTAAGTTATATTTCGCTGCCGACGTTATGAGTTTTTTTGTTGTCAACTAAGTGCAATGCATCAATTAACTGACTGTTAAAGTTTATGGTTATACATTGGCTGGCGGATATTGTGAGCTTTTTAACGAAACGCCTAATATCACTCGAGATGCTTGTCAACTTACTCTCATTTTTCACGAAATCATTTGACATTGCCGCAGAATACACGCTATATATTTTTACACTATTATATATTTTTTTATCACAAGGGATATTTTTATTATTGTCAGACAGGAAATTAAAAACAAAAGTCGGTCAGAGGTATAAATAGAATCACAAGCCATTCTATAGATAGAATGAAGATGGCGTCACTCAAATCTTTCTTCTTATTATTATTATTTTTTAATTTTTTTTTGCCATCCACATTTATGAGTGATTCATCCCGACAATACAAGTTCATGGTGACACAGAGTTTTGTGTGTTGGTCCGTTATACTGTCGGATGGCAATGTTGTGAGCGTCTTAGCAAAGCGCACGCTATCTATATATAGAACGAAGTTGACGTCACTCAGGTCTTTGTTATTGGTTTTTGCCGTCCCCGATTATGAGTAATTCTCACTTAACTTGCAACCAGGCTATAAAAGCTCATGGCGAGACAGAAAGGTAGTATGCGCCTGGCTAAGAAGCTCACAACATTGTCATCCAAAAGTTTAACGGACCATCACAGAAAACTGTGTGTGACCCTGAACGCTAAAAGCTGGTTAATACAGTTTAGTGAGAACTACTCAATAACGCGGATGGCAAAAAAAAAAAACAATAACAAAGACCAGAGTAACGTCAACTTCCTTCTATCTATAGAAATAAATTTTTAAAAGTAGTCCTTTGGAGCCGTAAGATCAATGGAGCCGGTGTTTATCCCTGTTTCTATAGCGTGAAACGGACAATTGCAATTGCTTGCTACCCTTTGGATAAAACGCTGGTCTATCGCAAAGTACTTTCCGCCAGATCTAACAGACGCCGTTACCCATTTACTGTTGGGAAGAAAAAGGGGTCAGAATAAAAATCTTGACCTTTTCCATATTTTCTTTGGCCTCCCCACCTTTCCTTTTCCATGGGGGTTCCAGTCCACAGCTTTTCTCGTCATGTCAACTGGATTCAATAGTCTGATGTCACGTCGCCCAGCAACGGAGGCCATAATGGTTCTAAACAAAGAAAATCTGTACTTTTTATTCTTTATGCTGACTAGAACTTTTCATATGTCTTGTGATCAGAATGTGTAAAAGTCAAAACATGATCAGATTTATAATGTTTGTTTTTTTTTTCCTCTGGATACGCTTTTATGCTCGTCGGAGAAATATTTCATAAGGGCGTCCTCCATTGTTCCAATAGTTTAGAGCCAGTTACTAAGTTACCATGAGTCATTACGAGGGAAGTGACGTTACAACTGTTGAAGCCTATTGTTGGTTTTCCCAAGGGAATGAACAAAACTTTTAAAAGAAAATAAAAATAAATAATATATAAAATTCCCTTTACCCAACCCAAAGGGAAAATTTGTATTTTGGATCTTTTTCAAGGGGGACTTGAAACAACCGCGGCGTCACCCGCAGTGCAGCGCCGTAAACTGAGCTAGGACGAGGTGACTTGCTAAGACCACACAACGCAACGGGTATTTGAACTAGGTACCTCTCAAGTACGAAGCAAAGTGCAAAAACTGTACTGCTGATCCACGCTGACCCAGATGAAGCGCACTGAGCATGGTGTATCGGTAGAAATTGCGCTTATAAATGTTCGTATTTATTCATTTATCCGCGTGGCGTAGTTGCACACATGTGTAATGGCTTTTGATCGTGTAGTGGCTTTTTTTTATAGATGGTAATGTTATTCCTTTGCATTGTGTTGTAGATGTTAATAATGACGAAAGAGTTCAAGGGCCAATTATGATAATTGAATGCACAACATCAAGACATTTAAATAAAAGTCCAGATTCCAAGTTTCATTTCTTACTGCTTTATTTGTAATGATAAAGTCCTAATCCAAATCAAAATCAAATAGCATGATCATAGATAGTTCAAATCGTTTCATAAATCCCAAATCCGTAAAATAATAATAATATATCTTTATTGTCCTCAAAAAAGTGGCAATTTGTCATTTGGTTACACATTTATAACAATACAATATTGACATAGACACACTTACACAGATGTACACTAATAGCATAGTTGTCATCGAAAAAAAAGAAAAAAAAACAAAACAAAAAAACAAACAAACAAACCGGCATCAATAAAAACATCATCATCATCACCATCATAATCATCATCATCATCAACATCATCATCATCATCATCATCATCACAACAACCTTCCTAATATTTTCGTTACAATCCTTCACTTTCACCATTCCCCTATAACACAAACCCTATAAAATCAACCCAAAAGAAAAGTCATTTTTACCTATATAACCATTTACAATATACGTGGAGTATTTCTAATTCCGTAAATGCAAATAAATGATGGTGAGCACAGAAGGTTTAAAGTGTGCAGCTCATAGAGAAGTAGTGTAGAATCAAAAAAGGTAAAATAGAATAGAAACACTCTTTTTATCTCATATTGTTATCGTAAACTATCCCATAATTCTTTCTGACCACTCCTCCTACAGATTTTGACATCCCACATTAATATTCAAAATCTGCCTCTTTAAAGTAAGAGCGAAATACACAACTTGTATATTAAAGACAACAAGAATTTTCTCGAATATTACTATCAAACCCCACCTCTTATGATATAAAAGTACTGTGATAAATGACCACATTTTATGTATAACAACCAAAAATAGCATCAATCTGTTGCTGATATCCCCTGAGTTTTATACTTATCCCCGGATTTGCAACGAAAGTGTTATGTGGAAACAACCGAGAATAAATGTAATCTCCTGCAGCTACCCCAATGGTTCTTTTTAATAGATATTAACCGTGTTTTATTGTCATGTTTTTACCAAAATTCGTGCGTAAACTTCTTGCATAAGCGTTCTTTTACATCTGTTTCAATTTAAATATATATTATATATATATATATTATATATATATTATATATATATATTTATGTTAACTCAACTATTTATTTATCTATCTACCTAGCGTTGGTCGTTCACTCCACCACTATTTATCACGTATAAAGAGAGAGAATAGTAAAATTCCAACTGGCTTAACGTTGATTAATTCAAGTATGAGTCGAGAAGACACCGGAAACAGACCGTAAATGAGGTCACGGTGCTTTGGAAGTCGGGTCATCTGAGGGAAGAACCAAAATCAAAGAAGCTCAGAGTGGATTTTAAGCTCGTATCCGTCATTGATCCTTATCACATTATAGTACAGTACACGAATTGAGCTCAAAGAAAGTAACTAGGACAACCTCGTTTGAAGTTAAGCCCAAATAATTCAACAAAGATAAAAGGAAGAAGAAAATAAGCAGGGGAGTTTCGGGTGAAATGCCTTATTCGACTATATCATAAAAATCAAATGTAGAACGGTATATAAACCTGGTCTTCCAGGTTGGGGGTTGGCAAAGGGTTAACACCCCTTTCCGTTAAGCTCAAACCGTTACAGAAACGCAGACAGACAAACCAAATCATTTTTTTTTAGCTTGGGCGACCGAAGAGTTTCTGGAATTACAGAATTTATAAAGGACAACAGACAAATCCGAAGGGACTCTGCTGATCCGATGAACATGGAGAAGAATTAAAGAAGCTGATATACAGAGAAGTGGTAAGACCTGGAATGAGGTAGAGAAGGATGGAAACTGTTTGTCTGTGGCCTATACTCAGGGTGAAAAAGGCAATGATGATGATGATATAATTTTTTTTTAATCAGACTAAAGCACTAGATAGATGACTGAATTTTTAATGTCTGGAATAAGAGTTTACATAATGAATGTAGAATGGTTGCATTCTTTCGTTTCGGAATTAGCCAGTAGATGTTTGACCAATGGAAACAGGGAATACGCTTCAACAGTCATGACGTCACTTCCCTCGTAATGACGCATAGTAACTTAGTAACTGGCTCTAAACTATCGGAACAATGGCGGACGCCGGTATGAAATATTTCTCCTACGAGCATAAAAGCGTATCCAGAGGGGGAAAAAACATAAATCTGATCATGTTTTGACTTTAACACATTCTGATCACAAGATATATGAAAAGATCTAGCCAGCACGAAGAACAAAAAGTACCGATTTTCTTTGTTTAGAACAACGATGGCCGTCGTTGCTGGGCGACGTGATCTCAGACTATTGAATCTTATTAGTGACACACCTTCACACACGTGCTCGAACAAACATAGTTGGTTGTTAATAAAAAATAACGTGAACGATTTCGACACAGCTCTGATCATTGTTATGTTTTTATACCGTCAGATGGGTGAATAGTTATCACACGATTTTCTCGATCAAATTATAAACGTTTCAGTGTACACAAAGATTTCTGGGTTGGTTTTATTCAAGACGTATGACAGTGTGTATTTTACTTAGACACATACCATCGATAGTAAAACCTGCGTCGTTTTGTATGCTTACCAATCATATCATTGTTTACATTATGACGACTATCTAGTTCGAAGATGACGTCACTCGGGTCAGTGTTATTGTTTTTTGTCATCCGCGTTTATGAATAATGCTCACTGAACTGTATTAACCGGACTATAAACGTTCATGGATACACACAGTTTTGTGTGTTGGTCCATAATACTTCCGAATGGCAATGTTATGAACTTCTTAGCTCTTAAGAAGCTCACAACATTGCCACACGGTTGTGTAACGTACCAACACACAAAACTATGTGTTAACTTAAACGTTTATAGTCTAGTTAATACATATATATCCTGGGAAGATCCTGGGTTCCAGCCTCGCTCGTAGCATAGTTGAGTCCTTGGAGAAAGCTCTTTACTCAGATTCTTCTCTCACCCTACTCAGGTGTATATATATATTTAAGAATTCAAGTATAATTATGATTATTTAACTTCTACAACATTGTTTCAAGCGTTAGATGAGAGCTAACGCTTGAGACAATGTTGTAGAAGTTAAATAATCATAATTATAATTGAAATCTTTTGTAAATAGCTCCTTTTATAAAAAAAGTTAAGCACTATTATTGCACGGTTTTTGTTTTATAATATATATATATATATATATATATATATATATATATATATATGACTGACTTAAGGCCTTTCTAATCATCCGATCGGGACGCCTCGGCTGCCTCTACTAACATCTGTGTCATTTCCTTCCATAGTTCACGGTCTTTTGCTGTGGATGCTAAGTTCATAAGGTCTTCCTTTGATTTTAATTCTTTGTTATTTTGAAGGCGTTTTAGGACTCGATTGAGGACAGTATAAATTGACGTGGGTGGTCTACCTTGATATTTCTTGTGTTCAGATGGGGTGAAAAAAGTATTCATGGCTTTATTAGCAGGTATATTTTCATCTCTTCTGAGTGTACGCCCAAGATATACACATCATCCTGGTGATTCAACAACTCCAATCAATTTTTGGTGGTCAAAAACTATCTCTCTATCTAAGACACTTGACTTTGAGTTTGTTAAAAAAAAATAATCCTTTTTTGTTGGGTCAGAAAGATACTGGCTTAGAGTTAGGACACGTCCTATATATAAATTGTGCGGCTGTATGGTCTAGTGGTGTGACACTCGCTTTCGGATCGGAAGATCCTGGGTTCCAGCCTCGCTCGTAGCATAGTTGAGTCCTTGGAGAAAGCTCTTTACTCAGATTCTTCTCTCACCCTACTCAGGTGTATATATATATTTAAGAATTCAAGTATAATTATGATTATTTAACTTCTACAACATTGTTTCAAGCGTTAGATGAGAGCTAACGCTTGAGACAATGTTGTAGAAGTTAAATAATCATAATTATAATTGAAATCTTTTGTAAATAGCTCCTTTTATAAAAAAAGTTAAGCACTATTATTGCATGGTTTTTGTTTTATAATATATATATATATATATATATATATATATATATATATATGACTGACTTAAGGCCTTTCTAATCATCCGATCGGGACGCCTCGGCTGCCTCTACTAACATCTGTGTCATTTCCTTCCATAGTTCACGGTCTTTTGCTGTGGATGCTAAGTTCATAAGGTCTTCCTTTGATTTTAATTCTTTGTTATTTTGAAGGCGTTTTAGGACTCGATTGAGGACAGTATAAATTGACGTGGGTGGTCTACCTTGATATTTCTTGTGTTCAGATGGGGTGAAAAAAGTATTCATGGCTTTATTAGCAGGTATATTTTCATCTCTTCTGAGTGTACGCCCAAGATATACACATCATCCTGGTGATTCAACAACTCCAATCAATTTTTGGTGGTCAAAAACTATCTCTCTATCTAAGACACTTGACTTTGAGTTTGTTAAAAAAAAATAATCCTTTTTTGTTGGGTCAGAAAGATACTGGCTTAGAGTTAGGACACGTCCTATATATAAATTGTGCGGCTGTATGGTCTAGTGGTGTGACACTCGCTTTCGGATCGGAAGATCCTGGGTTCCAGCCTCGCTCGTAGCATAGTTGAGTCCTTGGAGAAAGCTCTTTACTCAGATTCTTCTCTCACCCTACTCAGGTGTAAAATGAGTACCTGACCGTTAACAGCGTTGTCTCTATCCGAAGAAAATTGTAATATCGTATAACAGACGTCATGTCCCGTCCTACATGTTAAATGTTGCTGTTGCCCAGGGATCCCTTGTAAATCGCTCTGAGCACGTTTAATGGATATAGATAGTATGCGCTTGGCTAAGAAGCTTGTAATATTGCCATCCGGAAGTATAACGGACCAATACACAAAACTGTGCGTATCCATGAAAATTTATAGTCTGGTTAATACAATTCAGTGAGCATTACTCATAAACGCGGATGGCAAAAAACAATAACAAAGACCTGAGTGACGTCACCTTCGAACTATCTATATAAAAGCTCAATTTTTTAAAAAAAATAGAGTCCAAGAGATTCAAATTCAACAGAGCACGATCTCACTCAAAATGTAACAATTTTGCCAGTTTGGCGTTTTTAAATGCCAAATTCCAAACACTTGGAAAAAGTTTATTTTATACTTTAGATTTTTCTTAACATAAAACAAAATCATTTAATTTTTCCTTTTTACGAATGTAACAAAACATAACTTATTTGTATTCAAAGACATCCGACCATGTCTTTGCAAATAGTATGTTGTGTTGTTGTTTGGGGAATTTACTTACTTAAGATTCATGACATTGCGAAACTTTGTACAGAGCATTTCATCATTGCCTTTTCCACCCTGAGTCAGGGTATAGGTCACAGACACACAGTTTCCATCCTTCTCTATCCTGAGCTAACTTTTTTTTTTATCTCATTCCAGGTCTTACCACTTCTCTGTATATTGGTCGCCCAAGCCAAATAAAGGATTTGGTTTGCCCATCTGCGTTTCTGTAACGGTTTGAGTTTAACGGAAAGGGGGTGTTAACCCTTTGCCAACCCCCAACCTGGAGGACCAGGTGACTCAAAGATGGGGGAATCACACACCATTATAGATCATTGGAGCCGACTTAAACATCAGATGTATGCTCATGACGGAGTCATTTGGCAGTCTGAAATAAAACGTTGAGTTATCTCACGTAGCGCTGTAGCCATTAACCAGTTACCGGTCGTACTCTGGAATAACATGTATTTGAAAATTTGGCCAGAAAACTCGTCCTTCAAAAATCGATCGATTTAAACGACCCTCATTTTAAAATAAAAATATCATACTGAGACCCTATTAAAGACTTCTCGAAATTGCAGGTTTGTGAGTATTTTGTCAAGATGAGGATTATTTATATCAATCGATAGTTGAAGGACGAGTTTTCTGGTCAAATTATTAAATACGAGTATTTCCAGAGCATGGGAGATAATTGGTTAAATGGACAATTGGTAAACTCTACGCGAAAGCCTTGACAAGGATCACAAAGAAACCTGGTGAAAATGGCCTATCTATGTCATTATCTTATCATCTCTGTCTCTGATATTCTCATCTCTTTATTAAATTGCACACTGTTGTACACTGAAAAAAAAACAACACATATTTAAAAATTTGGCCAGAAAACTCGTCCTTCAAATATCGATCGATTTAAATGACTCTCATCTTGGCAAAAACTCTCAAACCTGTGACTTCGCAAAGAGTTTGGGAGTTTTTGCCAAGACGAGAGTCGTTTAAATCGATCGATATTTGAAGGACGAGTTTTCTGGCCAATTTGAAATAAAAATAATATGTGTTGATTTTTTGTTTTTGTGTGTCAAGGTGTCAAGACGTCTTTCTATCTGCTGTGGTGTTATCGTGCATTTATCCTATATTTCTCAAGTAATTGTTGTTGTCTTGGATTGAAATTTATATTGGTCTGTTCGACTCATTTCCCTTTATCTTTTGGACTATATTCCGGACTGTTTAAGTGTTTTGTGTTTTCAGGATTTCCAATTGAAACTGTGAAGGTAGTACAAAATTCTTCAACTTCTGCCATTATTTCACCATTCGAGGCATTAAATCATCTCATCATTGTATTATTATTATTATTATTATTATTATTATTATTATTTATTATTATTATTATTATTATTTCAATATCACCGTAACCGTCATCGTCGCTGTTCACCTGTAAACCCTGGTTGTTTTGATTATCTGGATTGTGATTGTTGTGTAAACATTCCGTGTCACTGTTTGTTTTGTCACTCTGTGACAAGAATCGTGAACTGTTTTCTCCCAACCGTAACCCCCCCCCCCCCCAACCTTCTCTCTCTCTTCAACGTACATATTTGATAATAAGTAGCCAAACCATGTCTACCCCAGCTTCCAATGCAAAGAGATTAAGAGGGGGTAGCGACGATCTACCGAGTGTTACTGACGAGATGTGTGAGTTGAGAAGGGAATTCATAGAATTGAGGAATGTAATTGATGGAGTTAAAGACAGCGTGAGCTCGGTTTTAGCGGTGTTGGGGCAACTCAGTACCATTAAAGATCAAATGGACAGGATATTAGAAAATATGAAAGGACAAGAGGAGAGGTTAGACAGGATAGAGGAGGAGGTAAAGATGCAACGAAGTGAGGCGAGAATTGTCAAGGAAGATGTGGGGTGTTGAGAAGGCGAGTGGAGGTGTTAGAGGCGAGGGCGATTGAGAGTGAGGCCAGAAGCAGGAGGAACAACTTGGTGTTTCACGGTGTCGAGGAGAGGGAGGGAGAGAATTGTTTTGAACTGGTGGCGGAGTTGGTGCGGAAGTGCAAAGTGGAAGGAAGGGTGGTGATAGAAAGAGCGCACAGGATGGGTAGAAGAACGAGTGACAAAAGAAGGCCTGTCATTGCCAAATTCCTTGACTTCAATGACAGGCAACGAGTCAAGCTGGGGAGAAAGCATCTGCCTCCTGGACTTGGAGTGTGAAGACTTTCCGTCTGAGATCCGGGAGGCAAGACGCCAATTGATGGCGGATTTGAAGGCAGCCAAGAATGCCGGAAGAGACGCCTGGGTAGCATACCCAGCCAGGCTGATTGTGGACGGCAGGGAAGTGCGGACAGTGAGACCGACGACGACAACAGATCGACAATAGGAAGATGCGCCGCGGAGCCACCTTTCAAATGTATCCTTTTGTGTTTTTAATATCAATGGTAGTTTGGAAATGAAGAAAGAATGTCCTGAATTTGTTGAAAGTATTTATAAATTTGATGTAATTTTGTTAAGTGAGACGTGGACGAATGAGAGAAGTAATTTAATGTTAGATGGCTACTGTGAACCGTTCTGCAAACACCGTAAAAGAAAATCAAGGGCCAAACGGGATTCGGGTGGGTTAGTGTGTTATTTCAGGAAGCGTTTGGAAAAGGGTGTGTCAGTTGTAGATTGGGAGTATGAAGATGGTATGTGTTTTAAATTAGATAAGGAACATTTTGGATGGAATGAAAGTGTATATTTATTATTTGTCTACATGAGGCCGTATGGATCAACGCGTAGCGATTTTGACGATAATGTAAGTTGTTTTGATGAACTGTTAAATCAATTGACAAAAGTGACCGATCAGGGAGGGATTATAGTAGCAGGAGACATGAATGCAAGGACGGCGGAGAGAGAGGATTGTTTGACTGTTGACATTAGAGAGAACCAGACAGAAGAGCTTTCGGTAGAGAATGTTTTATGTGAAAGAGATTTCTTATGTAATGACATGACAGTTAGACGTTTTAATAAGGACAAAAAAGTAAATGACTAGGGACTGAAATTACTCCAATTATGTTACACATGTGACCTTGCAATATTAAATGGGAGAACAGGGGAGGATAAAATGAAGGGATGCACAACGTTTGGCAATAAAAAAGGGGAGAGTACAATCGACTATGTTATTTGCAATAAGCGGGTTATAGGAAATGTGTGTGGTTTTAACGTCCATGAAACAAATGAAATGTCAGACCATAAGATAATATCGTTTACTTTGAAATTAAATAATAGTGAGCATAGACGGGAGGTAAGTGACGGTTTAGATGGGGTTATGTTGACAAAGTGGAAAGAGGATAAGAAGGAGAATTACGTTACATTATTAAATACAGAAGTGTGTCATAATAAGGTGAGCAATCTAATATATTTGGTACAAACTAACACAGATCCAGAGGTATTAGAGGGTAATATAGTCGAGTTAACAGATATTTTAACAGAAGCAGGGATAGATCATGTAGTTAGGATAGAGGGGAGAGGGGATAAACAAAGGAAAGGGAGAAGAAAGAAAGCACCATGGTATAACGAAGCTTGTCAGATCCAACGCAAAGTATTCACTGAACGAGCACATAAGTTTATAGAGACGGGGACATGGGAAAACAGGACATTGATGTGTAAGGAAAGGAATAAATACAGGAAGGTATGTAGGATTAACAAAAGAAATTACAGTCGCAAAAAAAGCGCAACATTTATTGGATTTAAGTAAGCATGAACCCCAGAACTTTTGGAAGGAAATAAAAAGAAATTCAGTATCACGAAGAGAGCTGCCAGATATAAACTTCTACGACCATTTTAAAACTTTAGCAAATAAAGAATCAGGGGTTGGGGAGATGGGTAGGGCGGAGATTGCAGAGGTAGAAAAGGATGTGGGAAGGAATATTATAGATATAGACATTTTAGATAAGCCAATCGAGATGGGGGAACTACACAAAGCAATTAAGGCTCTTAAACGCGGCAAAGCTACTGGAGTGGATAATATGTTAAATGAATTTATTATTAATGTAACTTCAGAAATCAAATTACTGATTTTATCGATTTTCAATAAGATACTGGAATTGGAATATTTCCCCTTGATATGGAGTCAGGGTAGAATTGTGCCGATTTTTAAAAAGGGAGATGAAAGAGATGTGAACAATTATAGAGGGATAACAATAATGAGTTGTATAGGAAAACTGTTTACAAGAGTGATGAATGAAAGACTAAATGTATGGGTGGAGGGAGAGAATGTGTTAAACGAGGTTCAATATGGATTTAGAAAGGGAAGGAGCACAGCAGATTGCCATTTTATTCTACATGGAATTATCGAGATATTGCTATCTAAAGGGAAGAAGCTACATTGCGCGTTTATCGACTATGAAAAAGCATATGACCTTATTGACAGATCCGCATTATTTACAAAATTGATCAAATCCGGTGTGAGCTCGAAATTTGTCAAGCTATTTAGAAACATGTATTCAAAGGTTGAGCTGGCCACAGGAGGTAAAGGTCAACAACAATTTTTTAAATCAAACAGCGGATTATTACAGGGTGAAAGCACTTCGCCACTTTTGTTTTCGCTGTTTGTTAATGATCTTGAAAGTAAATTAAGTGAAGATTCCATAGGATTACAAATACAGGATATTACAATTAAATTGCTCATGTTTGCAGACGATATGGCAATAATCAGTGAAACAAAAGAGGGTTTGCAGAACGGTTTAGACTCTTTACAAGAATATTGTATGCAATGGGGAATAAAGGTAAATATCAGTAAAACAAAAATCGTAGTATTTAAAAAGGGAGGGAAAATTGGGCAACAAGACAAATGGTCATATCAGGGTAAAAGTATTGAAGTAATCTCGTCATTCAAGTATCTAGGCTGTCATTTTAGCGCATCGGGATCTCTTACAAAATGTACACAAGAAGTAACAAACTCAGCCAGAAGAGCACTATTTTCACTTAGAAAGTATTTTAACACTAACACAGAAATTTTACCACAGATGCAAATGAAACTGTTCAATAGTACCATCTTACCAATACTGAATTATGGGGCAGAAATATGGGGTTTAAGAAGAGCTGATCCAATTGAAAGATTTCACCTCGGTTTTCTTAAATCCATTCTATGTGTTAAGCACAGCACACCAAACTGTTTTGTTTATGGGGAATTGGGGGTGTATCCTTTGCATATTGAAAGAAAATGAAAGTTATTAAGTATTGGTTGAAACTTATTCGCCCAGGAAATAATGATTGCTCATTCACTCATGCAGTATACAAAGAACTTGTGCAATTGAATATTAATGAACCAAACACAACAACTTGGGTAAGTCTGGTGAAGCAGTTGCTGGATAGGAGCGGAATGGGCCATCATTGGGTTAAACAAAATGTGAAAAATGAAAATTACTTTCTGGCGGTTTTAAAACAACGCTTGGATGACATGTTTCTACAAGAGTGGCACGCTGAGATGTCGATGACGACGTCTGGACGGCTGTATAAATACATTAAAGACACCTTTGAGTTAGAACCATATATGAAACTGTGTAATAAATCTTACAGAGTTGCCATCTCAAAAATCAGATTGAGTTCTCATTTGTTTTATATAGAAAGGGGTAGATGGGGCACAAGAAAAGTAGATAGAAATGATCGTAAATGTCCTACTTGTGACGTAATAGAAGACGAATACCATTGTCTAATTGAATGTTCGAGGTATACGCAAGAGAGAAGAAATTGCCTGCCGGAAAAACTGAAAAATAAACCAAGTATGTTTGAATTTATCAAATTTTTGAAATGCAGAGACAGTAGACAGCAAGGTGATTTAGGTAGACTTTGTTTTAAGGTACAGATCGAACACAAGAAATATTTACAAGTATAATTGTGGTTTCCACGGCAAGGAAAACTTATTAAAATTGATGATAGAGAGAATAATGCGATTGTTTGTTTGTTTTCATTTGTTTTTGTCTGTTTAGTAACTGCAGTTCTGATACTAAGATGTGGTATATTATACAAAATATGACATGTTATATATATATATATATATATATATATATATATATATATATATATATATATATATAAGTATGTGTGTGTGTGTGAGTGTGTATTTGTGTGAGAAAGTGGGGGTGGGGGGGGGGGGAATTGGGCATTGATATTAAAATATTGTATAATAGTTTACCATGATAAAGATTAGTTGCGATTGCACAATTGGCTTATTGTTGTTGTTATTATTGTTATTATTATTGTCATTATTGTTATTATTATTATTATTATTGTTATTATTATTATTGTTGTTATTATTATTGTTATTATAAATGTTATTATATTATTATTGCTGTTGTTGTTGTTGTTGTTATTATCAGCATTGATATCATAACCAGTGTATAACGATATATATATATTATATATATATATTATATATATATATATATATATATATATATAGATATATATATATATATATCTATATATATTTTTTTTTCTTTCTTGGTTCTTCTGTTTTGATGTGATTTGTAAAAGAAGTGTTGTAGTTCACTTGTTAATA